>NC_053425.1:57920094-58523770 GCF_007990345.1 Gossypium hirsutum | reverse complement strand
ATCCGTTTAGTTATATGAATGCTATACTTTAGTTGTGCTTAAATTCTTTGCTCAAAACTTACTAAGCATTTAATGCTTACTCCGTTTCTTTGATTCTCTGTTTTATAGATTTTGGTTTGTCAGCTATCGGACTCGGGAATTTCGAAATCGAAGTCGCCCACACTATCAAAGCTCCTTTTGGTATACTTTTGGTTTAACTTTGAAATGGCATGTATAGGACTACCCTTTTTGTTATTAGTCACGTACCCTTCGGTTTTGTGTAAATTTGGATAGCCATGCGAAAATGGCTTAAATATATTTTGATCATAGCATTATAATCGTTTTGTATGTTGTCCGTCGAGAGGTATGGAAATGTTGGTAACGGTTAGCCATGGGAATGGTTATTCATGATCACTTTTGGTATATGTATGACAAACTCTAGTTGATCCATGGAGGATCATGGAATAGGTAAAGTTTGCCTTAAAAATAGATGCTGGCAGCAGCAGTGATGTGGATGTGAAAAATCACTAAAAATAGTAGGAATGGAATTAAATAGTGAATAAATTATGTAATCGAACCTTGATGAATCTATCTTCATAGGAAAGTAACGAAACATTCATATGAACAGTATATTATGAGATGTTAAAGTTTTCGTGAGACAGAGCCAGAACGGTTTCTGGATTCCCTTATCTGACTTTGGAAATTCATTATAAATTAACCAGAGACATTTAGAAGTCATGCCATATATGTATAAATTTCTTTTTGAGTCTAGTTTCTATAGAAACAAACGGCATCAGTATTGAAGCCCTGTACAGGGAGATATCCAAGTCGTAATGTATGAAGGTCAGTGTAGTCGAACCCTGTAACAGGGGAGACTTTAACTAATAAACTGTACAATTGGCCTGACAAAAAATTCTAGAAAAAAATCTGTAGATGGAAATATGAGTCTAGTTTCAGAAAAAAATTACGAAACTAATTTTCGAATTTTGGAACTCAAGATATGATTTTTAAGGTGACAGTGATGCAGTTAGCCAACTGCCTGGAAATTTTTAAAATGGACTGTGAAAGTATATGAATTAAGTCGGTTAGCACCTCGTGTTCGACTCCAGCAACGGTCTCGGGTACGGGGTGTTACACTTACACCATGTGGGGAGACTACTTGACCCACCCAACTGCTACACACCACTGAAATTGCAGCGAAGCTGCCAGATATTGTGACGAAGTCACCAGATACAGATACTGTGGCTAGGCCACCAGAACAGATATATATATGTGGCGAAGCCACCAGATTGCAGCGAGGCTGCCAGATATTGTGACGAAGTCACCAGAATAGATATATGTGGCGAGGCCACCAGATTGTAGCGAGGCTGCAAGAACGCTTCCTCCATCAATATAAACCCATGTCTCATGCAACAGAAATAATATGTCATGGCATACGTATACAGAAACAGAACATCATGCTTTTCAGAAAAAAAATAATCCTAACGGTAAAATCGTAATTTTACATGCATAAGGGTATTTCAGTAATTATTACCTATTGCTAAGGTTTCATTCTTATTCTAACGTTTACTAAGTAATCAGAAGTACTTACCTCGTCTTTTTACCAAAGTGGGCCCACTAGCCCATTGGCCCATTTTCGGCCCATTAAGCCCAAAAATACCATTGTGTATGAAAATGCACACTCTGCACTCTAATCATCCAAATGCACCATATTCATTAACAACTGTCTCATTAGCGCTCGCACGCTCGCAAGTTCACAAAATACCAACGTTTCGGTATTTCGGCTTTTACCGATTAAATCTAAGGGAGGGTGTCGTTTACACACCTGGTTGATGACGACTGATGACGATATCTCCCACACGATAATCCTACAATCGATCACTAACACATTAGACTTACGAATTAATGATAACTAACATAAATCCACGTCAACTAACCCAATCACCACACAAGTTAGCCATTTACGCACTAGGGGCAAAATAGTCATTTTACCCTCCAAGGGTAAATCGGTAGTCCTACCCTACAGGGGTATTTTAGTAATTCTACAACTTATCCACTTGGGCCTACGGACCCATTGGGACCACATGACCCATTTCAGCCTATCGCAGCCCAAAATAGCCGTCCTACTGCTCGAGTAATGAGAAATACACACCTGTTAGGAGACTACAGCTAATCCGCGCTCCAAAAACTCTTAGCTGACGCCCAACCCAAACGAGCACGTCACAAAGTGAAAGGGATCAGCCAAGAAGAGTATGCCTACTCTCCTCATGGTTTGCTCTATTTAAAGCTAGCTCTCCATCTACTCTTATGTTAGCTTCCTGATGTGGGATCCCTCCATCACCAGAGTTTAAAACCAACACCAACTCTTGCCGTCCCAACATAGTAAAATAATCAACCTTTGCGTGCCAAGGGATTCGAACCAAAGTCCTCTCACATGCCAACTCACGCCACCACCACTAGGCCATCAACTCATTTGTGTCATAAACCCAACACATTAAACTTTAAAGCGCACCTACTTGCTTCCAGATTTATTGAAAAGAAAAACCAAAATATATTGCAAGAGCCAAGACTTGAACCTTGGACCCCTTGCTTCCTCTATGGCGTCACTTCTTTGTCCCCTAAGCGGCGCCACTTTGCCACTACACCACACTCCTTTTTGTATCATCTTTTACCCCTTTACTCTTAAAAGCCCAAACGCCAATTGCATCACCTGCTCATAAAATTAAAATTCTGAAGACTACCACGGATTTAACTTAAGTTTGGGCCTTCCAAAGGCCCACTAACCTACTAAAATATATATTTTAACCAACCAGAACACACACAAATTTTAAAAATCACAAAAACACAGAAAACCCAAAAATTGGGGCATTATATCGCCCCAATATACCGAGACCTCCCTCGCCCCCTAACCAACCTGATGAGGATGTGCGACGAGGTATGGCACCGATGAGGATCGGTAGAGCCCCTGTAGATAAGCTTAGAAAGTATGGGGCTGAGGCATTCAGAGCGAAAGTTGATGATGATGCTGAATGAGCTGAGTTTTGGGTCGAGAACACTACGTGGGTGCTAGATGATTTGTCATGTACACCCGAGGAATGTTTGAAGTGTGCTGTGTCTCTTTTGAAGGACACTACATATAATTGGTGGAAAATCGTATCCTCGGTAGTGCCGATAGAAAGTATTGCTTGGGATTTCTTCCAAGCAGAGTTTAGGAAGAAATACATTAGCCAGCGATTTTTGGACTCAAAGCGAAAGGAGTTCCTAGAACTCAAACAAGGTAGCAAGACTATAACGAAATACGAGAGAGAGTTCGTACGATTGAGTCAATACGCAACTGAATGGGTCCAAACTGAATCGAAAATGTGTAAACGCTTCGAGGAAGGTCTGAATGAGGACATCAAGTTGTTGATTGGGATCTTGGAAATACGGGAGTTTGCCGCATTATTCGATCGAGCCAAGAAGGCTGAAGAACTTAATAATAAAAGAAAACAAGCTAAGAGAGAGGCTCGAGTTAGGAGCAAGAGGTCTAGCGGTAAAACACTCTCGTTCTCCACGAAGAAAGCCAGGAGCTTACATGAATGCTCCACTTCATCAGTGGGATATTCGGGCAGATCAAGAAGTTCTAGGCGACAAGGTCAAAATATTTCCTCCCCGATAGAAACTAGTGTGGGGAGCATAGATGATCAAAAAATCAGTGTAAAAGCTAGAACGAATTTCACTTCGGAGAGTGCTGAATGAAGAGCGGCGCATGTTTCAGATGTGGTTCTTTTGATCACTTCCTCAGTAACTGCCTAGAGTGAGTTGAAAAAGAAGTGGATGTAGCCCCGAAATTGAGTACTCCTGTTCCATGGGGAACACCTCCGAGATACCCAGGGAGTTTTAGTGACAGTTGAGTTGTCACTAAAGATTTTACAAAACCAGAGGTCCGAGCCCCAGCAATAACGTATGCGATGCGTGCCCGAGAGGAAGTCACTGCTCCTAATGTTATTACGGGTATCTTCTCCCTTTTTAATATAAGTATTATTGCTTTAATTGACCCGGGGACGATGAATTCATATATCTTCATGAGATTGGCATCTAGTATGAACATACCTGTTGAATTTACGGAAGATATTATTAGAGTGTCGAACCCACTAGGCAGATCGATCCTAGTTCATAAAGTCTGTAAGAATTGTCCTTTGACGATTCAAGGTTGTTGTTTCCCAGCTAACCTTATGTTGTTACCATTTTATGAATTTGATGTAATACTTGGCATAGATTGGTTAGCCCTTCATGATGTAACTGTGAATTGTGGTAGTAAGTACATTAAGTTAGAATGCCCAGATGGTAAGATTTTATCGGTTGAATCAAGAGAATTGGGTTCGCCGCCGATTGTAATCATGGCAATGGTTGCCTAGAGATATATGAGGAAAGGATATGGAGCCTACCTTGCGTTTATGATGAACACTAAGGAAATTGAATGGAAGATTGAATCTGTACCGATAGTATGTGAGTATCCAGACGTGTTTCTAGAGGAATTACCCGAATTAACTCCTGAAAGGGAGATAGAGTTTAGTATTGAGTTGGTGCTAGAGAGAACTCCCATTTCTATTGCCCCGTACAGAATGGCACCTACCGGGTTGAAGGAGTTGAAAGCACAGTTGCAAGAGCTGACAGATAAAGGATTTGCTAGGCCAAGTTTTTCACCTTGGGATGCCCCCGTGTTGTTTGTAAAGAAGAAAGATGGTTCGATGAGATTATGTGTTGACTATCGGCAACTGAATAGGTAACTATTAAGAATAAGTATCCTTTGCCAAGGATCGATGATTTATTTGACCAGTTAAAAGGAGCCACCGTGTTCTCCAAAATAGACTTGAGGTCTGGCTATTATCAGTTGCGAGTTAAAGACTTGGATGTACCTAAGACAACTTTCAGAATGAGGTATGGCCATTATGAGTTTCTTGTCATGCCATTTGGACTGACGAATGCACCGGCCGTGTTTATGGATCTAATGAATAGAATCTTTCGGCCATATTTGGATAAGTTTGTCATTGTGTTTATTGACGACATTTTGATCTATTCTAAAGATAAGACAAAGCATGCAAAGCATTTGAAATTTGTGTTGCAGACCTTGAGGGAAAAGCAACTGTATGCTATGTTTAGAAAGAGTGAATTTTGGCTCCAAGAAGTTGGATTTTTGGGTCATATAGTTTCAGGTGAAGGTATGTGAGTTGATCCAAACAAGTTTTCTGCAATTGTTGAATGGAAATCGCCTAAGAATGTAACAGAGGTAAGAAGCTTTTTAGGCTTAGCTGGTTACTACCGAAGGTTTGTAAAAGGATTTTCCACGATAGTGACTCCGATGAAAAAGATGCTTTAGAAAGACGTTATGTTTGATTGGACGGAGAAGTGTCAGCAAAGTTTTGAAAAGTTAAAAACATTGCTGACTGAAGCTTCTATTTTAGTGCTACCTGAACTGGGAAAAGAGTTTATGGTCTACAGTGATGCATCCTTAAATGGATTGGGTTGTGTGCTTATACAAGATGGCAAGGTGATAGCCTATGCTTTACTGTAATTGAAGCCTCATGAGAAGAATTATCCAACCCATGACCTAGAACTCGTCGCTATTATTTTTTCCTTAAAAATTTGGAGGCATTATTTGTATGGCGAGACTTTCCGTATTTTCAAGGATCACAATAGTTTAAAATACTTAATGACTCAGAAAGAATTAATTCTGAGATAGCGGAGGTGGTTAGAATTAATTAAATATTATGATTTAATTATTGACTATCACCTGGGAAAGGCGAATGTGGTCCCCGATGCATTGAGTAGGAAATCCTTGTGTGCTTTGAGAGCAATGGATGCTCATTTGACATTGCTTGATAATGGTTCAGTTTTGGCCGAGCTGGAGGCTAGGCCAACTTTTCTGCAGGAAATTCTTGATGCCCAGTTTAATGATGATGGCTTACAAATAAAAAGAACTCAATGTGAGTCTGGTAATGAGTCAGATTTCTGAATTAGTCCTGATGGATGCTTAATGTTTAGAGATAGGGTTTGTGTACCCAAAGATGATGAACTTATTCTGAAGATTTTGCAAGAAGCACATTACAGTCGTTTGTCAGTTCATCCAAGAAGTACCAAGATGTACAATGATTTGAAGAAGATGTACTGGTGGAACGGCATGAAAAGAGATGTTTCTGAATTTGTATCGAAATGCCTGGTGTGTCAGCAAGTTAAAGCTGAGCATCAAGTACCTTCAGGTATGTTACAACCTGTAATGGTCCCCAACAGAATTACCATGGACTTTGTGACAGGATTGCCTTTAACTCCAAAAAAGAAAGATGCCATATGGGTTATAGTGGACAAATTGACAAAGTCGACTCATTTTATCCCAGTAAAGACGAATTATTCCTTTGATAGATTAGCCGATTTGTACATTTCTGAGATAGTAAGATTGCATGGAGTACCACTGTTGATTATTTTGGACAAAGACTTGAGGTTCACTTCGAGATTTTGGAAGAAGTTATAAGAAGCCTTAAGTATAAAGTTGAGTTTTAGCACAGCTTTTCACCCTCAGACTGATGGTCAGTCTGAGCGAATGATTTAGATTCTCTAGGACATGTTGTGTTGTTGCATCCTCGAATTTCAGGGTACTTGGGAAAAATATCTGTCGTTGGTAGAGTTTGCCTACAACAACAGTTTCCAAACAAGTTTGAAGATGGCACCTTATGAGGCCTTGTATGGAAGGAAATGTCAAACTCTGTTGTATTGGACAGAGCTCAAGGAAAATCAAATTCATGGAGTTGATCTGATCAAAGAAACTGAAGAAAAAGTTAAAGTGATACGGGATTTTTAAAAGCGACATCAGATAGGCAAAAGTCTTATGCTGATCTTAAAAGAAAAGAAATTGAGTTTCAAGTTTGGGATAGAGTATTTTTGAAGGTATCTCCATGGAAAAAGGTATTGAGATTTGATCGAAAAGGTAAACTGAGTCCACAATTTATCAGATTGTACAAAATCATCGAAAGGATCGGACCCTTAGCCTATCATTTGGCATTGCCACCCGAACTGGAAAAGATTCATGATGCGTTTCATGTATCTATGTTACGGAGATATCGATCAGACCCCTCTCACGTAATTTCACCGACTGAGATTGAAATTAGACCGGACATGACCTATGGAGAGAAACCGGTTAAGATATTGGCTCGCGAAATTATGTGGTTGAGAAAAAAAGATGTGGCTCCTGTAAAATTTTTATGGCGTCAACATGGTGTTGAAGAAGCTACATGGGAGTCGAAAGAAACCCTGAGAAACCAATATCCGAATCTATTCTCTGGTAAGACTTTTGAGGACGAAAGTCCCTAAAGGGGTGAGAAATGTAACATCCCAAAATAGGGCTTAGTCGGAATAGTGGTTTCGGGACCATAAATCTGACATCAAAATAATTATTTCATGATTATTATGAGGCCTAGAATATGAGTATATGCATGTGTTTAAATTTCATGAAGAAATTCTATGTATAGGATGTCCAATTTGAAATTAGGGACAAAATTAAATAAATTGTAAAACTTGGATTCTAGAAGCAATTTGTATGAAATTGCTTTAGATTACGAATTAGAAGGTCTTGGAGATCAATTTTTCCAAGTTCTAAATTTTTGGACAAAAATTGTGTGACAGCCCTAATGTGACCGTAGTCGGAAAGTGGTTTCGGGACCACAAAATCGAGTCATAAAAATAACTAATTGTTATATTCTATGCTTATTATGTGTGTACATGCATATGTGGAAGTTTCATTCCCTAATTTTGCCAATTGCATGAGGAATTATTAAATAGGGATCAACATGAGACATGGTGAAATATGATAGGCTAATTTTAAAGGGCTTATTAGTGCATGTCAACACAAGGGTGGACTTGCATGTCAAATTGCCCAATTCCCTTATAGTGGCCGGCCAAGATAGATTGATGATGGGCAATATATTTGTTTGAATTAGATATTATAATAAGAAATTGGGTTATTGGAGATAAAATAAATTAAAGAAAGGAATTAAAAAGGAAAAAGATGAATAAAATAAGGGAGGAAGAAGGAGTGTTCATCCTTTTCCTTGTTACAATTGCCGTGAGTGAGGGAAAGAAAGGTGAAGAAGTTCGGCCATGCTTGTACCTAGGTTGAGGTATGTTTGATGTTATTTTTTTTGAAATTCATGCATGTTTTTAGTTGTTAGTTTAAGTTCTACCTAGCCCATGGTTTAAATTTTTGCTATTGATGGAGATGATATTCGGCCATGGGTGTTGTCTTTCTTGGTTGGTGTTTTGATGTTGTGATGATGAGGCATGAAGATGATTGAGCTTGAGTGTTTAATAAAAAGGATTGGATGTGAGAGTGTGTGAGGAGTAGAAATGATGGGTCTTAGCAACTTCATGAAGGTTCGGCCATGGTGCTTAAATATTGTACTTGTGTTTAACCCTAGGATTAATTAGTTATATGGTTAGTATAGGTATGGGTGACCAAATATGAGAGCATGAATAGATGAAGAGTTTGGTGAATCGATATGTGGTAAATGTTAAGTGTTAAATGAAATGGAAATGATAGATTAATGTTGCACATTCGGCTATAGTTAGGCATGTTGATGATTTTATCTTGACTTAGATGAATTATAGGTGATAGTATAGATATACATATTCGGCCATCACTTGGGAGCTTATGTGATGTTGAGTTTAAAATTAGCAAAGGTGATTACCGAATGTCCAAGTATGCATATGCATGTGTGATTAGATTATTGATAGTATGGTAATTGCATAAGGTTATTAGCCGAATAGCTAAGAACATAAGGTAGCAAGATGAAAATTTTACCATGTCGTTTCGTATGTCATAAAATCATTAAAATGTGGATACCAATATATGTAGCAAAGCGGTTAAATGAGTTAATTTATTTTTTTAAGCTCAAGATCCTAAAGGAGAGGCGTCCAACAAGGGAAAATCGAAGGTCATCGAGTAGCCGACTTGGAACTATTTTACCTAACACAAGGTAAGTCATTAAGCATATCTTTGGTATTGATTTAAATGATCGTAATACCTATGCAATTGTGTTTAATGAGATGAAATGTATACAAATGTATATGTATGTAGAGATGAAATTGTCGAATGTAAAAAGGAAGTGAAGCATATAGAGTGGCTGGTTTTCGGCACTAAGTGTGCGGGCAATAAGTGTTCACGGTTGTGAGATTGGCACTAGGTGTGCGAACTTGAAATGCATGGCACTAAGTGTGCGAGTTTAAAGTACATGGCACTAAGTGTGCGCGGTTGATTATTAAGCACTATGTGTGCGAACCCACTATATATTTTCTATAAATTATTTACATTAAGGGTGCGACTTTACTGAGTCGATTTGGGACAGCGGAAAAGGTAAGTACCTTGAGTTCATGGCTAATAGGCGCTATGTTTATATTTGGAGTTGAGCTTGGTAAGTTTTGAACCTATGTGATGATTATAATTTAAGTCACTTACATAAGGTTCATCATGGAATAGGTGAAAGGTCGTTTAATTGTATGATTGTAACGAAAATAAAATGATGTATGAAAGGTCAATGTAGGACTTGGTATGAGATTGAACCGTAAGGTTTAAGGAACTATGGTATAGTTCCGTATGGATGCAGTACTTAGCCTCATTTCATTCTTTCCTGTTGTGATAATTTTATTAATGGATGGTTGTGGAATGCTTATGGCTTACTGAGTTATATACTCATTCGGTGTTTTCTTGTCACCTATTTTAGGTTTCTTTGACTCGTCTTTTTGTCGTGCTCGGGACCGTCATCGAAGTCATCACACCGGCTAGCAACTTTTGGTACTTTCTTCTTAGTTGGTCTAGGAGAACATTTCGGCATGTATAGGCTATTATGTTTTGTTTGAAATTTGGTATGTAAACTTTTAGCCATGCGAAAATGGCATAAATGTTCGTTTGGATTTGGTTCTATGATGCTTGGTCACAAGTCTTGGTAATTCGGTTGGGGTTGAGTATTGGTTGAGGTCTACTCGATTATTACGCCATATGTCATGGCTAATTTATTTTCGGTGTTAAATTCATGATTTGGTAATAGTGTAGTGGGGAGATGCTCGGTGATAATTAGTCTTTGGCATGGCTAGTCATGGTCATAAATTGTGACATGTATGATGAATTATTAGTTAGATTAAGGAAAAATCACGAAATAGGCATAGTCTGCTTTAGTAACAGATGCTGACAGCAGTAGTGTTGTAAGATTAAAAAATCACTAAAAATAGTAGAAATGGAATTAAATAATGAATAAATTAGGTAATCGAAGCTTGATAAGTCTATTTTCATATGGAAGAAACGAAATGACCATATGAACTTTATGTTAGGAGATAATTAAATTCTTGTGAAACAGTGCCAGAGCGATTTCTGGATCCCCTATTATGACTTAGAAAATTTACCGTAAATTTTATCGAGATAATTAGAGGTCGTGAATTATATGTACAGATTCTTTATCTAGTCTAGTTTCATTAGAGACAAACGGCATAGGCATTGAAGCCCTTTACAGAGAGATATTTAAATCGTAAGGTACAGAGGGCAGTGTAGTCGAACCTTGAAATAGGGGAAACTTTAACAAATAAACTGTACTAATTGGCCCAACAAAAAATTCTACAAAAATTTCACCATATATATATATGAGTCTAGTTTCGAGGAAAATTTACGGAATTGGATTTCGAGTTTCAGAGCTCAAAATATGATTTTTAAAGCGACCATGATACAGTAGCCAGCTTGCCTGGAACAAAAAAAAATATAGGGGGAAATAAATGAAGTAAGCCGGTAACACCTCGTGTTCGATATCCGGTAACGGCCATGAGTTTGGGGTGTTACATTTTGATTGGTATCAGAGCTATGGTTTAGTCGGTTCTAGGACTACCATAGCGCGTATGAGTCTAGCTATACATGCCTTAATGTTAGTGCTTAATAATGTGATGACTTCTGACGATTAAAATTTTTGTTTTGATTAGTAAATGGAACCCGGGGTAGAGAGACCCTTAGCGGATGACGTTGAAAGTGTAGCAGCTGCTCCTGCGCAAGGGACACCAGCTGTCGAACCTCAGTCATCTGCAAATAATCAAGATGAGGGGGCAAAACAAGCCTTCTTCACCATGATGAATGAGTGGGTCGCGCAATATGCCCGAACCAATCCGGCTGTCCAACCATTCTCGAATTTTAATAATCCACCCCAAGAGCCCGTAATGCCATCATTTACTGATCCTGTGAGGCTGAGTAAACCACCTGTAGACTTGATTAGGAAGCGCGGGGCTGAGGAGTTCAAGGCCATAGTTACTGATGATGCCGAAAGGGCCGAGTTCTGGCTTGATAACACCATTCGGGTGTTTGATGAACTGTCATGCACACCCGATGAATGTCTAAAGTGTACTATATCCTTGTTGCGAGACTCAGCTTACTATTGGTGGAGGACTTTGATTTCCATAGTCCCAAACGAACGAGTTACTTGGGATTTCTTTCAAACGAAATTTCGAAAGAAATATATTAGTCAACAGTTCATCGATCAAAAGCGTAAGGAATTCTTGGAACTCAAGCAAGGCCGTATGACAGTATCTGAATACGAACATGAGTTCGTAAGACTCAGTCGGTATGCTCGGGAGTGTGTGGCTGATGAAGTTGCTATGTGCAAGAGATTTGAAGAAGGATTGAATGAAGATTTAAAGCTACTAGTGGGTATTTTGGAGATAAAAGAGTTCGTAACACTAGTTGAACGAGCCTGTAAGGCGGAAGAACTTGGAAAGGAGAAGAAGAAGGCTGAATTTGAAGCTAGAGACTATCGTAAAAGATCGATGGGTAAAGCTCCGTTCTCGGCTGTAAAGAAGTTCAGGGAGGACACTAATAAATCGAGGACGACTGCGGGAATTTCCATTAGAGCACAACCATCGACGGACTCCCGAGCTACTTCGGTAGCTAGTGTGGGAAATAATCGTCAAGAGAAACCTGAATGCCCCCAATGTGGAAGACGACACATAGGTGAATGTTGGGGTAAGTCTACTAACAGGGCCTGTTACGGATGCGGTTCGAAGGACCACTTCATTAGAGATTGCACGGATCTTGATGAGAAGAATAAGATGCAAGGTGCAAGACCTAGTGGAATGACAGCTAGAGGTAGACCATCGAGAATTTCAGGAGGTAGGGGTGGTAGTCAGAGAGGGGCCTCTGATACGGCTGTTCGAACCGAGACCCGTACTCCTGCTAGAGCATATGCCATTCGCGCACGAGAGGAGGCATCCTCCCCTGATGTTATCACTGGTACTTTCACTCTCTTTGATACTAGTGTGATTGCTTTGATTGACCCTAGCTCTACTCATTCATACGTATGTGAAACCTTAGCATCCAGTAAGACTCTACCTGTCGAGTCTACTGAGTTCGTAATTCGAGTGTCAAACCCTTTGGGTCAATACGTACTTGTTGATAAAGTGTGTAAGAGATGCCCTCTAATAATCCGAGAATCCTGTTTTCCAGCGGATTTGATGCTTTTACCATTTGACGAATTCGATGTTATTCTGGGTATGGATTGGTTGACCGTACATGATGCAGTGGTGAACTGTAAAAGGAAAACCATTGATTTGAGGAGTACAAATAATGAAGTAGTCCAAGTTGAGTCTACTGATTTAAAGGGAGTGCCAGCGAGAATATCTTCAATGACCGCTCAGAGATATGTGAAAAAGGGGTGTGAAACATACCTTGCGTATGTATTTGATAGCAAAGAGATGGAAAGGAAACTTGAATCAGTACCAGTGGTCTGTGAGTATTTAGATGTTTTTCCTGAAGAGTTACTGGGGTTGCCACCGGTTCGAGAGGTGGAATTCGGCATCGAAATTGTACCTGGTACCACGCCAATCTCAATAGCCCCGTATCGTATGGCATTGACAGAATTAAAGGAACTGAAGGTTCAATTGCAAGAATTGACGGATAAAGGTTTCGCTCGACCGAGTTTTTCTCCATGGGGCGCACCAGTACTGTTTGTGAAAAAGAATGATGGAACCATGAGATTGTGCATCGGCTATCGTCAGTTGAATAAAGTGACAATAAAGAATAAATATCTGTTGCCACGTATTGATGATTTGTTTGATCAATTGAAGGGAGCCTCAGTGTTTTCAAAGATATATTTGAGATCTGGTTATTATCAGTTGAGGGTTCGAGACTCGGACATACCCAAAACTGCTTTTAGAACGAGGTACGGTCACTACGAATTCTTAGTGATGCTGTTTGGGCTCACTAATGCCCCTGCGGTATTTATGGATTTAATGAATCGAGTTTTCAAGCCATACTTGGATCGGTTTGTGGTTGTGTTTATTGATGATATTTTAGTTTATTCACAAGGTGAAGCTGAACATGCCGAGCATTTGAGACTAGTATTACAGATTTTACAAGACAATCAGTTATACGCAAAATTCAGTAAATGTGAATTTTGGTTGAGAGAGGTTAGCTTTTTGGGACACGTGGTGTCCGCATCGGGTGTCAGAGTGGACCCGAACAAAATTTCGGCCATACTCGATTGGAAACCTCCAAGGAATGTTACTGAAGTTAGGAGCTTTTTGGGACTTGTCGGATACTACCGACGTTTTGTAAAGGGCTTTTCGATGATAGCTGCACCGTTGACAAAACTACTTCAAAAAGATGTTGAGTTCGAATGGTCAGAACACTGTCAGGAAAGTTTCGATCGACTAAAAACCTGTTTAACCGAGGCCCCAGTGCTAGTACAGCCGGGGTCCGGCAAGGAGTTTGTTATTTACAGTGATGCATCCTTGCTTGGGCTAGGTTGTGTGTTGATGCAAGAAGGTCGAGTTGTGGCTTACGCGTCGAGACAATTAAAGCCGCATGAGAGGAACTATCCGACCCATGACCTTGAATTAGCAGCCATAGTGTTCGCCTTGAAAATATGGCGACATTACTTGTTTGGAGAGAGGTGTCATATTTATTCGGACCACAAGAGTCTTAAATATTTGATGACTCAAAGAGATCTAAATCTGCGACAAAGACGTTGGCTTGAGTTGTTGAAAGACTATGAACTTGTCATTGATTATCACCCGGGGAAGGCTAACGTGGTGGCCGATGCTTTGAGTCGTAAAGCACTATTTACTTTGAGAGCGATGGATGCTCACCTATCCGTTTCGCCCGATGAGGTGCTAGTAGTTGAATTAGAGGCCAAACCATTATTAATTCATCAAATACTTGAATCCCAGAAAGTCGACGCTGAATTGGTCGCTAAACGAGCTGAATGTGCCTCGAATGAGGTATCGGAGTTTCGGATTGACAACAATGATTGCTTGACGTTCAAGGGTCGATTATGTGTTCCAAGAAATTCGGAACTTATTTCGATGATTTTGAATGAGGCTCATAGTGGCCGAATGTCTATCCACCCGGGTAGTACTAAAATGTACAACGATCTGAAACGTCAATTTTGGTGGCCGGGTATGAAACGAGACATTTCTGAATTTGTTTCAAGGTGTTTGATATGTCAACAAGTAAAAGCGGAACATCAAGTGCTATCGGGATTACTTCAGCCAATCATGATACCCGAATGGAAATGGGATCGAGTGACAATGGACTTTGTATCTGGGTTACCTTTGACTCAGAGTAAGAAAGACTCGGTCTGGGTTATTGTTGATAGATTGACCAAGTCTGCTCATTTTATCCCTGTCCGTACAAATTTTTCGCTCGATAAATTGGCAGAACTATACATCTCCCAAATTGTTCGATTGCATGGGGTACCTATTTCTATCGTGTCGGATAGAGACCCAAGATTTACATCGTGATTTTGGAAGAAGTTACAAGAAGCGTTGGGTACTAAGATGCATTTTAGCACCGCATTTCATCCCCAGACTAATGGCCAATCTGAACGAATAATTCAGATACTCGAGGATATGTTGAGATGTTGCGTCTTAGAGTTTTGTGGTTCATGGGAAAGATATTTGCCTTTGATTGAATTTGCTTATAACAATAGCTTTCAATCAAGCATTAAGATGGCACCTTACGAGGCTTTATACGGTCGCAAGTGCCGTACCCCATTATTTTGGACTGAACTTAGTGAAAGTAAAATCTTTGGGGTTGATTTGATTAAGGATGCTGAGCAGAAAGTTCGAGTAATTCGTGAAAGTTTGAAAGTCGCTTCGGATCGTCAAAAGTCGTATGCGGATTTAAGGAGAAAAGACATTGAATATCAGGTTGGGAACAAGGTATTTCTCAAAGTTTCACCCTGGAAGAAGGTGCTTAGATTTGGCCGTAAGGGCAAATTGAGTCCGAGGTTCATCGATCCGTATGAAGTATTCGAACGAGTTGGGCCAGTCGCATACCGGTTAATTTTACCCCCTGAGCTTGAAAAGATTCACAACGTTTTCCATGTCTCGATGCTTCGACGATATAGGTCCGACCCGTCGCACGTAATAACTCCATCTGAGATCGAGATTCAGCCTAACTTGAGTTATGAAGAATAACCGATTCGCATTTTGATGCGTGAAGTAAAAGAGTTGCGAAATAAGAAAATCCCATTAGTGAAGGTGTTGTGGCATAAACACGGAATTGAAGAAGCCACTTGGGAACTTGAGGACTCTATGAAGGATCGATATCCAAAATTGTTCACCGGTAAGATTTTCGGGGACGAAAATTTCTTATGTGGGGGAGAGTTGTGACAGCCCTAATGTGACCCTAGTCGGAAAGTGGTTTCGGGACCACAAAACCGAGTCATAAAAATAATTAATTGTTATATTCTATGCTTATTATATGTGTACATGCATATGTGGAAGTTTCATTCCTTAATTTTGCCAATTGCATGAGGAATTATTAAATAGGGATCAACATGAGACATGGTGAAATATGATAGGCTAATTTTAAAGGGCTTATTAGTGCATGTCAACACAAGGGTGGACCTGCATATCAAATTGCCCAATTCCCTTATAGTGGCCGGCCAAGATAGATTGATGATGGGCAATATATTTGTTTGAATTAGATATTATAATAAGAAATTGGGTTTTTGGAGATAAAATAAATTAAAGAAAGGAATTAAAAAAGAAAAAGATGAATAAAATAAGGGAGGAAGAAGGAGTGTTCATCCTTTTCCTTGTTACAATTGCCGTGAGTGAGGGAAAGAAAGGTGAAGAAGTTCGGCCATGCTTGTACCTAGGTTGAGGTATGTTTGATGTTATTTTTTTTGAAATTCATGCATGTTTTTAGTTTTTAGTTTAAGTTCTACCTAGCCCATGGTTTAAATTTTTGCTATTGATGGAGATGATATTCGGCCATGGGTGTTGTCTTTCTTGGTTGGTGTTTTGATGTTGTGGTGATGAGGCATGAAGATGATTGAGCTTGAGTGTTTAATAAAAAGGATTGGATGTGAGAGTGTGTGAGGAGTAGAAATGATGGGTCTTAGCAACTTCATGAAGGTTCGGCCATGGTGCTTAAATATTGTACTTGTGTTTAACCCTAGGATTAATTAGTTATATGGTTAGTATAGGTATGGGTGACCGAATATGAGAGCATGAATAGATGAAGAGTTTGGTGAATCGATATGTGGTAAATGTTAAGTGTTAAATGAAATGGAAATGATAGATTAATGTTGCACATTCGGCTATAGTTAGGCATGTTGATGATTTTATCTTGACTTAGATGAATTATAGGTGATAGTATAGATATACATATTCGGCCATCACTTGGGAGCTTATGTGATGTTGAGTTTAAAATTAGCAAAGGTGATTACCGAATGTCCAAGTATGCATATGCATGTGTGATTAGATTATTGATAGTATGGTAATTGCATAAGGTTATTAGCCGAATAGCTAAGAACATAAGGTAGCAAGATGAAAATTTTACCATGTCGTTTCGTATGTCATAAAATCATTAAAATGTGGATACCAATATATGTAGCAAAGCGGTTAAATGAGTTAATTTATTTTTTTAAGCTCAAGATCCTAGAGGAGAGGCGTCCAACAAGGGAAAATCGAAGGTCATCGAGTAGCCGACTTGGAACTATTTTACCTAACACAAGGTAAGTCATTAAGCATATCTTTGGTATTGATTTAAATGATCGTAATACCTATGCAATTGTGTTTAATGAGATGAAATGTATACAAATGTATATGTATGTAGAGATGAAATTGTCGAATGTAAAAAGGAAGTGAAGCATATAGAGTGGTTGGTTTTCGGCACTAAGTGTGCGGGCAATAAGTGTTCACGGTTGTGAGATTGGCACTAGGTGTGTGAACTTGAAATGCATGGCACTAAGTGTGCAAGTTTAAAGTACATGGCACTAAGTGTGCGCGGTTGATTATTAAGCACTATGTGTGCGAACCCACTATATATTTTCTATAAATTATTTACATTAAGGGTGCGACTTTACCGAGTCGATTTTGGACAGCGGAAAAGGTAAGTGCCTTGAGTTCATGGCTAATAGGCGCTATGTTTATATTTGGAGTTGAGCTTGGTAAGTTTTGAACCTATGTGATGATTATAGTTGAAGTCACGTACATAAGGTTCATCGTGGAATAGGTGAAAGGTCGTTTAATTGTATGATTGTAACGAAAATAAAATGATGTATGAAAGGTCAATGTAGGACTTGGTATGAGATTGAACCGTAAGGTTTAAGGAACTATGGTATAGTTCGGTATGGATGGAGTACTTAGCCTTATTTCATTGTTTCCTGTTGTGATAATTTTATTAATGGATGGTTGTGGAATGCTTATGGCTTACTGAGTTATATACTCATTCGGTGTTTGCTTGTCACCTATTTTAGGTTTCTTGGACTCGTCTTTTTGCCGTGCTCGGGACCGTCATCGAAGTCATCACACCGGCTAGCAACTTTTGGTACTTTCTTCTTAGTTGGTCTAGGAGAACATTTCGGCATGTATAGGCTATTATGTTTGTTTGAAATTTGGTATGTAAACTTTTAGCCATGCGAAAATGGCATAAATGTTCGCTTGGATTTGGTTCTATGATGCTTGGTCACAAGTCTTGGTAATTCGGTTGGGGTTGAGTATTGGTTGAGGTCTACTCGATTATTACGCTATATGTCATGGCTAATTTATTTTCGGTGTTAAATTCATGATTTGGTAATAGTGTAGTGGGGAGATGCTCGGTGATGATTAGTCTTTGGCATGGCTAGTCATGGTCATAAATTGTGACATGTATGATGAATTATTAGTTAGATCAAGGAAAAATCACAAAATAGGCATAGTCTGCTTTAGTAACAGATGCTGATAGCAGCAGTGTTGTGAGATTGAAAAATCACTAAAAATAGTATAAATGGAATTAAATAATGAATAAATTAGGTAATCGAAGCTTGATGAGTCTATTTTCATATGGAAGAAACGAAACGACCATATGAACTTTATGTTAGGAGATAATTAAATTCTTGTGAAACAGTACTAGAGCGATTTCTGGATCCCCTGTTATGAATTAGAAAATTCACCGTAGATTTTATCGAGATAATTAGAGGTCGTACCTTATATGTACAGATTCGTTATCTAGTCTAGTTTCATTAGAGACAAACTACATAGGCATTGAAGCCCTTTACAGGGAGATATTTAAATCGTAAAGCACAGAGGTCTGTGTAGTCGAATCTTGAAACAGGGGAAACTTTAACAAATAAACTGTACTAATTGGCCCAACAAAAAATTCTACAAAAATTCCACCATATAGATAAATGAGTCTAGTTTCAGGGAAAATTTACGGAATTGGATTTAGAGTTTCAGAACTCAAAATATGATTTTTAAAGCGACCATGATACAGTAGCCAGCTTGCCTGGAACAAAAAAAATATAGGGGAAATAAATGAAGTAAGCCGGTAACACCTCGTGTTCGATTTCCGGTAACGGCCATGAGTTCGGGGTGTTACAAATGGGCTTGCATGGATAAAATTTTAAAGAAAGGGTATGTGGGCATTTTGATCATTTGTCATCTTAATGAATTAAAATGGGAAAAATCAAGCCAAAATTAGCCATTTCCTTCTCCACGGCTGCTGAAAATTGAAGAGACACCATAGCTAGGGTTTTCAACATTTCTAAGCTCATTAGTAAGTGCTCCCAAGCCCCGTTTTTCATGTTCTTTGTAATTTTGAAATCCCGGTAATTTGCTCTCTCCATTTCTACCCATATTTCATGCTAGGGTTCATGTTTAAAAATTTATCCATGCATGAGTTGCTTGTATTTTGATGGATTATGGAGGAATATGAAAGATAAATGTGTGATAAACATCTTTTCCAAGCTAGTTTTCATGAGAAACCCTTATAAGGACTAAATTGAAAAAGAAGTAAATGTGAGGTAAGAATAGAGAAGAAAATGAAAAATGTGGGTTGCCATAAGAGAGAAAAATGTTTGGTTAGGCTTGGGTAAGATAGAAATTTCATGTGTTCCATTATACGAGCCTAAGGACTAAATCATAAAAATGTCGAAGGTTAGGGGCAAAATGGTCATTTGGACCGGGGGTAGTTATTAAACTCGAAATGTATAATGTGAGGTATTAATGAATTAATTTTGCTGTAATAAACCTTGAGGAACAAATTCCAGAGGTCGATCGTGTAAACGCAAAGTTTCGGAATAACTGAAACTCAATCCCGAAAAGAATACTAGGTAAGTTTGGATAATTTGAAGTAAACCCTTAAAATGCATAATTGTATGCTCCATGAATGCTTGGTGATTGGATTTATTATTGGTATGAAATATCATAGAAATGTATATGGATGATAACATGTGAAAGATATCTCGGTTGAGGTTGACAAAAGGGAAATCGATGGATAACCCCTCATTGACATGGCATCGGCATTGAGACGAGAGCTAGTGTAAGACATGTTTGGGACATGCATCGGCCTCGAGATTTAGGCTAATGTAAGACAAGTTTGGGACATGCATCGGGTATGAGATGTGTCAATGTAGGACCATGTCTAGGACATGGCATCGGCACGGATATGTGAGAGTTAGTGTAAGACCATGTCTGGGACATGGCGTCGACCTCGATTTCAATAGTTAGTGTAAGACCATGTTTGAGACATGGCATCGATTTGATGGATGAGCCAATGTAAGACCATGTCTGGGACATGGCATTGGCATTACACCCTATGTTTGAGGCTTAGTGAATATCCGATAGCATTCCAAATGGTTCAACGGTGAGAGTTACAGTTTAAGTTAAATGAGAAAAGAATAACCATGTTGTGAGTGGTACAAGTACCTATTTAAAATGTATGAGATGTGAGCTCAATATATGTTATGTGAATTGTATTGGATAGTGATGAGTAAGTTGTGCTTATGCCTACTTTTGTAATATGAGCGTGATGATGAATGGTAAAGTTGTTGTTATATTTATTTGCATGTAACTTACTAAGCTTTATGCTTACTCCCTCTCCTTTCCATTTTTTTATAGTGCCACTTAATTAGCTCGAGGATCATCAGACGTCAGAGGCATCGATCACACTATCAACCTAAGCACTTGGTATAGTTGGTTTTATTATTTTGAGCATGGCATGTATAGGGCTTAGACTTTTGAGTTTTGTGTCAATGTTAATTTAGCCAAAGTGTTGGCTTGGGATGAATCCCTTCGTTTTGTATAAAGCCTTGGATAATGGCTAACATTCATTATTGATATGTGCAAATGA
Organism: Gossypium hirsutum; assembly: GCF_007990345.1. Taxonomy (NCBI): domain Eukaryota; kingdom Viridiplantae; phylum Streptophyta; class Magnoliopsida; order Malvales; family Malvaceae; genus Gossypium; species Gossypium hirsutum. Next base: position 58,503,174 of record NC_053425.1, on the reverse strand, counting down.
TGATATTTTCATGAATGAGATAATACCTTGTGTGGCTGATTAGACCTTATATTGTTGTGTGGATTTGTTATGTTAGATGTTATATAGGTTAGTGCAAGTAAGGGTGGCAAAAAGGCTTGGTAAATAACCTTATTTTGTCTACACGGGTAGACACACGGGCGTGTGTCTAGGCCGTGTGTGACACAGGGCCAGCCCTATGGGTGTGTTGTCTGGCTGTGTGTCCCTTGCACGTTAAATTTTGCAAGTTAGTATGCATGGTAGTAAACAAACGGGCAGAAACATGGTCATGTGTCTCAGTGAAGCGCACGGCCTAGGACACGAGCGTGTGCCTTAGCCGTGTGACACTTAAAGATTTCTGACATTAGAAACAAAATATCAAGGTTTTTGAACACGCGCTGAGACACGGGCATGTCGAGGCCGTGTGAGGGATACGGGCCATGGAAACTGGCATGTACCAGGCCGTGTGAAAACCCCTGTAGGTTCGAATTGAAAAATAAATCTACACGGGTAAGGGACACGAGCGTGTCCCTAGGTGCTTAGGCCATGCGTGCCACACGGGCCATCAGCACGACCATGTTCAAGTTCCACACGGGCATGTGTCCTGTTTCAAAGGTCATTTCCTAGTGTTGGTTAAAGGACCCGAGTTGGTCCCGAGTAGTTTCCAAGAGATGTTTTGGGCCTAGTAGGCCCATGATAAGAAGTTTTAGACAAAGTTTGAAAATTTTTTAAATTTTAACAGGCTCGTATGATTCGAGTTGTATGTGTGTATGTGATTTGTGAACGGTAATGCCTCGTACCCAAAATCAGTGTCAAACTCGGGTTAGGGGTGTTATATCCTCAGCCTCTCCTCCTTGGCCCTCAGATACGGGCCTACTACCACTCGACACTACTCTGTGAACGAAGGCTTGCATGTTACTTTCAACCTCATCGGAATTGGCTCGATTGGATGACATTATCTCTTTGAAAGCACAGTTCAAATCGAGTCAGGAGTTATAACACTATCACAGGTTATAATAATGGCTTGTATTTCTAGACTCATACATGTTACGTTCCATACAAGAATTAACTAAATCATAGCTCTGATACCACTAAATATAAACCCCTAACCCGTATCTATCACCGATTTAGTGTTACAAAGCATTATCGTAAAAACATAGCTTAAGAAAACATTCATTTCCAAACATTTCATTAATCGTAGCATAATCCATTCATACACATGCAAATCATCCTTTATTCGAGCCCTCGAGGCTTTAGAAACACTTTAAAAATGGTTTGGGACTAAATTGGGAACATTTGAAACATTGAGGGAAAAGTTAGAAAATTTCACATTGCAAGGGTTACACAGTCGTGTGGCTAGGCCGTGTGACTCATACGGTTGAGACACATGCCTGGGTCTCAAGCCATGTGACTTTCGAAATAGGGACACACATATTGTGTCCTAGCCGGTGTCTGTGCCTATGTAAGTCTCTCACTTGGGTCACATGCCCAAGCCACAAGACCATGTGGCAAGTCGTGTAACACTCGAAATGGCCACACACGCCCGTGTGCCAGGCCGTGTGCTAGGCAGTGTAACATTCAAAGTACAACTATCAAACTTACAGGGGGCACACAGCCATATCGCATGGCTGTGTGTTACACATGGTTGAGACGCACGCCTGTGTCTTAAGCCGTGTGGACAAGAAAATAGCCAAAATAAAGCCATTTCTTTCACCCATTCAAGCATGAACCTACAAGCAACTTGCACATATAACCAAGACCTTCAAACATGCCCAAATCATGCACAATAACACCAATTCAATAAGCCATTTAACTATCCAACCAAGATTCCATATAGGTACCTCAAACACAAACATTCAAAGATACCTAGTCATAAGCATAGTTGACCATATTCATAACAATACATATAACTCATAACCATCTCAAAGCATAACCTAACTTAGCCACATTATAAGTATACTATCACATACCATATTGGTCATTCCATCAATCATCAACCTAGCCATAATAACACCAACCACCAAGGCATCAAAAAGCCAAAAGCACATCAACCATAATACCATATATACATGCCAAACATAACAACTAGATCATTAAACACAAGTCCACCTATACATGCCATTATAAACTTGGCCAAAACACCAAAAACGATCGATATAAACATTGGATAGTGTGATAGGACTGCAATGAGCTTCCAAACCGATCGATCTTCCAATAATCTATAAAATATAAAAAGAAAATAACTAAGCATAAAATGCTTAGTAAGTTCATATAACATGAACATTACTTACCATTTTCAATGCATAACTTTAAAACTAAACATGAACCAATCCAACATAAGCTTTGCACAAGTCTAAGCATCATCACAAGTTAGTGTTTAAACACATAACTTAACAAAATCATCACATGGTAAGATAGATTTCTTGAACATAGCACATTTGAATTCATACTTTCCATAAACATGGTTATTCATACTTTGATCCTCAGCAATTCATACATTTCCATAGGTTCATAACTTATCCATTAGAACACTTATCGTTCCATCCCTTTTCTTGTCCATTGAACCACTTAGAATAATATCGAATATGCGGGAAGCTCACACAAGTGTGCTAAACATATGGTCAAAACCATTCATTTTCCTTTTCCTTTACATCGATTCTCACTCGAGCCATTAATAGGTTTGCTCACACAAGTTGACGGTTAGAATGTAGCTACATGATGCTGCTCACACAAGCTGATGAGTATCCGTAAAAAATGTCAGAACTCAGCCATTGGTAGGACATTCAGGACTAGCACCAAAAAACATGGTAACCCCTAATGACATGTCATTTGTATCCTATATATTCCTAAGGTTCAAATGGGGCTCGATAGTCGTTGTAACGTCATTCGATTTTTGTCATAACATGATATGATAAATAACATAATAACATTTAAATCAAATAACATTAAAATGCTATTTAAACATACGAACTTACCTCGATTTTCAAGATGTCGAAATAGGTTCAACTAATTGGAGGCTTTATCTTTCCCTCGATCTAGATTCGTACAAGGTTTAACTTGATCTAAATAAGAAAATTCAATCTATTTACTAATCATTCTATTCAATTCAGTCTAAAATTTATATTTTTGTAAAATTACACTTTTGCCTCTATTATTTTAACTTCTTAACAATTTCATCCTTAATCTCGTAAATGACAATTTAGGCAATTTCATCTACATATCATGCTTGCCGATTTACCTAGGGACTCATATCAAGCCACAAAAATCATCAATTCATAATTTTATCGTGATATTTTACTACTTTTACAAATAAGTCCCTAAATGATAATTTCATAAAAAAAATCACTTTACAAAAGTTGTTTATCTAACAACAAGGACTCATAATCTTTCAATAAATTTCAAAAACCATACAAATATGTACATGGAAAAACCCGAAACATTTAACAATTTTGTAAGTTCGTCCCTACGCTAGATAGATTAAGCTAAAACGACTTCAAAAATAAAGAAATCATTAAAAATGGAATAAAAATCACTCAAATGCAAGGAGAATGCTTAGCCGAATACTCAAGCTCCTTCAATGGAGTTTTTCACCCTTAATTTCAATGAAAAATATGAAAAAACAAGATGGTGTTTTTGTTTTCTTTAATTTACTATCATATATTATTAAATTACATATATAACCTTATTATTTAACATTAAAATCACTTAATAATGTGTCCATATTTGTCCACTCATAAGAATAATGGTTTAATTACCATTTAAATCCCTTAAAAAATTAATTTCATAGCTAATAGATACCTTTAACTACTAGCACTCCATTTTTATAGCTTTTTCAATTTAGTCCTTTTCACTTAATTAAGCATGCAAACGTTAAAATTTCTTAATGCAATTTTTATACGACCTTACTAGCATACCATAGACATGAAAATAATAATAAAATAAATATTTAGACATCAGATTTATGGTCCCTAAACCACTGCTCCGATTTCACTGAAACAAATTGTTACATCCATACTTGTTGCGAGGTAGAGCACAAGCATGGCTTATTTCATTGCCACCAAGCTCAATATCTACATGGAAATAATTAGCAGAATGCTTATTGGTTAAGTATTTCCCACTTAGTAAAAATGCTAAGTTACAGAATGAGATCACCACTTTTCAGTAGATGGATGATGAATCCCTATACAAGGAATGGGAAATATTCAAAAAGTTACTACGCAAATTCCCTCACCATGGGATTCCGCATGGAATCCAGCTAGAGACATTTTATAATGGTCTCAACGCACACACTAGAATGGTGATAGATGCTTCTACGAATGGTGCTCTCCTTTCTAAGTCTTATAATGAGGTTTATGGAATTATTAAGAGAATAGGCAGTAACAATTATCAGTGGCCAACCAATCGAGCAACTTTAAAAAAGACAAGTAGCAAGAAAGCATAAAGGATACTCTCACTTCACTTGTAACTTAGGTATCTTCAATCTCTTCAATGCTTAAAAATATTTATACTAACAATTTAAACAATGTTGTAGCTCAACCACTAAGACAATTTGACATTATTTCCTGTGTATACTGTGGGGATGGACATTCGTTTGAGAATTGTCCATCAAATCCCAAGTATGTTTATTATATAGGAAATCAAAACCAAAATAGTAGTGGAAAAGGACCAAAGTCTAACTTCTATAACCCTTTGTGGCAAAACCATCCAAACTTCTCTCGAAGTAACCAAGGAGTTGCACTGAAGAAGACCTACATACAACAAGATCAAATCAACCTTTAGGTTTCAATCAACAAGTTTAAAAAACCACCACAAGCTTAATTGTTCAACAATTCAAAAAATTTGTTAAAGACGTACATGGCTAAGAATGAAACCTTAATCCAAAGCTAAACAGTAACAATGAAAAATTTGGAGAACCAAATGGGCCAGTTAGCTATGGAGCTTCCCAATAGACCTCAATGAGCCTTGCCAAGTAATATGAAAAAATCCAAGGAATACGATTAAAGAACACTGCAAAATAGTTGGTTTATGACGCGGAAGGGCTTTGGAACCCAAGGAAGTTAAGGTTGAAGAAGAACTTGCCAAGGGAAAGAAAGATCAACCAACATTTGAAATTCCTGTACCATAGATGCTAGAGTCTGGAAATGAAAATCTAAACTAGTCAATTATGATAGGCTTGTAACCACTCTTTAATCTTTGCTTAATTTTATTTCAATTTTATTTATTTTAAGTTGTTAAAGATTTTAACTTTAATGTTTCTTGCTTCTTACTTTGCTACTAGTTGTTCATTTTTACCATACTTTTAGTTTTCTCCATTAAAAATCCACACTTTTATGTTTTTCTTAGGCTTTATTTTCATAGTTATTATTTTTTTTATTTTTATGTTTGTGTACTCAGTTTTTAACATGGCTATTTAAACTTAAAAGGGGGTTGGTTGATAGAGATTTGTGTAAGCTGATTTTTGGACAAAGAACTAAATCGTAACAAATTGGACTAATTTGAATAAAACTAAGAACTTAGGTAGTGATGCCCTTACGGCAATATCAAGATAAAGTGAGGCTGGAAGGTGATCTTCTATAATATAGTGTATTACATTGAACTAGTTTTCACATTTAAGAAGCTTGAATATAAACACTTTTCATTATGCTTTAGCTAAGTTTTCGTAATTTAGTTTAAGTTCAACAAAAAGTGTATTTTGAGTCTTTTATTGACCTTAGGGTCAAATGAGGTCTAAAGGTGAAATAACGTACTTAATGAGTGTACAGGAGACCATTCGAGGGTGTATAAACTCAATACTAATTGTTATGTTTAAACACGGGAAGTTCAATGTCGCGAAAAATGGAGCAGAATGCAAGAATCTTGAATCTGCCTTAGTTGTCTCGACACGGCCATAGGATGTCGCGACACACCCATAAAGCTACACTGAACCTGAGCATACTGCCTTCAATGTCGTGACACGGGCACTAGGGTGTTGTGACATCGGTCCTGTGCGAGAAATACTTACTAGTCAGAGGCATTTTGGTCTACATAATCAAAACTTAAAAAAGAGAGAATCAGCTAACCAAAGGTTAAGGATGATGACAACCCTAACTCTATAAATAGGCTCTTAAACACTTGTTAGGGATGACTTTTGATACTCTAAGTTTTTCTTTGTAAATTTAGTATTTAGTTTTTTCTTTTCTTTTAATCATTAGGTTTATTTCAGTTCTTTTCTATTTTGTGTTATTCAGAGAAGCTAATTTGTATATTTGAACCAAATCTTGTGGATTCTACTTTTACATTAATCAATACAATTCAAGATTCCCTAAACCTTACTATTGATTTATTCTTTATGCAAATATTATTTGTCAAAATTATTGTTTTCATGAGATCTATGAGGAACTAATCCTCTTATGGGGGATTAGCGAGTGAAGGTGTGATTAATTGATTACTAGATAGGGTTTTCTTAAACGGATCAGCTGTTTGGGAGAGGAAGAACTTAGACCCTAGGCTTCATGACCCTAGGTGTAACACCCCAAACTCAGCCTAGAAGTTAGGCCCGAATCTGACGTGTCACATTGAAGTTTTTTTTGAAAACCATGTTCTCATTGAAAACCCTTCTTACTATTCAAAACCTCTGGCCATTTTAAAACTTGTGAAATGTTAATTCCCTTAAAACCTTACTTGCTACGGAGGCTTACTTTTAAACAGTTGCAGAAACGAGATATTTTGAAAACCAGTTGTTATTTTGGAAAACTATGCCCTACTTCTAACAGATATTAAGCATACTAAATAAATTTCCCAAATAAAAGGTTAAGAAAATAAAGAGGCCTTAATACAGCCCAAATCAAAAACCAAAGTGCTTAGCTAAATAAACGAAAAAGAAAAACATGTTCAGTTGTGTGGTCATCTCCGAGCCCCTCTGCGACACCTATCCACCTAACACTGGGGATTACCTGCACAGTTAATAAACGGGGTGAGTTTATGAAAACTCAGTGTGTAATCCCTTTACTAAAGTAATAGTCAGTAAACAGATAGAATTCAGAATCAGTCTGGGCCGGAGCCTATTACAGTAACAATACAGTCCAGTTTAGAGCATACGTCGGCCAAAGCCCATTACAATATCATTTGGGTCACAACCCATAATAGAATCAATTGGGCCTAGCCTATCTTAGCCTCAATTAGGCCGAAGCCCATATTGCAATAATATTACAATAATATCATACATGCAATGTTGTGCAACCCACCCCAATAATCTAACTGCTACACACCAACTCCGTCCCCTGGTACACATTATGTGGGGATATAAATATCGACCCACCCATCCGATACACATCAGTGATAGCTCGGTTGCCGTACTACCTTCATTGTAGCAAGCTGCTAATCAAATATTAGGCTTAATAGCCATCGGTGGATCCACGATCGTCAAGCAACCATGCGATCCTCATATACTTCCTCCGTTCCATAATTCTTAACCCATGCAATATGTCGTGTATGTCATGCTCAATCATCACACGTGTATGCAGAATGGCCATACTCAGTGACAGTTTTTTAAACATATATTAAGAGCATATCAGTCATACAACCACAGTCAAGTCAATTAAAATGCAGTCATACATTCATAATCAAATCAGTCAAATTCGAAGTCTAAGTCAGTCATTTACCCTCAACGGCAAAACAGTCATTTTACCCTACAGAGGTATGTTGGTCATTTTACACTACAAGGGTATTTCAGTAATTTTACACTACAAGGGTATTTCGATAATTTTACAAATTGAGGGTATTCAGAATTTTACAAATCAAGGGTGTTTCGATAATTTTACAAACTGGGGGTATTTCAGTAATTTCACAATCGAGGGTATTTTGGTAATTTTACAAATCGAAGGTATTTCGGTAATTTTACAAATCGAGGGTATTTTAGTAATTTAACAATCGAGGGTATTTCGATAATTTTACAAATCGAGGGTATTTCAGTAATTTCAAAATTGAGGGTATTTTGGTAATTTTACAAATCGAGGGTATTTCTGTAATTATACAAATCAAGGGTATTTCAGTAATTTCACAATTGAGGGTATTTCAGTAATTTTACAATCAAGGGTATTTTGATAATTTTACAAATTTGGGGTATTTTAGTAATTTCACAATCGATGGTATTTTGGTAATTTTACAAATCGAGGGTATTTCGGTAATTTTACAAATCAAGGGTATTTCTATAATTATACAAATCAAGGGTATTTCAGTAATTTCACAATTGAGGGTATTTCAGTAATTTTACAATCAAGGGTATTTTGATAATTTTACAAATTTGGGGTATTTTAGTAATTTCACAATCGAGGGTATTTTGGTAATTTTACAAATCGAGGGTATTTTAGTAATTTAACAATTGAGGGTATTTCGATAATTTTACAAATCGAGGGTATTTCAGTAATTTCAAAATCAAGGGTATTTTGGTAATTTTACAAATCGGGGGTATTTCTGTAATTATACAAATTAAGGGTATTTCAGTAATTTCGCAATTGAGGGTATTTCGATAATTTTACAATCGAGGGTATTTTGATAATTTTACAAATCGGGGGTATTTCAGTAATTTCACAATCGAGGGTATTTTGATAATTTTACAAATCGAGGGTATTTCAGTAATTTTACAAATCGAGGGTATTTCAGTAATTTCTCTTTATTATGGGTTTATTACTTACCTTGGCCCGTTAACAAGTCTTCGTTGGCTAAAGTGAACAAATACTATGCACCAGGTAAGATTTCAGAGAAGAGGAGGTGAGTCATTAAGATCGCTTAAGTACCAAGCTCTCCCTGGATCCAATCCTAGACATGCATATACCCATTGCCACACCTTAACCTTATGACTCGTCCACAATCGCGATGAATTAATTATTTAAGTTTTATGTCTGCTTGAGTAGTTACCAAAAACTAGGTCCACAACCCCTTTACTAAACACTAACAGATCCACACTTATTCATTTGGCCCCTTTAGGCCCAATCTCATTCACATGGCCCATCAGGCCCAATCACATTCATATGGCCCATCAGGCCCAACTACTTCCCACCAACAGTTAGATTTACACAAGCGAGCCCACGGGCCCAAAATAGCCCCAGCCCATGAGAACGTTCGTGGCGGCTTTTAGCTTTTACCGATTTCTAACAAAGAAGGGCGTGAATACACACCTGCTTATGAGAACGCGCCGAAGTCCACGTTCACAACCTTAGCACATCCTACATTGGGTCTTAATCACCTTGTTCTTTTTTACCAACTCATCTGGTTCGCTCTATTTAAAGCCAGCTTTTCACCAATTCCCATGTTAGCTTCCCTATGTGGGATTACTTTCAACCATTAGGAAAATTCCTTATTTTCTTATGACCACCTCAACCACAGAGTTCCAGTCCAACTCCACCTCCTACATAGCTCAAACAGCAAAATAAATACTCCATTGTACATCCCAAGACTTGAACCTTAGACCACACAGTTACACAACACGCCACCTTACCACTCCACCACAGGCTCTTTCTGTGTCATATTTTATCCTCAATTAAATATCAGGTCTATAGGCCAAAGTCCATGTTCCTTTAAAAGTAAAACCAAAATAAATTGTAAGAGCCAAGACTTGAACCCAAGCTCCCTTGCAACCAAAATAAATTGTAAGAGCCAAGACTTGAACCCAGGATCCCTTGCAACCTTAATGACGCCACAACCACTAGACCACAAGCTTTCTTGTGTCATTTATTTACTACAATAATTTAAAAGGCCTTCATCCAAGCACCCAGTGTTTTATTCACTTATTACCAAAATTTTTGCTAAAGCCCAAGTTTGAACCCAAGATTTCTCCAACACTTCTTAGGGCCATTAACCACTAAAGTAAAATTTTAATTGTGTCATTTCGTTGTACAATTAAATGCTTATCTACAACCTCCTTACGGACCCATACTAAAGGCCCAATACTTCTAGGCCCAAATTCGAGGCGTTACACTAGGAAATCATTTAGGTGGGAATTAACCCAAAACTGGTATAGCCTATCCATGAACACCTTAACCCCAAACCAGTCTGGACTATAATGTTGAGAGATAAGTAGTTATTGTCGACTCATTAGTTTAGTGGAAGCTCGAGAGATCCTGGTAGATTAATGACTAGTTGATTGAATAAAGATCCAAAATAAGAATTAGTTATGAACACCAAAATGAGCTAATCACTCATAGTTAGAATTGATAGAGTTTATAAATTAGTTTTCTGAAGTTCTTTTGATTTATGTTATTTTGTTCCTTTATTTATAAAACCTAAAAAACTTTTTTTTATATTTTATCGTAATATGATTTATATAAAGTACTGATTAGATCTATCTGTGTTTAGGTTAGAATTAATTTCATACGCCTCCCTTGGGTAAGATCCTCGGAGTACTTACCTACTTCATTGTAATTATATTACAAACTGACCAGTATACTTACGGACATTGCTTATTTTATATCTTTTGTGCAGTATTCTCATTCTGGACGTTAGCACATCTGGAGGCGTTCAAATTATTAGCCCCATTTTCGGGGAGGCAATGCTACTAAATTGATTTTAATTTTTACGTTCCAATAAAACAATTAGGAAATTTATAAATTATAGATACAATCTTCAATAAATTGTATTTATTTATTCATTTGACTAACATTTTTCTTTTCTTCAAGGAATTCCCAAGTATGTACACTTGAAAACAGGAAAAATTCCAGCAAGAATAGCTACCAAAATCAATCATGGACGAATTCAATTACATGTTGTCCGATGATGAAATAGACTATGATGTTGAAATCTATGAAGAAAAAGTTTATGAAGAATGGGACTGAAGAAAAAGTTTATGAAGAAAAATGTCAATTAATCCAAAAATACACATTTGGGCATTTTTACACATTAGCCCTTAAACTTTCACATTAAATCAATTTCGTCCTTCTTTCACAAATACACAAAATTCACACAATTCAACAAAACCCATGCCTATTTGAATTATACATAGGTCCCTAGCAGTCCAAAACTTTCATTTATTTCACATTTCATCCACACAATTTGCACATTTCACAATTTAATCCCTTTTTGACATTTTTATCAAAAATCACATTACAAAACTAGTTTAACTATCAACAATTATTCCAAACCCATCATCAACCATCAAATTTCTCAAGTATTCAACAATGGCAACATGTTAAATCTTTAAAAATTTTGAAATCTAAGGTACAGGTTAGATAGAATACAAACCAACGATCTCAAAAACGTAAAAATCATTAAAAATCGAGCTCAAAACACTTACCAATTAAGCTAGGAGTTGGTCGAACCCTAAATGCTCTCCCATGGCTTCTTTCTCTTTTAGTTTTGATGAAGATGGATTAAAAATGATGATATATATGTTTTTGTTTCATTTAATTTATCATTAATTAACTATTTTACTATTTTAATCTTTAATATACATCATTTAAAACACCTAAAATGTGTCCATATATGTCCACTAAGGTTTCAAATGGTTTAATTACCATTTAAGGCCATCATATTTAAAAGCCAAACCTATTTGACACCTTTAACAAGTATAATGCAACTTTTACATTTTACGCGATTTAACCATTTTTATCAAATTAACCAACCAATCGATAAAATTAGCTCACGAAATTTTCACACATATCAAATAACATGCAGTAAATACCAAAAATAATATTAAAATAATTTTTTAACATCGGTTTTTTGGTTCCAAAACCACTATTCTGATTTAGCCAAAACTGGGCTGTTACAAAAAGTGTCCATCTTATTCAATTTCGTCCCCCATAGCTAAAAATTGCAAGGGAAGACATAGCTAGGGTTTGGCCAAGCTTTCAAGCTTGATTGTAAGTTCGTTCTTGTCCCGTTTTTGATGATTTTTATATTTTTGAGATCGTTGTAACTTAATTTAGCTATTTCAAAGACTAATTTGAAAGAAAGTTAAAGTCTAAACTTTTACCCATGTTGAATATGTTTGTATATTGATGTTTGATTGCAGAAAATACATGTTTGTTGTTAGTTAAACAACGTTTGTAAAGTGATTTTCGAAAAAAATGTTAAATAGGGACTTATATGGAAAAGTCTGTAAAATGTGTAGAAAAGTGTGAATAAATGAAAAATGTGGGTTGTTATGAGTACAAGTAGTATTCGGCTAGGCTTGCGTTGTGACGAAATTGAAAGAAATTAATTTTACGAGCTTAGGGACTAAATTGTAAAATGTTGAAAAATTAGGGAAAAAATATAATTTTTGCCATAATTTGCTTTTGGACTATATTGAATAATGTGATGATTAAATAAGTTAAATTTGGTATTATAGATCATGAAAAACAAAGTTCGGGTGTCGATCGAGGGAAAAATAAAATTGTTGACGAATAGATCATTTTGTTGTTTTTGTAACTGAGGTAAGTTCGTATGTTAAATAAGCTTTATTATAATTGTATTTTAAATGCTTTAATACTTCATGGATTGTGTAAATGTCTCTACGGACAAGAGAGAAATCCCAATCGAACCTTAGGAATAGATTAGGATACAGGTGACATGTCATTAGGGTTTTATGTTATGTGATCCGGGTGCTGGTCCTATACATCTTACCGGTGCTGAGTATACCAGCATATGTTATGGTTACTTGATAGCTTGTGTAAGTGGCACTGAGTAGCTACGTCTTGATTGACAGCTTGTATGAGTAGGCCCGTTAATGGCTCAACAGCGATCATATATGTGTTATGAGATAGAGGTAGCAATGGCTACATATGTGGCACCTTGTGTGCAACGTTTTCCCAAGCATCTGATATTCTTATTTCGTGTGGTTCATTGGGTATGAAAAATATGAGAATGAGTATGAAATTATTGCGAGATGGTACAGGTATGTACATAAAATGATTATTTCAAGGTAACTTTATGATGGAATGATTTATGGTCATGGGATTATGGTAAAATACATTATCTTATATTATGTTACTTGAATGTTAAATGTATGGTAATACTAGCTTATTTCTTCATACGAGCTTACTAAGCTATATAACTTACTCCGTTTTACTTTCCATGTTTTATACTATCACCAAGCTAGATCGGATTGGAGATCGTCGGAGATCACTATCAAATTGTCATTTTGGGTATTGATGATCTTAACATTTGGATTATATGGCATGTATAGGGACTTGGTCATTTTTTTATATGTGTCATCATGATTTTAGCCAAATGTATTGGCTTGTAATTATCAAACGCTTGATTTGGTATTTGGCCATGTAAATTGGCTCATTTTGGTTAAATTGGTTGTAAGCTTAAGTATATTCGTACATGTGCAAATATCTCCTTTATGATGTGGTCTATAAATGATTGATGAATGGTTGAATGTGGCTTAATGGTTTTGTTGTTGAATGATTGAGATTGGCTCTTTGGTATGCTAGGAAATCTAAGAAGAATTATGCATGATAAAAGTATTTGTGTTGGTACTTGTGGACGTGAATTTGGTATGATTTGGCTTGGTAGAATATGATGTTGTAAATATGTTATGTGTGATAACGAAATGATATGTTCTAACCTTGATTTTGGATGTTTTGGTTGCCTAAGTATACCATGATTTATGCCATTGGACTTGTGTGTGTGTAGGTGGAAAAGAGGGTGATAAATGGCTTGGTAAATAGCCTTTATTTTGTCCACACGGGTGGGGCATGTGTGTAGACCGTGTGTGACACACGGTTTTCCCCATGGGCATGTGTTTCAGTCGTGTGCCTGCACCTTAATTTCAAGAAACAGAATGATCAGAATTAAGCACATGGGCAGAGACACAAGCATCTGTCTCAGCCGTGTGAGGGACACGGCCTCAAACACGGGCGTGTGTCCCAACCGTGTGAAGTCTGCATCTATTTTATAAAAATTAATTTAACTACACGACCTAGCACACTGGCGTGTGACTTGGTCGTGTGACTTCAATTTGTTCATGCTTTACAAAATAAAGAGTTACACGATTTAGAGACACGGTCATGTATTACCACATAGCCTGCCCACACGGGTGTGTACCTCTTGTACATAGCAAAAATTTTCTAATTTTTTGTCAAAAATTCTTGCTTTATCAGTTTAGTCTTGAACCACTTCCAAAGCATGTTTTGGGCCTTGTAGGCTCGTATTAGGGACTTTATGATTGAATACAAATGGTTTTAATTTGGATGCAAATTTATGACTCGATTTGTATGTTTGCTTCCGATGTAAGTCTGGTAATGCCTCGTATCCTGCTCCGGCATTGAATACGGGTAAGGGGTGTTACATTAGAATTGAGCTAGCTCAGAGGTGAAGTCTTAACATACATACAGGACTATGACAGGGGTACAAACATAAGTATACTCTATCATCAGGATCAACAAACTCAGCTAAAAGCATAAATGAAGAGGAAAGCCAAATAGTAACAGTACTTCACGAAGGTGAAAGCTTGAGTAGCTAGGAAACCCCAAGTTGGGGAAGTAATCAAACGAAACCCAATGAGTACAAATAGGAAACAATGATACAAATGGGTGTCCAAAGTGATATAGGACTAACAATAGAACTGAAAACTGAGTCAGACATTGAACTTGCACTCTTGACAACATCGGTTTCATCAAAATTAGAGCACAAGCAACATCAAGCTTTAAATGACAAGGTAAGTTTCTCAAACTTATTCCAAACTTTCTATGAGAAGATAACTTTTGCGAAACCGATAGAAGGATCCCTAAATCCTATAAAAGAAACCAAGAATTACATAAAGGAAGACTTATTCAACATGGATAAACTTTGTAAAATAATAATCCTTAATCAAGCACCTCAAAAATGAAAAAATCCAGAGAGTTTTACAAAGTTAATCAAGTTAGGGACCATATGTATTGACAGAAATTTGAGTAACTTAGAGGTTACTCTGAACCAAACGACCCTATAAAGAAACACGACCCTAGAGTTAATAGAATTAGAAAGCACCCACTTTTTATTAGAATCGTGTGCTAAAATCAACACTCAATTAATAAAGCTATCGAAAGAGGGCTTAATCGAACAACGTAGGTATAAGATGTAGGATGAATATATGACTCTAGATTTCGAGGTGAATTTTGAAAAATCCTTGGTGTTGGAAATTTTTTAGGTCTAGCAAGAATTATCAATAACTTTGAGAAAATTAAAATTAAAATTGCAAATGAAACATATCACAAGAATACTCCATGGAACCAAGACTACAAGAGGTATTTAGAACAACTAGGCTATAGAATATTTACAAATATGGCTAATTAATTTAATTTTTAGAAAGTATTTTCAGTGATAAATGTAGGATGAAAGAGCATATTCGAAGAGTGGGATAATTGAAGAAAAGTAGAGTGGTACGATGAATGTTGGACTAATACCGATAGAAACAAAAGTAAAAATGTGTCCATGGATACACTAACAGAGCAGACAGATGAATCCGACAGCAAAACTTGACATTTTTAATTAAGTTTTAATTTTATATATATTATTGTATTTTTAATTAATCGATATTTTTGTAACAGCCCGTTTTTCAGTGGTGTCAGAAGCCGTGGTTTCGGGGCCACAAAATTCGAAGAGAAAGTTCGTAAATATTATTATTTAATATTTACAAGTTAAATATGGTTTTAAAAAGGTTTTTAAATTGATAAATTATGATCTATAAGCGATTTATTAAGTTCAAGTGGTAACACCCTAAGGTCAAATGGTTTTAGCAAATGAGGTATCGAGACCTCGTTTTTATAAACCAAGCCATAAATTTTTTATAAATATTTACAGAGTATCATTAAATTGGAATTAAAGTTTTGTTGAAAATTTTTAACGTTTCAATTGTTAATTAATTAAAAATGACTAAATTGTAAAACATGTAAAATTTAATCGCTATTTGATTTGAGTGATTAAATGGCTTAATGAATGAAAGTATATCGACTAATATGGTAAAGATACCATATTATATAATAGTGGGCGGTGGACTTTGTCTTATATAAAAATTTGTGTGTTTTATTAATTAAAATAAAACATATTAAATAACAATAAAATACATTAAGGATGTCATCTTTTACATTTTATTGTTTTGCTGAATTTGAGATAAAAGGAAGCCATTGATAAACCTTCAAGCTTCAACCAAACTTCATAGGATGCATGTAAGTTCAATCTAGCCACATTTTCAATAATTTTTATATTTTTGAGATCGTTGCAATTAGGTCCAGTTAACCCGTACCTTCGATTTTGAAACTATTAAATATTTTTAATATTTCCATTGATGAATATTGTGATTTTTTATGTTAGATGATGAATTTGGAATGTTGATTAATATTTAAAAGTATTTTGTTCAGTTATTTTTGATGAATTTATCAATTAGGGACTAATTTGTTAAATTAATAAAAGTACAAGGATTTAATGTGAAATTGTTGCATAAATGGGCTATTATGGATACCATAAACATTCAACTATGATCAATTTTGGGTAAAAATGGTTAAATTTCATGTTTTGGGGCTCAGGGACTAAATTTAATAAAAGTACAACTTTAGAGGCAATTTTGTAAAAATGTCAAAAATGACCAAATTGCATGAAATGAATTTTTTTATTATTTAAATTAATATATTGAATGAAATTATTAATTTAGATCAAGATCGAGTGGATAGTCGAGGAAAATGGAAAATTACCAAAATTGTCCTAAACCTTGGTATTTCTACAATTTAGCCGGGTAAGTTCCATATGAAATGTATTCTTTATAATTTTGATTAAAGTGAATGTTAATAGGTGATTATATTGTGATTAAATCAATATATATATGTTAGTATACAATTTATGGTATTATGAAATGACATAAATCCAACGATGTTCGATGATTATCGAGTCCCGTTTGAACCTTAAGAATTCGTAGGATACAAATGACATGTTATTAGGGTTACCGATTTCAGCTAGTATGAGATTACCGTTTCTTATCTCGCATGAGCTTACCATTATTCAACTCAGTCAGAGGAGCTTACCGTTTATACCTCGTAATAGCATACCGATTCAGAGCTCATATGAGCATAAATGTATAGGAATTGATGAATTATAGTTCAGTACACCTCGTGTGTGCTACCCGAGTATCCAACGATATTCTAAATGGTTCAACAGGAAATGTTCTGTTATGAGACGATATGAGTTCGATACAAACTAATATAGGTATATATATGAAATACATGGAAATAATGGTACATGATATATTGATATATTGAAATAGATGATATATGAATATGAAGAAACGGCAAGAGAATGATATGTATCATGACATATACATATATGAATATCTTTGATATGTTGATGCATGGAAATTACGTAAGTTGAGTCGAGTAATAAACTCAAGTGTGACATGTTGAGAAAATAAGGTTATTAATGTTGAATTTATATGAAATACGTTCAAGTATGCTAACATGTGTTTTTGTTTGATGCATGGGCAAGGGCCAAGTTGTTGGTTGAATTGTATTCTATTTTCTTATGAGTTGAATTGAAATGGTAAGTGCTCAAATGAAAATATGCTTGTACTCATAAAAAAGTGGTAAGGTTTAAATTGTGCAACTTCTTATGAAATGACTTATCATGTGACTAATTAGAAAAGGGCAATGTATAAATGCACTAGCTTGTGGCTATGGTTGAATGATATGCTTATGACTTGTGTGTTATGCATATGGAACAGGTGTGGATAGTAATGAAATGCAAATGAAAATAAAGAAATTTAAAAGAGTTTAAAGTTGTTTAAAATCCTACTATGCTAGGGATAATATGTAGAAGTGATGCTGTAGATTTACTCATTTTGTGAGTGTGGTATCGGTATATGATTATTCTTGATATGTATAAATTTTATATTGGAAATGGATTGATATGATTAAAGTTTATACGAGCTTACTAAGCATTCATTGCTTACGTAGTTGGTTTTTTTACTTTTCAGATTATTAGAAGCTCGATCGGGTTGGAAGCTAGTCGGAGTTATACCAGACTATCCCCTGGTTCTATTGGTACCTTTGAATGTTTTGATTTTGGCTATAATGGCATGATTCTGATTAATGTTGGCCTATGTATTTGAATGTTAAAATGGCCATTTGACTAGGTTGAGTTTTGGTATATTGATGGTATAATGCCAAACTTTGGCATGTATGTGAGTAGCCTTATTATGATTAATGTTGGCTTGTTTGTATGAATGATGAAAGATAAAATGATAGTTGAATATGCATATGGTATATGTGCTTTATGATATGTGGTATATGTTGTGATTTGATACCTTGTTATGTAAAGATATTTTGGTTAATTGATATTTGTTAAAAAATGGCACTTTGTTACCAAATGGTTTATGTTTTGGTAAGTAAGATTTATGGTATGTATGGATGCAAATCAAATTGGAAGTTAGTACTTTATTTTGACCAAATGGTGTACTTGGTTATACTTGTTTATAAGTTGTTATTTGAGATGCTTATGTGCATATTGGTTGAGTGTGGTTATACTATATGTATAAAGCTAGATTATGCATGATTTTGGTGCCTTGCTATGGCTAGTATACATGTGCATTTTTATTGTAGGTACATGTCTTGTTGGGTGAGAAAAATGGCTTGTAAAATAGCCTATTTTCTTCCACACGGGCAGAGACATAGGCATGTGTGACACATGGCTAGGCGACACTGCCGTGCGTCCTCTGTACCTTGTAAAGGTTTGCAAGTCAGTATGTTCACACGGCCTAGGACATGGGCGTGTGGCTTGGTCGTGTGACCCAAGTCAGTATACGCACACAGGCACGGACACGAATTGGGCTATGACCATGTGTTCCTATTTTGAA
This sequence comes from Gossypium hirsutum, assembly GCF_007990345.1. Lineage (NCBI taxonomy): Eukaryota > Viridiplantae > Streptophyta > Magnoliopsida > Malvales > Malvaceae > Gossypium > Gossypium hirsutum. The sequence goes on along the minus strand of NC_053425.1, from coordinate 58,484,399 downwards.
TGCCCACACGGCCTAAGACACGGGCATGTCTCTTGGCCATGTGACCTCTGAAGTGTTGAAAATTTTTAAATGTTTCTGAAAACTTTTTTGAGTTTTCAATTTAGTCCCAATTTGTTTCTAATGCTTATTTTGGGCCTCAAGGGATCGTATAAGGGACAATATGTATGATTTTGATTGGTTTTTGTCATGAATGCTATATGATATGAAATGTTTTCATTTTCTATTTGTTTGATTTGTAAACTTTGGAAATGCTCTGTAACCTTATTCTGGCGACAGATTAGGGTTAAAGGTGTTACAAGTTTAAACTTTTATTTTTGTTAAATTTATGTTTAATAAAAATTGAGACGTTCTGAAAATATGAAGTTTGGGTGACAATAGATTCAGTGTCACAACACAATCCCCACGTGTTGTGACACCTCGACTAGAATCGAGAAAATCATCTCGATGTCGTGACATAGAAGGAAATTTACCCAAGTTTTCAAAATTTTTAGAGCAAGTCGCGACATTGGTAACTTATCAGGGGTGTCGCAACATCGTTGCAAATTTTTCTAGGATCGACCTGACCCAATTGCACAACCCGGCTAATTAAAACTCAATTTTAACCGGTTTTAAACCCCAAAACACCTTTCTTAAAACATTAAAACCCTTGTAACTATTACTTAAAAACCTTCTTAACTTCTACATTCTCTCAAATCCCTCAAACTCTTCTTAAAACCTAAAACCCTTTCTTCTTCTTTTCATTTTTTTTTCCAAACTATTGTTTGTTTTGTTGTGATATCAATTAGTGCAAGCCCATCACATCAATGAGGAAAGGAGCACAAGTCTTCATGAGGGATCCTACGAATTTCCACTCAAGGTTAAGGGTTTTAAACTTCTTTTTCACTATTCCATTGGAAACATTATTTAATATTTGATTAGGTTCTAGCATAAGATCAGTACTAAATATGCCTCCGAGGAAAGTTAGGAAAGCATATGTCCAAGGATCACTGGCAGTGTCAAATCCTTCAAAATTCCAAAATTATAATGCTAAAAAATATTTCCTTGAACTACAAGGAAAAACCTTTATTCAGGAAAAGGATTCAAACCGTCGATGGTTCTGCGCAATGAAATTTGGTCTTTAATCTGATACCATATATGAGAGCATTTTTGAAATAACCCTAACGAATAATGTTGTTATTCCACTTATCCAAGAATTTTTTATTACTCTTAGGTATGAAGAGACACGATACTGGTAAGAGGTAAGGATGTACCATGCACCCCGAAAACCATTTGTGAATTTTATGGTACTCTTTATTATGAAACAGACTTTTTAGAAAATATTAATTTAGACAAATTTCAGGACATAGATACGAAAATCATTATAAAATATTTAATTAGGAATCGAGGTGAATGGAAAATCTGATCAAATATAGGACTTCTAACCAATTTCAATCATGCAATCATGTTTTTGGTAGCTAATATGTGGATGCAATTTACCTGTACTAAGATAGCACCTACACTAAATGTCTCTAACGTAAATACTTTTTGAGCTATCTTGTTGTATGACATCTTACAGAAGAAACAATTATGTATAGGGGAATGGATCCATCAAAATTTGAAGCAACGCATAAGTAGTCAAAAGGTGGGGATTTTCTTTCCTTACCTAGTGACGACACTTTGCAAAAGTGCAAAGGTTCCACTAGAGGAGAACGAATAGTTCATGCGCCCAGCGAAAAGCTTAATTGGTGATTCTATGTACACTCAGTATGTAGAACTGAATTAAAAGCATATTATAGATTGGAACAAAAAAGAAAAAAGAAAAGATGGACATCCTTGCCTCGCTCAAAATAAAACTAAAAACTACATCTCGAAGAGAAATAGGTGAGAGTAGTGAAGCAAAAATAGACGAGATGATACAATGTATGTAAGAAATAGGCCTAGCTCTTCAAGAATTTGCATGGCAAAACAACATGAGAATTCCAAAATATCTGCCAGACATGTTTGGTCCAAAGCAAACCCATCAAGAAGAAAAAGAGGAGGAAAATGAAGAGGAAGAAAGTGAAGAGGCAGAAGAAGAGGAGATAGCCTCTGAGAAGGGGAAAGAAGATTAAACTAACTCTTTAATTTAAGATGATAATAGTACTAGGATAATTTTTATTTCTTATTTTTAGGAGTACGGTTAACAGTAAATTGTTATTTGCTTAATCTTTCTTTTTAAGTTTGTTTTTAGGAACCCCACATGAAAGAAACACAACAATTTAGAGCTTTCAACAACAAATGGAAGGGAGCACCCATCAAGAGATGACAGAACTACCACAATCAATCAAGTAACTTTTTTCCTTATCCTTTTAGGGTTATACATTAAGGACAATGTGTTATCAAAAGTGTGGGGGGTAACATAGTGTGGGGCGTAACATAGAGATTTTTATTTTATCTTTTATGTTTTTTCTTTAATTTTTATTGTCAATTGTGTGCTTGAGCTTGTAAAAATACAAGTGATTGGTTACGAGCATGTTTCTAAGTTGATTGTATTTACTATAAATTTAGCATGATAGTAGATAATTTTAAATTTTTTGCTATTAGACTACTAAGTCTTATATGTTACACTGTAAATAAGCATTAAACAATTGAATGTACCAAATGATATAGAGAATATAGGGAAATGAGCATGCTAGTATGTATGATAGATGGTTGAATTTGGGTTTGTTTGATTGATTAAATTTATGAATGTTGAGATACCTAGGGATGACCTAAGGCATTGTTTGGTATACACCTAGAGCCAAAAAGCTAACCTAGAGATGACCTAAGGCATTGTTTGGTATACACCTAGAGCCAAAAAGCTAACTCGGTTTATTCGTACTTAGTACCTAAATTTGAGCCTGAAAACACTTTTTCATGAATCTTTAGACAAGGCCCAAGTAAAAAATGTTAATTTGTATTTACCCTTTTTCTTTGGTCTTGAACTGCACGAATATAGATGTATGGTCATACGTATTGAAGGTTAAGTAGATACATCAAGGCAGATTTTTGGTAAAAAATAGTGAAATAGGAAGAAATAGTGTGATCTAGTAATTATTAGTAAGCTAGTATGTGCAAAACAAAAGAAAATGATTCAAAAAGGAAATAAAAACAAGTAGAAAAAGTACTTGAAAGGTAAAAGAATTTGTGAGTGAGATGTATTCAAAAGGAAAAAAGGTGACGAAGTCACAAAAATTGAAAAACTCATTCTTTGGTGCACAAAAACTCTTGAGCTAGCTATAATTTTTATATTATGCTGTAACTTCCTAACTGGAGAAATAAGGAATGTGAGAGAAGGAGAAATAAGGAGATGAGCGAGTAAGGGTCACTAAAGGGAATATAGGGAACAATACGATGTGCCAAACTATTTTCGTACTAGAAACTATTTTGATGTTTACTATTCTTGAATTTCATAACTGTCCTAAGCCTCAGAACGTTACAAGTCGAAATGTCCTATGTGATCTAGGTATACCTATTTATGAATTGACATTATATTAAACAATTGCATTTTCAACTATTTGTATCCTTCTAGGATAATCCAATTACTTGTATGATTTGTTGATGGACTCATACGCATGGAAACCTTAACATTTGTTTACATCGTAATATATTAAAAAGTAGTAAGCCAGTTATATATCAAGTGAAAATTATGTTTAAATATGAAATGCTTAGTTATGTACTCCGAAACCAATGTTTGTACTATACTTTCTCAAAGGTCATCTTTTAATTTGTTATTTTTGTTGCTTTGCTTGAGGACAAACAATGGCTTAAGTGAGGGGGAGTTTGATCTATCATAATACAGTGTAGCAAATTAAACTAATTTTCGCACTTGAGGAGCTTGAATACAAGCATTTTTTAGTATGCTTTATCTAAGTTTTCATAATTTAGTTTAAATTCAATAAAAACTATATTTTGAGTCTTTTATTGACCTTAGGGCCAAATGAGGCCTAAAAGTGAGCTAATAAACTTAGTGAGTGCCCAGGAGGCAATCAAAAGGCATATAAACTCTATACTGATCACTATGTTGCAACACGGGAAGTTCAATGTTGCAACATAGGGAGAAGAATGCAAGAATCTCAATACTGACTTTGGTGTCGTAACACAACCATGGGAAGTCGCTACACACCCCTGAAGCTACCCTAAACCTGAGTATATTGCCTTTGATGTCACGACACAGGCACTTGGGTGTCGTACATCGGTCTTGTACGAGTAATAATTATGAGTCAGGGGCATTTTATCCACATAATCAAAAGTTAAAAGAAAGAGCATCAGCTGACCTAGGGTTGATTACAACGACAATCCTAACTCTATAAATAGGCTCTTAAACACTTGTTAAGGATGAATTTTGATATTATAAGTTTTCCTTTGTAAATCTAGTCTTTAGTTTTTTTTCCTTTCTTTTAGGCATTATGTAACACCATTAACCCGTATCCGTCACCGAAATAGGGTTACAAAGTATTATCGTAAAAACATAACTCAAGTCATTTATTCTCAACTTTTAATAATCATTGAAAAATCCAACCAAACATATACATAACATCCCTAATTTGAGCCCTCAAGGCCTTAGAAACACTTTAGAAATGATTCGAGACTAAATCGAAAACATTTAAAACTTCATGGAAAAAGATGGAAAAATTCACACTACAGGGGTCACATAACCACGTGACTCACAAGGTTGATGCACACACCCGTGTCTCAGGCCGCGTGGACATTCGAAGTAAGGACACATGGCCATGTCCCAACCCGTGCCCATGCCCGTGTAACTCTCTGACTTGGTTCACATAGCCAAGCTACAGGCCCGTGTGCTAGGTAGTGTAACTCTGGAAATGCAACATTTAAAAACCTACAAGGGACACACAGCCATGTCGCATGGCTGTGTGTCACACACGACTAAGTCACACACCTATGTCTTAGGCCGTGTGGACAAGAAATATGCCATTTTCAAGCTATTTCTTTCACCCAATTCATGCCCACACATTCAAGCCATTTGCACCTATTTCAAGTTTTAAAACATACCCAAAACATGTAGACCAGTTCAATAGCTCATTTATCCATAAAACCAATATGCCAAAAGGCACCTCAAACATAAATCCTCAAGTCAACCTAAACATGGGTACATTTACCATTTATCAACTAATTTGCTTCCATGCCAAAACATATCACAATTGATACATATCAACCATACCATATTAGAATCATGCTATATCAAAATAACTTAACCCTTTTGACCATTCTTCACATGCATCATCAATCCACCTAAATGACACAAACCAACCATTTCTAAATGGTACCAAACAACCGACATTTATATACCATATTTACGGCATGCACATCCAGTTCAATACCTTTCCAAAGTAAACCATATTCCCTCCATATATATATAGCTTAATTCCATAACAAGTTATACCATAATTGACCACAAGCCAAATTCACATTCAAACATACCAAATGGTTCATAATTCAACCAATTATGCTTAACTAAATTCCATGTCAATTCATGCCTTGAATGATAATTTTGCAAACATGCCAATACTTACCTCTTTGGTCATAAAAGCTATGCATCAATTTGATCATATAAACACCAACCATTAAGTATCAAAGTGCCAAAAGTACACCAACCATCAACACATCAAAATAACATAAGTTTCACAAAGTCATAGCAAAATTACATGCCAATATCATCAACTAATCATTAAACATAGTCCGCATATACATGTTATTATAACCATAACCAAAGTATTAAAATATACTGATAAAATTGATGGATAGTGTAACATCCTAAATTAGGGTCTAGTCAAAATAATGGTTTTGAGACCACAAATTTGAAGTAGAAATAATTATTTTGTGATTATTATGAGGTCTATGGTATGATTGCATGCTTATGTGAAAATTTCATGAAGAAATTTTATTGATAAATGGTCAAATTTGACATTTAGGACTAAATTGCAAAAGTTACAAAATGTGAGTTCTAGAAGCTTCAAGCATGAAACTTCCATGGATTATATTAGAGGTCCTTAAATAGCAATTTAATGAAATTCTATTTTTATGGGCAAAAAATGGACATGAATAGGAAAATTTTGAAAGAAAGGCCTTAATGGCATTTTTGTCATTTGGTTAATAAAAGGATAAAAAGGGGAAAATAAGTCAAAATTGTGTCCATCTTCCTCCCTCATTACCGAAAATTCTAAGGAGCCATAGCTAGGGTTTTGTTCATCCTTTCAAGCTCGATTGTAAGTACTCTCTAACCTTTTTTTAATGTTCTTTATGTTTTTTAGATCCTTGAAGCATGATCTAGCTATTTCTACGATTATTTTGAGCTAGGTTTCATGTTTAAAAACTTAACCATGTGTGACATGCATGTATTTTGATGTTTAATGGAGAAATATGAAATTTTGGTGTGTGATAAACATATTTTTCTAAGTGATTTTGTATGAAAACACCTAAAAGGACATTTTTGTAAAAATTGTCAAAATGAGTAGTAAAAATCTGATTTGAAGGAAAGTGTGGGTTGTTATGAGCATGTGTTAGGGTCAGCTAGGCTTGGGTAACAAAGAAAATGGACACATTTCATTTTACAAGCCTAGAGACTAATTTGTAAATATGTAAAAATTTAGGGGCAAAATCTTACTTTTCCAAATATAGTTTTTGGACTGATTTGAATAATGTGATGGTTAAATGAGCTGAATTTGCTATTATAGATCAAGAAAAATGGAGTCTGGACCTAGACCGGGGAAAGAACAAGATTTTGGACTAAAACAAATTAACTGTCCATATTTTGTATCGAGGTAAGTTCATGTTTAAATAATGCAATGTTGTTTCATGTTTTAATGTTTTATTAATGTATGAGTCTCTATGTTTAATTGTTATGATGAGTGTATGAATAACATTGTGAATGAGTTCAACGAATATGTGACATCGAGAAAATCCCATTTGAACCTTAGGAATAGTTTAGGATATGAGTGACATGTCACTAGGAACTATATGTGTTGAGCTCATAAGTTATGCGATATGTGTCTATGTGAATCTGGGTGCTAATCTTGTACGTTTTACCAGTGGCTGGGTAGCCTGCCATGTGTTGCGAGTACCTGTCAACTTGTGCAAGCAGCCCGAGTAGTTACGTCCTGACTGTCAGCTTGTGTAAGCAGCCCAAGTAGTTACGTCCTGACTGTCAGCTTGTGTGAGCAGCCCAAGTAGTTACATCTTGTGAGCAGCCTCGTGATTAGCTCGAGAGCGAGCAATGTGTAATATGTGATAAGAGGTAGCATGTGGCTACGTATGAAGCACTTTGTGTAAACTTTTCGTGTATTCGATAGTATTCCAAGTGTTCAACAGGTTAATTAGTGAGTTATTCGATAAGTAAGTCAATGATGAGGAAATATGACAATGTGTTATGAGTTGGTATAGGTATGTATGAAAAACCCATATGAATGAGCTCGGTATGTGATGAACTTTTGGTAAGATTGAAAATGAGTAAGTTATGCCTATGTAACTATGATGACATATATGTAAATCATGTTATGTTAATTGTATAGTATTAATGTTATGTTGCTATTTATTTGCATGTGAACTTACTAAGTTTTATACTCACTCCCCTCTCTTTTCCATTTTCTTATACTATCGCCAAGCTAGCTCAGAGATCGAAGGACGTTGGAGGCTCGATCATACTATCAATTGGATATAGTTGTCTTAACATTTTGAGTATGGAATGTATAGGGACTTGGTCATTTTGTTATGTGTCATATTGGTTTAGCCAAGTGTGTTGGCTTATAATGAAATTTGATTCATTTTGTATAAGGCCATGAGATGTGGCTCATATTGGGGGTTGTAAACCTAATTATTCATGCATGCATGTGTTAAAGTCTTTATGATGATGGATGGTGTTATATGGCATATAAGTATGGTGAATGAATGATGACAAATTAGTATGGTTATAATCATGGTTTAAATGTGTGAAATAAGAGTAGATTAATAACATTAATTGGATATGAAATTGGTATGGAATGCCTTAAGTAAGCTTGTTAATTTGAGTATGTGAAATGGTGACGTTTCATAGGCATGAATTAGTCTCGATTAGGAATGATTAATTGTTAAAAGGTGACATGTTGTGTGCCATGAAATATGTCTAAGTATGTTAGTGTCTAAGGGTGGCAAAAGGCTTGGAAAATAGCCTTATAGTTGTCCACACGGGTAGACACATGAGCGTATGTCTAGACCGTGTGTGGCACACAGTTGCCCCATGGGCATATGATCCGGCCGTGTGTCCTTTGCACCCTAATTAGGTAAAATAGAATGCCCAATAGTAAACACATGGGCAAAGACACGGCCGTGTGTCTTAGCCGTGTGCAGGACACAGTCTCAAGACATGGGCGTGTGCCCTGGCCGTGTGAAGTCTACACCTGAATTTTTGGAATTTAATTCACCACACAGCCTAAGAACACGGGCGTGTGACTTGGCCGTGTGACCCTAAATGTGTTGATGACATCATAAATAGAAAGTTATAAGGCCTGAGGACACGGGTGTGTCCCAAGCCACACGGGCGTGTGTGACCACACGGCCTACCCACACGGACGTGTAACCCTCCAAAATAAGATATTGTTTTTCTAACTAGCACAAAAGGTTTCGAAAGTCCTCAGTGTAGTCCCGATCCACACCCAATGTTTGTTTTGGGGCTCTGTGAGCCCGTATAAGGGATAATATGCTTGTGAATTGTAATGAACCAAAATTCACGAGCACCGAAAGAGTGAGTTATAGGGCCTTCGTCTTAATGAAATAAGTTCAAAACTAATTATTAAAAATATTTATGAGCCTAGTGGTGTGTCTAATTAGGTATTAATTAGGTGAATTTAGCCTAATTTAAAGTAATTAGTAAAAAGGATTAAATTGAATAAGGGGTAAAAATTGAATTATAGATTAAAAAAAAGTATAAAGGGCCAAAACGGCAATTAAGCCAATTCTTAAATATGAGGCGGCATAAGTTGATTGAATTGAAGATATTACATAATATTTAATTAAAAATAATTAAGGTTTAATATTAAATAATAATAATAATTATTATTATTATTATTATATTATGAAGTTAAATAAAGACAAATGTATGGTAGTGATTTAATACAAGTGTATTAATAGAGACATATATATATTTGTGATATTTTATTTAATTAGTAAAAGATATTTATTAGATAAAATAATTAAATTGTGAGATTTTTTGTGTAATGAACAAATTAGATAGTGACATTTGTAATAATGTGAATATATACATTTGTATTATATTTATTTATTTACTTGAAAATTTAAAAGATAATTACTAATTAAATAATTATATTAGGAGATTTTTATTAGTAAATAAATTAAAAGTATGACAATTGTATGGTATTGAAATTGTACAAATGTACAAAAATATATGTGTACAATTGTAGTATTTATACTTGTTATTAAAATAAATTATAATTTATATTAATTATATTATAAGATTTTTCTATAATAAATAAATAAAAGAAAGACAAATGGATGGTCATGATAATATACAAATGTAAAAATATTTATAAGTGTACATTTGTAATATTGAAAGAAATTTTAAATTAGAGTTTTATTATGAACATTAGATAGTTAAGTAGAATATGGAAGGAAATTGAATAGAAATAAAGTATGAATTGAGTTAGAAAAGTAGATGAGTTAATTAGGATTAAATTGGAATTAGGGTATAAATTGGATAGAAATTCAGTTATTATTATTTTTAATTAATGCTGTAATTAATAGTGTAAATTATTATTATTATTTTCGTAGCTAACAAAGAACCCGAAGCATTGGCACGAAAAGGAAAGGAGAAAGTTATCGAGGAGTAATCGCGAAATCCGGGTTTGTATTACTATAATTCAAGTTAATTATTATTAAGTATTAATTTTAAATTTATTTATTTTATAGTAAATAAATATTGAGGTAAGTAATTTTATTGAATTGAATATAGAAAATTGAATTGAATGAGAAATACGTGTTAGTATTACTATAATTCGAAGTTAATTATTATTAATTGTTGAATTTTAAGTTAATATGCATGGTAAGTATTAGTATTAAATTGAATCAATTTAAATTGAATTTTGATTATACGTGAACAATTGAAATGCATATTGAATTGAGAAAGTGTATTAAATTATGAATATGTGAATTGAAAATTGATTGAAAAGTGGAAAATGATTGAATTGAAAATGTGAGAAATTGCGGCTAAATTTAATTGAGATTTATATGTGATCCGGAAACCCTATTAACTAGTCGGGCTGAGTCGGATATAGTTGGCATTCCATAGGATTGGAAGTGTTTAGGGATACTTCGACCTCGAGTCGATGAGACATAGGGTGTCACTATTTTACTTCGGATAGATTCGATGAGATACTGGGTACCACTTTACTTCGGCTAGGCCGATGAGACACTGGGTGTCAACTTTGCTTCAAACTATTCGATGAGGCACTGGGTGCCAAACTGGTGTGTTTGGTTGGATCCGTGTATCCGCCAAAGTCCGAGTCTGTTAATTGGGGTCATTAGAAGAATAGTTAAGTTGAATAAAATGAATCGGTTGAGCCACTGTAAGAAATGTAAAAATAGAACATGAATTGAAAATGTGATTTGAATGTGAGTATGAGAATGGAAAGCATGAATTAGTGGTTCATGGAATAAACAATGGCTCAACATGAATGTTTATGATTTCAATTGACGAATAGCTAAATTCAATTGTATGAATATATTGAGAATGCCAAATTTATGTTTGAATTGGTTTAGTAAATATTAAAGTAGATGATTTAATTTACATGATTATTATGTTTATAATTTGAATTATGGTAATACCACTGAGTATAAAATACTCAACGTACAGTTGTTTCTGTGAGCAGGTTAATAGGTGTTCAGAGTCTTGATTCAGCATCTAGGCGATCTCGACTCCAGCGCAAAAACTCAGTGATGTATTCTTCTTTTGGAAAATGTGGCATGTACATAGGTGTTAATTTGGTCACCTTAAAATACTATATAATTTTTATTGTAAAGAATGGTATTTGGTATTTTGGTATTTAAACTAATGAAATAGTATGAAAATTTATATGATATATTTGGTATAATTAATACTAACATGATCTTTTGATACTAGGTTTAATGAAATGAAAATAGAATTATCATAACATATATGGTATAGTTGGGAACAAGCTGAAATAGAATGAATAAAGTTTATTTAAATAAACAATATATGCGAATGTTTACTTAGTAAATTATTGAGTTAATGTTGAGCTATGTATAGGCATATTTAATATGAAATTGTATGGATTGTGATATTGGTTTTGAACTGGTTGCAATTTGAATTTGCAGGGAAAGTTAAATATTTATAAAGGGGTTATATTGAATTTTTTCTAAAAAAAAAGAGCCAATTAGAAAAAGTTTTATATGAACTTATGATTATATTATAATATGTTTGATAATTATTTGCATATTAATCATAAATTATCTGATTATCCAGTAATGCATCTAACCCTGTTCCGGTGACGATTTAGGGTTAGGGCGTGTTACTATTGTTGGAATCAGAGCTGTCAAGTTTAGTTTATTTTGGGGCTAAATCGGGCTCGGAAGTGAATTTAGAAGTACATGCCAAAGTCTAGTCAAAATTGAGTCAGAATCTTGGATGCTGACCTATTTGTTTGTTTTGTTTTATAGATTAAAGATGTCAGATGAAAGAATAGAAGATACCGATCAGGAAATGTATAGTGCTGATGAAGAGTCGTATGGATTAGATGAAACTGAGTCGGTAACACCTAGCATAAATCCTGTAAGAAATCAACCTTCTAGAGCAAAAAGAAGAAATGATAGAGATGATTCTGATATATTAAGAAAAATTACCAATGCACTACAAAGAGTAGCGAAAACTGTTCCTGCTACAATTTCAGTTCCAACTCAAAGACGTGCCCCAATAAATGAATTGAGAAAGTATTGTGCCACTGAATTTATGGGTCTAAAAGGAGCTGATCCATCAACTGCTGAAAATTGGATGGAATCGACAAAGAGAATTTTACAGTAATTGGATTGTACCCTCCGGGAGAGTTTGATTTGTGCTGTATCATTACTGCAAGGGGAGGCTTATTTATGGTGGGAATCAGTGGTTCGAAATTTACTGAAGAATCAGATAACGTGGGATCTATTTCAGAAGGAATTCTAAAAAAAATATGTTGGGGAGATGTATATCGAAGACAAGAAACAAGAATTTTTAATGCTGCAACAGGGTGACATGTTAGTTATAGATTATGAGAGAGAATTCTCAAGACTCAGTAGATACGCCTCTGAGTTTATTCCAACTAAAGTAGATAGTTGTAAAAGATTCCCACGAGGTTTACGAGACAAGATCAAGGTAGAGTTGGTATCACAGCGTATTACGGAAATGGTAGACTTGATTGAGCGAGCTAAAATGGTATAACAAGTGTTGGGCCTTAATAAAAAGACTGAAAGTGTTCGACCAGTTGGGAAGCATAAGAGAACTACCAGTTTGAATCCTCATCCGAAAAGACCAAAAGAATCTCAGGGTAGTTGGAGATTCAGTTTTAGATCAGACAGAGGTGGAAGAAGCAGGGGTAAACAGATGACAATATCTATTGGTAGTGTGAGAGGTCCACCTCGGAGTGTAGAAATTCTAGACTGTCAGCACTGTGGAAAGAAACATATAGGGGAATGCTGAAAATTAACTAGAGGCTACTTCAGATGTGGTTCTGCCGATCATTTCATTAGAGACTGCACGAAAACTAATAGTGCTGCACCAGTAACATCATAAAGATCAGTATCTACAGCTAGAGGCAGGGGATCTAGTAGAGGTAGTTCGGTTGCCAGAGGAGGAGCTGGTAGAAGGAGCAGTGATATTGTTACTCAACATTCTGAAGCCAGAGTACCAGCTAGAGCTTATGTGGTCAAAACTGATGAAGAAGGCGATGCCCACGATGTGGTAATAGGTATATTTTTACTGTATTCTAAACCTGTTTATGCTTTGATTGATCCTGGATCTTCACATTCTTATATTAATTCAAAATTAGTTGAGTCGAGAAAATTAAAATCTGAGATGTCTAGAGTGTCTGTAGAAGTGTTGAGTCAGTTGGGGCAAATAATATTAGTGAACCAGGTTTGTCCAAGATGCCTGTCAATTATACAGAATAAAACTTTTCCTGTTGACCTGTTGCTTATGCCATTTGGGGATTTTGATATAATACTGAGAATGGATTGGTTATCTGAACATAAAGTGATTTTTGATTGCTATAAAAAGAGATTCTGCATTCAGACAGAGAGTGAAGATTGGGTTGAAGTAAATGGTATTCGTACTTGTGACAACCCTAATTTGACCATAGTCGGGAAGTGGTCTCGGGACCACAAAACCGAGTCATAAAAATATTTAGCTGTTATATTTTATGTTTATTATATGTGAATATGAATGTGTGAATGTTTTAAACTTCGATTTAGTCGATTGCATGTGAATTTAGTTAATAGGACTTATGTGTGACACTTTTGAAATGTGATAGGTTAATCTATAAGGATCTATTAAAGCATGTATTGAAAACAATGGTTTTGCATGTCAAATACTCCTTTTTATAAATAGTGGCCGGCCATGATGATGACATATATTAAAATATGTATTAAATCTTAATTAAATGGTTATTATTTTATGTAAAAGAAAGGAATAAATAAAAGAAATAATAAGGGTGAAAAAAAAACAAAGTTAGAATTTGGTTCTTCTTGGCCGAATGTAAAGAGGAAGAAGGGAGGAAAGCATTCGGTCATCTTAGGTTAATATTAAGGTAAGAAGTTTATATTAGTTCTTGAAATTTTGGTTAATCTTGAGTGAGATATCAAGTTATTTTTGTAACCCATGTTGAAATTTTGATTTTTTGGAATGAATAGGGCTTTCGGCTATGGTAGTTAATAATGGTGAATTTTGTTGTTTCATGTTAAAGTTAGATGAATGATGATAGATGAGTGTTTGAACTACAAAAAAAGATCATAGGTGAGCATTAGATACTAAGGGAAAAGAATCGACTATCTTGTTATGAACTAGGGCCGAATGTGAATTTGGTTGTGTTTGAATATTATATGCTTAGAATTGATGTAGTATAAGTTACCAATGTTCTTGCCGAATGTGTGTTTGATAATAGAGGAGTTTGTTATTGAATGTTTAAATAAATTGGATAATTAAAAATGGTAAGTCAATTGAAGAAGACTTACTTTGTGTGCTTAAATTTCTTAGTGAACATTCGGCTATGTCCCTAGTGAATGGATGAATAGATAAAAATTGTTTATAGAGAATTTGTAACAGCCCAGTTTAGACCCTATTTGGAACAGTGGTTTCGGGGCCACAAATCCGAGCCAGAAAAATATTTAAAAATTATTTTATGTGTTTATTATGTGTGAATTTATATTTGTAAAATCTTCGTGTTTTAATTTTATCGTTTGGGTATCCGATTAAATAAAAGGAGTTAATCATGTAAAAAGAAAATTTGATGGTTTATAGTATAAGGGCCGAATTGCTAGTGGCTTTTTAAATTGAAGTATTTAAGTTGTAATTAGTCATTTGATTACTAGTGGGACGGTGGCAAGTATATACCATATGGTTTTACAATATTTTATTAAAGATATATATATGTGTGTAAATTAAATATTATTTTATATTAAGGTGTAATATATATTATAAGACATAAACGTGAAAGCCATATCATGTGCATTAGCTTATTGTTTGGTTGGTGAAGGATATATATATTATATGATTTTATTATTATTTCAAATGTAAAAACTAAAAATTATAAGTTTTATAATATAAAAGATATTATAAAGTAAAATATGAGTGGGCATATGTTTTATTTCACCCATGCCGAAACAAAAGAAAAGAAAAAGAAATAAGGGAAGCTTAGGTTCGGCCAACTCCGAAGCTCAAATCCAAGGTTCGTTCTTTGTCGATTTTTGATAATTTTTACGTTTCTGAGATCGTTGCTTCGAGTACTTCAAAACCCATGCTTAAAATTTGAATTTTGATGAATACTTTGAGTTATGCCATTGATGGAAGCTTGTGATTTTTATGGTTTGATGGTGAAATATGAAAGATAGGTGCTGGGTTAACATATTTTTGTATTGGAATTTTTGATGATTTTGAGTAATTAGGACTTAATTGCAAAAATAAAAATTTGAGAGACTAAAATATGAAATTGATGAAATATATGGACTTGTATGGGTATGGGTAAAATTCGGCCCAACATGGGTATATTGAAATTTTGTATATTTTGTGTTTTATGCAATAGGGATTAAATTGTAAAAATTATAAATGTCTGGGGTAAAATGGTAATTTGCCCATTTATGTGTTTTTGAACTAAATTGAATGAAAATATGTTTGAATGAGCTTAATTTGAATATTTTTAGATCAAGAACCAAAGAAATCGGATTTGGACTAGGGAAAAACGAAAGTTGTCGACTAGCAGCTCCGTCCCGTTTTACGACGTCTGAGGTAAGTTTATAAGCAAATACACATGCCTAAATGTAGTTAAATGTTAAGTATATATGCTGGTATATAATATATGAATTTATACTTGTAAATGCCGAATGTGTATGAGTTTGAAAACTATGTTCGAGCTTTTGATTCGACCGAGTTACGACGTTCGAAAGCCCTGTATGAATCTTAGGAATAGTTAGGATACATATGTCATGACACAGGATTCCGACATTTGTGTTCCTTGTGTATGATTATTGAACCGAAAGTTAAAGGGTAGGTGTACATTTTGTGCTTATATTCGAATGAAGCAATTGAACTGCTAATGTGATATGTTATGTGAAATGTGTTAACATGTGAATAAATAAGCAAGACACTGGAAATGTATCCGGGCTAAAGATCCGCAGGTTTCATGCTGGAAACGTATCCGGGGTAAAGTCCCGCAGGCTTCGTGCTGGAAATGTATCCGGGCTAAAGTCCCGCAGGCTTTGTGCTGGCAACATAATTTCGGGTTTTATACCTAGCAGGCCAAGTGCCGATGAATTTGATAAAAGTATACAATTACAAGATCCTACACTAAGTTGACAAATTGAAAGTGCATTACATATTAAGTTGGCCAGGTACGTATCATGTACTCGTATGTGATTTGATTTGAATTAAATTATAAGTATATAAAGTGATGCATCTGTGAATAAGTGTTATGACTATATATGTGATCGTGATATATTCGGTAAATGTGTGTGAAGTTATGTGAAGTGAGTCTATGTTTATATTCAAATATAAACACTTGGTCCTTGTGGAAAGATTTGTAGAAGTATATGATTTATTTTTAGGTGATTACGATCGTGGAAAATTAAATGTGAATATGATTTTGTATTTTATTCGTTTCAATGAAACTAAAGCTGTTAATGAAGCATTTTAATGCCTATGTTATTTGAGTTCGATCTTGAATGACAAGATATACATGTTTAGATAATTTGAATGCAAGGAATGTGTGAAAGAGCAAATTGTAATAAATCTGCTTGGGACAGCAACAGTAGCGTGATTTTGGAAAATCACCATAAATTGTGGAAATTGAATTAGATATTTGAAGATAATGAGATATTTGAAGTGGCGTAAGATAGAGTCAAAATGACCTTGAAATCCCCTGTTCTGATTTTAGAAAATCATTGTAAATTGTACAATGATGATTATAAGATAAAATTTATACAATTAGACTCCTGAACGAGTCTAGTTTCAAATGAAATAAACGATAACATAATTCGAATTCTGTATAATGAGAAAATTGATTTGTAGTGAAGAGTGGTCAGAATAGTCAAACAGTGAAACAGGGGAAACTTCAATAAAAATCTGGTATTGATTAGTCAAACCAAAAATTCTGAAAATTTGATGGGTGGAAGATATGTGAGTCTATTTTCAGGGAAAATTAACGGCACTTGATTTGGAGTTTCTTAGCTCCAGTTATAAATAATTTAGTGACTGTTGCTCAGGAAGACAGCTTGTAGTGAATTTGTGATTTTGTTGCAAACATGGTTAAAACTAGTTAATGAGATGCTTTTCGAGTTCTTATGATCTTATTTGTGAATTGAATATTTGGTTTTAATTGAGTTCAGATTCAAGTGAGATGAATTTGCTAAATATGCATTCTGTTCATGGATACTTGGCCAAAATGGCAATTACCTAGGAATGATTTCTTGAAAATTTGAAATGATTGATCTATAAGTAAATTAATTGTTTGCATTGCTTAAAACTTACTAAGCATTGAAGCTTATTCCGTGTTCTCTTTTCCATTTCTTATAGGTTTATCGTTTAGTTCGAGTTGGAAGAGCCGGAGATATCATCACACTATCGAGTCATTATGTGAGTTGAGAAGATTGTATATCATCATGGTTTAAGGCATGTATAGGATAGACTATAGGTAAAATGATATTTCGACTTTGTATACATTATAGCCAAGCGAAGATGGCTTGCTTATTTTGTTTAGAGAAGCCTTATAATTGAACTAATGTGTTGATAATTTATGTCTGGTCAGTATCTCTGACCTTGTAGAAGTTTTGTTCAGTTAAGTAATACCTCATAACCTTGTTCCGGCAACAGATACGGGTTAGGAGTGTTACATTTAGTGGTATCAGAGCTATTGTTTAGTCGATTCTCGGACTAACCTAGCGTATGTGAGTCTAGCTATACATGCGATATTACTACTCGTGATAATGTGACATCTCCCGACTCTAATGAAATTGTTTTGTAAGACAGATATTCTTTCCAACCGAGCTAATTTTGATAGTATAGAATGTTATACTCAAACGTTTGAGTGAAAATGTGTTGGTGATGAGTTGAAACTCATAAAAGGTATGAATCAGAATGCATGATATTCTGCTATTGATAAATGTTATAATTATATGAGTATATGAGTTGTGATGTTGGGTATATGATGGTTGTGTGAATATTTTGACTTAGAATTTATGATTTGACTTAGCGTATGAGCTATGTGTTAAGTACCAAGTGATCATAAATAAATGATTGCTAGATGTTTGAGAATACAGAATTAGTAATGAACTGTTCGTTCATAATAGTATGTGTGATGTGCATGCTTACGTAAGAGTTAAAATTGTTGGCTTTACAACCCTCACCCCCTCATCGGTAAAGCATTGTAATGAGATCCGTAATATATGGATTAAATACGCTTACGAGTGCGAAATTACAGAGTTTCGTGGTTGAAAGATTAGTATTGTGATCAGATAAGAGAATGAGTCCGCAAGTGAAGACAGTAACAGAAAAGATATTGGATCATGTTGAAGGCCATTCGTAATATGCCAATTCACTGTTAAAGAAGAAGTTGAATTCGATGAGATGAAAGTATTCAGGTATGGTGTCTAAAGAACGTATTAACTAGAAGTATTTCTGAATTGATTTCTGTTAGTAATGGAATATTGTGAAATCGGTGATGATAGAATTAGACAGTAGGATAATGTTTGAATTGAAATGATAGCTGAGTGCAGTGATTATAGTCGGGCAGTTACTACGTTTTCTTCTGGGCATTCAATGTGTACCTTTATCCTCAGAGGTATGTGTAACTGTATATTTCAAATGAAAATTCTTATCATATGAGAATGTCATCTATATATATTGATATATGAAAGCATTGTTGGGCTGTTCGGGTTACAATTGACATTATTATATCTTTCTCTGGTATCCTGTTTCATTTTATTGAAAGAAAAGATCTACGATAGAATCTATGTGATATTGGTATTTTGATCCTACTAGTTTTTGATCTACTTAGTATACATGAAGATTATATTGTTTCTGTTACCGTTAATTCTGGTACATGTGAGTGATGTTTTACTTCTAGATTTCCTCTACTACATCACTGAGATATTTGTCATCTGATATGGGCGCTTTCTTAAAAAGATCAGTATAGTGATATATTTGAGATTACAATATCTCTTCTTTCTTATGATTCTATATGGTTATCTGTGAAAAATATCTTTTAAATGATGTGATATTTATCAATAAAGTGATAAACAGTTGAAGAAATTGTTATTGAAGCGCCAGTTCTCAGGTAAAGAGTTATTCGACACAAGAATTAAAGATGGTTCGAACTGTTGTAAGATTATGAGTCAGTGATTGATTATCAATCTGGGCAAATGATTATAGTCTTTGGGGTTCTGAGCGAGAATCTTTATGTGTTTTACGACCGACAATCATATGATTAATCTTATCAAATGATGAGTAGTTATTGGCTGAGCTAGAAACTAAATTGATGTTTAATCAGCAAATTTGTGAGGATTTGTATGGTCGTAAATGCCGAACGCCATTGTACTGGACTGAGCTCAGTGAAAATAAGATACACGGAGTCGATTTGATCAGAGAAACTGAACAGAAAGTGAAAGTGATCCGTGAAAGTTTGAAAGTAGCGTTAGATCGACAGGAATCTTATGCGAACTTGAAACGGAAAGATATAGAGTCTCAAATCGGAGATAAAGTTTTCTTGAAAGACTCACCGTGGAAGAAAATACTCAGATTCGGTCGTAAAGGCAAATTGAGTCCGAGGTTTCTTGGGTCGTATAAAGTTATAGAACGTATCGAGCCGGTTGCTTATAGATTATTGTTGCCACCTGAGTTAGAAAAGATCCACAACGTATTCCACGTTTCGATACTTCGGAGGTATCGATCTGATCCATCACATGTGATTAGTCCGTCTGAGATTGAAATTTAGCCTAATATGACCTACGAAGAAGAACCGATTCGCATTTTGACTCGTGAGATTAAAGAGTTATGTGACATATGTGATGACTATAAGAGTTTAGAAAGTTTAATGTCAGAGAAAGATTTGAACTTAGCATAGCAAGGCTAGCTCGAATCATCGAAAAACTTTTGAGTCTGTAAGTGATTATGATTATAGTTTCAGAAGTTTTGAATGGGAAAGTTTTGTGTGTTTTACGAGCGATGAATACGTGATTGACTTAGCTGGATTTGAAGCTAAATAAATGTCTATTTAGCAAAGTTGTGAAATTCAGAAATGTGTCAGTGAATTATAAGTTAAAAAGGGGTACAACATAAATTGATTTCTGATTTAGAACCTTAGATGTGGAATAGAAGATTAATTGTTAGTTCGAGATAGATTTTGTATACTGAAAAGCTCTACGATTATGTAACAACTGCTACAAGAAACTCTCAGAGGTAGTTTGTCTGTTCATACGGGATTAACAAGATGCACAACAATTTGAGATGTGATCTCATTGAATGAATGTGAAATATGGTATTCCTGACTTTGTTGATTATAGAAATAGAGTGTTGATCAATTATGTATTGGGGTTATCTTTATCTTAGAAAAATATAGATGTTATCTGAATTATCGATGACTGTCTAAATAAGTCTTTCTGTATGCATGGATTTCTCTTTTAATAAATCAGTTGAGTTATTCATTTCAAGGATTGTCAGTTTGCACGTGGTGCTCATCTAACCTTGTTTGAGATTGAAATCTAGAAGTTATATTGTGATTCTGGAAGAAATTACTGTAAGCTTTGAGTACGAGATTGTGGCGTAAAAAAAAATTCAAATTCTCGAAACTATGCTTTGTCAACGTGTAAGAGTTTGAAGGCAACAAAGAAAGACTATTGTTGTTTGATAACCTATCGTGTGATTATATTAATGACATAATATAAGGTATTGTATGGTTGCAGTTATCGAACTCTGTTGTTTCAAGATCGAGTTTTATGAGGTAATGATCCGCGTGATTAATGTTATCAGAGAAATTGAGTAGAAAATGAAGGTAATTCAATACGGTTATAAATAGTTCAGTTAGATATGATGTATAGCAAAAGACAGATCAGGATCTTACTTGAGTGATTAAAGAAATATGAAAGTCGAAATCATGTGTGAATTAGTAATGTACTATGTGGAAGAAAATCCTTTACTCTACTTTTTGGTAAGATTTTCGGGGACAAAAATCCCTAAAGGGGGGAGAGTTGTAACAGCCCAATTTAGACCCTATTTGGAACAGTGGCTTCGGGACCACAAATCCGAGCCAGAAAAATATTTAAAAACTATTTTATGTGTTTATTATGTGTGAATTTATATCTGTAAAATCTTCGTGTTTTAATTTTATCGTTTGGGTATCCGATTAAATAAAAGGACTTAATCATGTAAAAAGAAAATTTGATGGTTTATAGTATAAGGGCCGAATTGTTAGTGGCTTTTTAAATTGAAGTATTTAAGTTGTAATTAGTCATTTGATTACTAGTGGGACGGTGGTAAGTATATACCATATGGTTTTATAATATTTTATTAAAGATATATATATGTGTGTAAATTAAATATTATTTTATATTAAGGTGTAATATATATTATAAGACATAAACGTGAAAGCCATATCATGTGCATTAGCTTATTGTTTGGTTGGTGAAGGATATATATATTATATGATTTTATTATTATTTCAAATGTAAAAACTAAAAATTATAAGCTTATAATATAAAAGATATTATAAAGTAAAATATGAGTGCATATGTTTTATTTCACCCTTGCCGAAACAAAAGAAAAGAAAAAGAAATAAGGGAAGCTTAGGTTCGGCCAACTCCGAAGCTCAAATCCAAGGTTCGTTCTTTGTCGGTTTTTGATAATTTTTACGTTTTTGAGATCGTTGCTTCGAGTACTTCAAAACCCATGCTTAAAATTTGAATTTTGATGAATATTTTGAGTTATGCCATTGATGGAAGCTTGTGATTTTTATGGTTTGATGGTGAAATATGAAAGATAGGTGTTGGGTTAACATATTTTTGTATTGGAATTTTTGATGATTTTGAGTAATTAGGACTTAATCACAAAAATAAAAATTTGAGAGACTAAAATATGAAATTGATGAAATATATGGACTTGTATGGGTATGGGTAGAATTCGGCCCAACATGGGTAGATTGAAATTTTGTATATTTTGTGTTTTGTGCAATAGGGATTAAATTGTAAAAATTGTAAATGTCAGGGGTAAAATGGTAATTTGCCCATTTATGTGTTTTTGAACTAAATTGAATGAAAATATGTTTGAATGAGCTTAATTTGAATATTTTTAGATGAAGAACCAAAGAAATCGGATTTGGACTAGGGAAAAACGAAAGTTGTCGACTAGCAGCTCCGTCCCGTTTTACGACGTCTGAGGTAAGTTTATAAGCAAATACACATGCCTAAATGTAGTTAAATGTTAAGTATATATGCTGGTATATAATATATGAATTTATACTTGTAAATGCCGAATGTGTATGAGTTTGAAAACTATGTTCGAGCTTTCGATTCGACCGAGTTACGACGTTCGAAAGCCCTGTATGAATCTTAGGAATAGTTAGGATACATATGTCATGATACATGATTCCGACATTTGTGTTCCTTGTGTATGATTATTGAACAGAAAGTTAAAGGGTAGGTTTACATTTTGTGCTTATATTCGAATGAAGCAATTGAATTGCTAATGTGATATGTTATGTGAAATGTGTTAACATGCGAGTAAATAAGCAAGACACTGGAAATGTATCCGGGCTAAAGACCCGCAGGCTTCGCGCTGGAAATGTATCCGGGCTAAAGTCCCGCAGGCTTCGTGCTGGAAATGTATCCAGGCTAAAGTCCCGCAGGCTTCGTGCTGGAAATGAATCCGGGCTAAAGTCCCGCAGGCTTTGTGCTGGTAACATAATTTTGGGTTTTATACCTAGCAGGCCAAGTGCCGATGAATTTGATAAAAGTATACAATTACAAGATCCTACACTAAGTTGACAAATTGGAAGTGCATTACATATTAAGTTGGCCAGGTACGTATCATGTACTCGTATGTGATTTGATTTGAATTAAATTATAAGTATATAAAGTGATGCATCTGTGAATAAGTGTTATGACTATATATGTGATCGTGATATATTCGGTAAATGTGTGAAGTTATGTGAAGTGAGTCTATGTTTATATTCAAATATAAACACTTGGTCCTTGTGGAAAGATTTGTGGAAGTATATGATTTATTTTTAGGTGATTACGATCGTGGAAAATTAAATGTGAATATGATTTTGTATTTTATTCGTTTCAATGAAACTAAAGCTGTTAGTGAAGCATTTTAATGCCTATGTTATTTGAGTTCGATCTTGAATGACATGATATACATGTTTAGATAATTTGAATGCAAGGAATGTGTGAAAGAGCAAATTGTAATAAATCTGCTTGGGACAGCAACAGTAGCGTGATTTTGGAAAATCACCATAAATTGTGGAAATTGAATTAGAAGCTGATTAAATTATGTAGTTAAATCTTAATGAGTGTAGTTTCTTATAAAAGAAACCTTGTAAGCAAAAGAATTGTAGATAATGAGATATTTGAAGTGGCGTAAGATAGATTCAAAATGACCTTGAAATCCCCTATTCTGATTTTAGAAAATCATTGTAAATTGTACAATGATGATTATAAGATAAAATTTATACACTTAGACTCCTTAATGAGTCTAGTTTCAAATGAAATAAACGATAACATAATTCGAATTTTGTATAATGAGAAAATTGATTTGTAGTGAAGAGTGGTCAGAATAGTCAAACAGTGAAACAGGGGAAACTTCAATAACAATATGGTATTTATTGGTCAAACCAGAAATTCTGAAAATTTTATGGATGGAAGATATGTGATTCTATTTTCAGGGAAAAGTAACGGCACTTGATTTGGAGTTTCTTAGCTCCAGTAATAAATAATTTAGTGACTATTGCTCAGGAAGACAGCTTGTAGTGAATTTGTGATTTTGTTGCAAACATGGTTAAAACTAGTTAATGAGATCCTTTTCGAGTTCTTATGATCTTATTTGTGAATTGAATATTTGGTTTTAATTGAGTTCAGATTCAAGTGAGATGAATTTGCTAAATATGCATTATGTTCATGGATACTTGGCCAAAATGGCAATTACCTAGGAATGATTTCTTGAAAATTTGAAATGATTGATCTATAAGTAAATTAATTGTTTGCATTGCTTAAAACTTACTAAGCATTGAAGCTTACTCCGTGTTCTCTTTTCCATTTCTTATAGGTTTATCCTTTAGTTCGAGTTGGAAAAGCCGGAGATATCATCACACTATCGAGTCATTATGTGAGTTGAGAAGATTGTATATCATCATGGTTTAAGGCATGTATAAGATAGACTATAGGTAAAATGATATTTCGACTTTGTATACATTATAGACATGCGAAGATGGCTTGCTCATTTAGTTTAGAGAAGCCTTATAATTGAACTAATGTGTTGATAATTTATGTCTGGTAAGTATCTCTGACCTTATAGAACTTTTGTTCAGTCAAGTAATACCTCATAACCTTGTTCCAGCAACGGATACGGGTTAGGAGTGTTACAGAATTCCTTTTCTATGCTTATGTTAATAATATGGGAAATGAATTAATATGGTCTTATTGTACCGATTAGGAGCTAAGAAGTTGAACTAAAGATAGAAGATTTTGAGTAAATGTTTCATAGACATTTTCTTTTGGCATTTAGTTCCTATGAATTCAAGCTTATTAAGTGGCCACCTATTCGGCTCTTAATGATTTTTATGTCATGAATAATGAGTTGATGAAAAGGTTTAATATGACTAAACTTGGTTAACATAGCTCAAGAGCATAGAGGGGCAACATCGGATAGAGGAAAAGCTAAAGTCACGGAATAGCCAAACCGAGACTTGTTTAGAAGGATATAAGGTAAGTTTTGAGTAATCGCTTTTAGTATAAGATTTACAATGCCTTGATATGTATATGCTAGATGAACATTATCTTTTAGTCCTATTTGATCTAAGATGTGTGGTAAATAATTTAATTATATGACATTTAGTTGAATGGTTAATTCGGGTTAAATTGGATTGATGAAAGGTAGATGTGATTTGTTTGTATGATCTTCAAAATGAAATGAAAATGATGGTGTATATTTTGCCCTTATATACGAATGGAGCAATTGAATTACCAATGTGATAGGCTATGTGAAATGTGTTACCATGTGAACATATATACGCGAGAGTTATATCCGGACTTCAGGTCCGCAGGCTATAAGCGAGAATTATATCCGGACTTCAAGTCTGCAGGCTATAGGCGAGAATTATATACGGACTTCATGTCCGCAGGCTATATGCGAGAATTATATCCGGACTTTAGGTCCGCAGGCTACGTGCTGGACATATATCTGAATTTAAAGTCTTGAAGGCTTGATGCTAGTGACTGGATTCGGGTTCTAACCTAGCAGGCTTAATGTCGATAATTCGAGTAAGGTTATGAATTGAATGTACTATACAGTATGAAAAACAGGTACGCATTTCGTACACTTAAGCGAACCTACTTTTAGATTGAAGTTTCATATATAAGGAATGGAATGTGCATATGTATGTATAGATATACGTATGGATGAATATCGCATCTATGAATATGAAAATAACTACTCGGACGATGTCTTTATTTATATGAAGGTATACGATTAAATTATTTCTATAATTCATGTTTATGATCGAGGTTCAGGTTGTGATCTCTTTGTATGTTAGTGTATATATATATACGTAATTTCGGGCAAAAAAAAGGTATACAGCTGATTCGAGTTTAATATTTTGAATGTTGACTTATATGTCAAATTTTACCTGTTTAAAATTACTTAAGACTTACTAAGCATCATTTTGCTTACTCCGTTACCTTGTTTCCTTGTGTTATAGATTTTGTTCGTCAGCTATCGGACTCGGAAGTGTCAAAGTAGAAGTCATCCACACTATCTAAGCCACTTTTTGGTACTCTTCAGTTGAACTTGATAATGGCATGTATAGGGCTGACCCTTGTTGTTAATTAAGTATCTTTTGGTAATTTATATTCGTATAGCCATGCGAAAATGGCTTGTATATTTTGAGTATAACATTATGATCATTTTGTATATATGGTCTTATGATATGGTTATTAAGTGGTGTGGAAATGTTTGGTAATGATTAGCCATTGGAATGGCCAATCATGGTCCTATTGGTGCTACGTATGTCATGGCTAATCGTGATTATACTTGGAAATAATGTATGTCAAATTACTAGTTGATTCATGGAAAACTATGAAATAGGTAAAATTTACCTTAAAATAGATGCTGACAGCAGTAGTGATGTGAATTTGAAAAATTACAAAAAATAGTAGAAATGGAATTAAATAATGAATAAATTATTTAATCGAATCTTGATGAGTCTATTTTCATATGAAAGAAACGAAACGACCATATGAGCCGTATTTTATGAGATGTTTAAGTTTTTGTGAAACAGGGCCAGAGCAATTTCTGGATCCCCTGTTCTGACTTTGGAAATTCACCATAAATTAACCAGAGATAATTAGAAGTCATGCTTTATATGTACAGACTCCTTTTTGAGTGTAGTTTCATTAGAAACAAATGGTATAAGTATTGAAGCCCTGTACAGCGAGATATCTAAGTCGTAATGTATGAAGGTCAGAGTAGTCGAACCCTGAAACAGGGGAGACTTTAGCTAATAAACTGTACTAATTGGCCTGACCAAAAAATTATAGAAAAAAATTAGTAAATATATGTATGAGTCTAGTTTCAGGAAAAATTTACGTAATTGGATTTCGAGTTTCGGAACTCGAGATATGATTTTTAGAGTGCCTATGATGCAGTTAGCCAGCTCGTCTGGAAATTTTAAAAATGAATTGTATGAGCTGTTTAAGTAAGGAATTAAGTCCGTTAGTACCTCGTGTTCGACTCGGGAAACGGTCTCGGGTACGGGGTGTTACATTTAATTGGTATCAGAGCTACGGTTTAGTCAATTCTAGGACTACCGTAATACGTAGGGGAATAGCTATACATGCCATTATGTGTTTATCTGATAGTGTGGTGATTTATGACAGTTAAAAATGTGTTTATTTATAGTAATGGATCCTGATCCCAACCGAGCGGTAGCTGATGATGTTGAGAGTGTAGCGCCTGCTCTCGCACATGGGACGGCGCCGGTGGACTCTCAACCTATTGCTAGTAATCAGAATGATGAAGCTAGGCAGGCTTTTTATAGTATGATGAATGATTGGTTCAATCAGTATATTCGAACTAATACGGCTGTCCCACAACCCCCACCCCCGACTAATACAAACCCTGCACCTGTAATATCTCCTGGAGTTGACCCGTCGAGGTTGAACAAGCCCCCGGTTGATAGGATTTGGAAGCATGGGGCTACTGAGTTCAAGGCTACTGACAGTGATGATGCTGAGCAGGCTGAGTTTTGGCTTGATAATACCGTTCGTGTGTTCGATGAATTATCGTGCACACCTGATGAATGTTTAAAATGTGCTATATCTCTGTTACGTGATTCTGCCTACTATTGGTGGAATACTTTGGTTTCCGTCGTGCCGAGAGAACGGGTTACTTGGGAATTTTTTCAAACTGAGTTCCGCAAGAAATATATCAGTCAAAGATTCATCGATCAGAAACGAAAAGGATTTCTTGAGCTTAAGCAGGGTTCTATGTCAGTTACTGATTATGAGTGAAAGTTTGTCAGACTTAGTAGATACGCTCGGGAATGTGTTTCGTCCGAGGCTATCATGTGTAAACGCTTCGAGGACGGGTTGAACGAAGATATAAAACTGTATGTTGGCATTCTTGAAATTAGAGAATTTGTAATACTTGTCGAACGAGCTTGCAAAGCCGAAGAGCTCAATAAGGAGAAAAGAAAAGTTGAAGTGGAAGCAAGAGAATTTCGTAAGAGGTCTTTGGGAAAGCCCTTTCAACGATCATCGAAGAAATTTAAAAGTGATCTAGGCCGATCTAAAGACACTTTGGGCTTTTCCAGACGAGATCGTGATCGACCCCCTGTGAGTACGCGAGTCACTTCGGTTGCCAGTGTTGGAAATGATCATCGGGACAGGACGGAATGCCAGTATTGCGATAAATGGCATTCGGGGAGTTGTAGATTCCATGACCGCTCCTGTTATAAGTGCGGATCAGCTGACCACTTTATCAAGGATTGCCCGAGACTGTCTGAACAGAATGTAAATCAGAGTGGGAAACCGGGTGCTACTACTACTCGAGGTAGACCATCTAAAAATGCGGGGAATGCTAGTGGCGGTCAGAGAGGATCTAGAGATGTTACCACCAGATCTGAGGCTCGTGCTCCTGCTAGAGCTTATGCTATACGTGCACGCGAGGATGCTTCTTCGCCTGATGTTGTTACCGGTACATTCACTTTCTTTGATACTGATGTGATTGCTTTGATTGACCCTGGTTCTACTCATTCTTATATATGTGAGACTTTAGCATCCAGTAAGACTTTACCTGTTGAGTCTACTGAGTTCGTTATTAGAGTGTCGAATCCCTTGGGTCATTATGTGCTTGTTGATAAGGTGTGTAAGAAATGTCCCCTAGTGATTCGAGGTTCCTGTTTTCTGGCCGATTTGATGCTTTTACCGTTTGAGGAATTTGATGGTGTCCTCGGGATGGATTGGTTGACCGTACATGATGAAATTGTAAATTGCAAAAGTAAGACCATCGATTTGAGATGTGCAAATAATGAGATAATCTGAGTTGAGTCTACTAATTGGAACGGATTACCAACAATAATATCCTCGATGTTAGCTCAAAAATATGTGAGAAAGGGGTGTGAAGCGTATCTTGCAAACGTACTTGATAATAAAGAATCAGAAAAGAAACTTGAATCGGTATCAGTGGTTTGTGAATATCCGGATGTTTTTCCCGAAGAATTACCGGGGTTACCACCTGTTCGGGAGGTAGAGTTTGGCATCGAACTTGTACCTGGAACTACACCGATTTCGATAGCTCCGTATCGTATGGAACCGGCGGAATTAAAGGAATTGAAAGCTCAGTTGCAAGAGTTGATGGGTAGAGGTTTCGCTCGACCGAGTTTCTCACCTTGGGGTGCACCAGTATTGTTTGTGAAAAAGAAGGACGGAACCATGAGGTTGTGCATCGACTATCGTCAGCTGAATAAAGTGACAATAAAGAATAAATATCCATTACCGCGTATTGATGATTTGTTTGATCAGCTAAAGGGAGCCTCAGTGTTTTCAAAGATAGATTTGAGATCGGGTTATTATCAGTTGCGGGTTCAAAATTCAGATATACCCAAAACTGCTTTCAGAACGAGATACGGTCACTATGAGTTATTAGTGATGCCGTTTGGACTCACTAATGCCCCTGCGGTATTTATGGATTTGATGAATCGGATCTTCAGAGAGTATTTGGATCAGTTTGTAGTTGTGTTTATTGATGACATTTTGGTCTATTCGAGAGATGAAACCGAACATACTGAGCACCTGAGATTAGTGTTACAGATTTTACGGGATAAGCAGTTATATGCTAAGTTCAGTAAATATGAGTTCTGGTTGAGAGAAGTTAGCTTTTTGGGTCATGTGGTATCTGCATCGGGTATTCGAGTTGATCCGAGCAAAATTTTAGCCATACTTAACTGGAAGCCTCCGAGAAATATTACTGAGGTTCGGAGCTTTTTGGGACTTGCCAGTTACTACAGACAGTTTGTAAAGGGTTTCTCGATGATAGCCACACCAATGACGAAACTACTTCAGAAAGATGTTAAGTTTGAATGGACAGAAAAATGTCAGAAAAGTTTCTATCAACTAAAAACTTATTTGACTGAAGCTCCAGTACTAGTGCAGCCCGAATCAGGCAAAGAGTTTGTCATTTACAGTGATGCATCCTTACTTGGGTTGGGTTGTGTATTGATGCAAGAAGGTCGAGTTGTAGCTTATGCGTCGAGGCAATTGAAGCCACATGAGAAAAATTATCCAACCCATGATCTTGAATTAGCTGCCATCGTATTCGCTTTGAAAATATGGCGACATTACTTATTTGGTGAGAAGTGCCATGTATTTTCGGATCACAAAAGTCTCAAATATTTGATGGCTCAAAGAGATTTGAATCTGCGACAAAGACGTTGGCTTGAGTTGTTAAAAGATTATGAGCTTGTCATTGACTATCACCCGGGAAAGGCAAATGTGGTTGCAGATGCTTTAAGTCGTAAATCACTGTTTTCTTTACGAGCGATGAATGTACACTTGTTCGTTCTATCCGGTAATGTGTTAGTAGCAGAATTAAAGGCCAAACCATTGTTGATTCATCAAATTCGTGAAGCTCAGAAAGTCGATGATGAATTGGTTGCAAAACGGGTTGAATGTGTTTCGAATATGGAATCAGAGTTTCAAATTGATGATGACGATTGTTTGAGGTTCAGAAGTCGTTTGTGTGTTCCAAGAAATTCAGAACTTATCTCAATGATTCTGAAGGAAGCTTATTGTAGCCGAATGTCAATTCACCCGGGGAGTACGAAAATGTGCAACGATCTGAGACGTCAGTTTTGGTGGCATGGTATGAAACGAGACATATCCGATTTTGTTTCGAAGTGTTTAATATGTCAACAAGTGAAAGCGGAACATCAAGTGCCTACAGGTTTACTTCAACCGATCATGATACCTGAATGGAAATGGGATCGAGTCACAATGGATTTTGTATCTGGGTTGCCATTGTCGGCAAGTAAGAAAGATGCGATTTCAGTTGTTGTTGATAGAATGACTAAGTCGACTCATTTTATTCCCATACGTACGGATTATTCACTGGATAAACTAGCTAAATTGTATGTTTCTCAGATTGTAAGATTACACGGGGTACCTATTTCTATTGTATCGGATAGAGATCCGAGGTTCACCTCGCGATTTTGGAAGAAATTGCAAGAAGCTTTGGGTACCAAGTTGCATTTTAGCACCGCTTTTCATCCCCAGACTGATGGTCAATCCGAGCGGATAATCCAGATACTCGAGGATATGTTGAGATGTTGCATCCTTGAGTTTAGTGGTTCATGGGAATGGTATTTACCTTTGATTGAATTCGCTTACAATAATAGTTTTCAATCAAGTATTAAGATGGCACCTTACGAGGCTTTGTATGGTCGTAAATGCCGTACACCGTTGTTTTGGACCGAGCTTAGGGAAAGTAAAATCTTCGGGGTTGATTTGATTAAAGATGCTGAGCAGAAAGTAAAAGTAATCAGGGAAAGTCTGAAAGCAGCTGCAGATCGTCAGAAGTCGTACATGGATTTGAAACGAAAAGACATTGAATACCAGGTCAGAGATAAAGTGTTTCTTAAAGTTTCACCTTGGAAAAAAGTGCTCAGATTTGGCCGTAAAGGCAAATTGAGTCC
Organism: Gossypium hirsutum; assembly: GCF_007990345.1. Taxonomy (NCBI): domain Eukaryota; kingdom Viridiplantae; phylum Streptophyta; class Magnoliopsida; order Malvales; family Malvaceae; genus Gossypium; species Gossypium hirsutum. The sequence goes on along the minus strand of NC_053425.1, from coordinate 58,453,239 downwards.
GAGGTTTATCGGGCCGTATGAGATATCCGAACGAATTGGGCCAGTCGCTTACAGATTGATTTTACCCCCTGAACTTGAAAAGATTCACAATGTTTTTCATGTCTCGATGCTTCGACGTTATAGATCCGACCCTTCGCACATAATTAGTCCATCAGAGGTTGAAATTCAATCTGATTTGAGTTATGAAGAAGAACCGATTCGTATCCTAACTCGTGAGGTGAAAGAGTTGCGAAACAAAAAGGTTCCTTTAGTAAAGGTGTTATGGCTCAAACACGGGATCGAAGAAGCTAGGGAAACTGAAAACTCTATGAAAGAAAGATACCCAAATTTATTCACTGGTAAGATTTTCGGGGACGAAAATTCTTTATGAGGGGGAGAGTTGTGACAACCCTAATTTGACCATAGTCGGGAAGTAGTCTCGGGACCACAAAACCGAGTCATAAAAATATTTAGCCATTATATTTTATGTTTATTATATGTGAATATGAATGTGTGAAAGTTTTAAACTTTGATTTAGTCGATTGCATGTGAATTTAGTTAATAGGACTTATGTGTGACACTTTTGAAATGTGATAGGTTAATCTATAAGAATCTATTAAAGCATGTATTGAAAACAATGGTTTTTCATGTCAAATACTCTTTTTTATAAATAGTGGCCGGCCATGATGATGACATATATTAAAATATGTATTAAATCTTAATTAAATGGTTATTATTTTATGTAAAAGAAAGGAAATAAATAAAAGAAATAATAAGGGTGAAAAAAAAACAAAGTTAGAATTTGGTTCTTCTTGGCCGAATGTAAAGAGGAAGAAGGGAGGAAAGAATTCGGTCATCTTAGGTTAATATTAAGGTAAGAAGTTTATATTAGTTCTTGAAATTTTGGTTAATCTTGAGTGAGATATCAAGTTATTTTTGTAACCCATGTTGAAATTTTGATTTTTTGGAATGAATAGGGCTTTCGGCTATGGTAGTTAATAATGGTGAATTTTGTTGTTTCATGTTAAAGTTAGATGAATGATGATAGATGAGTGTTTGAACTATAAAAAAGATCATAGGTGAGCATTAGATACTAAGGGAAAAGAATCGGCTATCTTGTTATGAACTAGGGCCGAATGTGATTTGGTTGTGTTTGAATATTATATGCTTAGAATTGATGTAGTATAAGTTACCAATGTTCTTGCCAAATGTGTGTTTGATAATAGAGGAGTTTGTTATTGAATGTTTAAATAAATTGGATAATTAAAAATGGTAAGTCAATTGAAGAAGCCATACTTTGTGTGCTTAAATTTCTTAGTGAACATTCGGCTATGTCCCTAGTGAATGGATGAATTGATAAAAATTATTTATAGAGAATTGCTTTGCTATGCTTATGTTAATAATATGAGAAATGAATTAATATGGTCTTAGTGTACCGATTAGGAGCTAAGAAGTTGAACTAGAGATAGAAGATTTTGAGTAAATGTTTCATAGACATTTTCTTTTGGCATTTAGTTCCTATGAATTCAAGCTTATTAAGTGGCCACCTATTCGACTCTTAATGATTTTTATGTCATGAATAATGAGTTGATGAAAAGGTTTAATATGACTAAACTTGTTTAACATAGCTCAAGAGCACAGAGGGGCAACATCGATAGAGGAAAAGCTAAAGTCACGGAATAGCCAAACCGAGACTTGTTCAGAAGGATATAAGGTAAGTTTTGAGTAATCGCTTTTAGTATAAGATTTACGATGCCTTGATATGTATATGCTAGATGAACATTATCTTTTACTCCTATTCGATCTAAGATGTGTGGTAAATAATTTAATTATATGACATTTAGTTGAATGGTTAATTCGGGTTAAATTGGATTGATGAAAGGTAGATGTGATTTGTAACACCCCTATCCCGTAACCGTCGCCAGAATAGGTAAGGGGCATTACCGGACTTGTAACTCACGTCAGAACAGTAAAATTTTACACTTTTTCTTGAAATAAAGATCATTCATTTAAATAAGTACTAAGCACAGCCAGAGGTAAATTTTAAACTTCACTAAGTAAACATTCAAAAGATGCCATTTTCGCATGGCTTATATACATTAAAAAAAATATTCTTCCGCCATTAGTCTATTCTATACATGCCATAAAATAGTTCTAAACATAACAGTAACAAGCAGTGGATAGTGATAGTGTGACTAGTTGCTGACGATCCCCGAGCTTGTAGCTTCGCAATGAGATCTATAAAACAGAGAAAACAAAGTAAACGGAGTAAGCATTACAATGCTTAGTAAGTTTTAAGCAGTGTCAACAGATAACAATCAAATTAGAACATAGTTGTTCATATTTTTATTTCACTCTTCCTTCGGGCATACCATCCCTTTACCGAATATGCACATCTCATCATATACAATAGGCAGATAAACTTTCACATAAAAGTGAGCTCATGTGACGTAGATATATTGTATGATTTCACATAACCTCTCACACTGATCCGATGTCACATAATCATAGGAATCGTCTCATAGATTGCTCTCGTATGCATCACATAACTACCTTATGATTTAGTTCAAATCAAGCTCACATATAAACTTGGAGTACATACCTGTTTAACCTTTCGCATTGAATATATTTATAAGCAATTCTTATCATGAAATCTTATAGCTTTAACCTCTACTCGGATTATCGGTGAGACCTTTAGCTCAGACAAAATCTCCACACGAAGTTATCGGGTCTTACCCGGACAAAATCTCCACACGTAGTCATCGGGTCTTACCCGGACATAATCTTCACACGTAGTCATCAGGTCTTACCCGGACATAATCTCCACACGTAGTCATCGGGTCTTACCCGGAATATATTTCCAAGTTTCATGTACATTTAATCACATGTTACAACATTCACATCGACTGTCATATTTGTAATTCATTTGCCTCATCAAAGATCTAATAATACACACCTTTCACATTTGGTCGTTCGGCCACAATATACGCACATCGCCTACATATTTCACACTATCCATTCGGCTTTACCACATATACATATCTCATACATATATTTCACATTAGCCATTCGGCTTTACCACATATATGCATGTTCATGTTCATCACATTGGCCATTCGGCCTTATCACACATATGCATGCTCACATCACAATTATCCAAATATACTTCACATATCACATATACTATCATGTATACACTTTGTCTTGGCCGAATCTACATTAATCATTTTCCAATGAATAATTCAATTTCACACCATACTATCATTTCATATTCGAATACTCATAAACTTACAATTTCACAAATTTTAATATCAAAGATCCATCTAACACTCATATATCGTTTTACAATATCACGATTTAGAATTCACGTATGGGTTTAATCAATAGCTTATGAGTAACTAAAACAAGTTTTATCCATGTTTACAACAAAATCACATATTCACTACGAGCTGTTTTCCTGAGCAGTAGTCACTAAATTATTTATAACTAGACCTACAAAACTCCAAATCACTTGCCGTTAATTTTTCCTGAATATAGACTCGTATATCTTCCATCCATAAAATTTCCAGAATTTTAGGTTTGGCCAATCAATACCAGATTTTTCTTAAAGTTTCCCCTGTTTCACTGTTTGACTAATCTGACCACTCTTCACTACGAATCAAATTTTTCATTGTACAGAATTCAAAATGTGTTCTATTTGATTTCATTTAAAACTAGACTCATTAAGGAGTCTAAGCATATAAATTTTATCTTATAACCATTTTTGTACAAATTATAATGATTTTCTAAATACAGAACAGGGGATTTCGAAGTCATTCTGACACTGTCCCACACAACTTTAAATATCTCTTTATAGGGAATTTCTTTGCTGACACGGTCTCTTTTATAAGAAATTAGACTAACTAATCTTTGATTACATATTTTATTCAGCCTATAATTCCACACCAAAAATTTATAGTGATTTTCTAAAATCACGTTACTGCTGCTGTCCAAAGCAATTTATTACAATTTGCTCATAAATTTTCAAGTCCAAACACTTATGAACTTACCATTTGAGTTTAAGACATATCGTGGCCACATCATATCTTATTAAATCAACTCATTATGTCCTATTATGATTGAATTTACTCAACGTTTAATCACTTAAAACTTACCTCGGAAGCGGTCGACGACTAGATATCCACGGCTATTCGTTTACTTTCTCTTTTCCCCTATCCGACTTTGATCCTCTTTGCTCTTGGGCTTAATTTAAACGAATGAATTTGTTTAATCATTTCGAACATTAAAAGCTCTTTTAAAGCACTTAACCCTTATACTCAATAATGAACCAAACCATATAGCTAATTATTTTATCACATCACCTCAAGCACATATATTAACTATCATACACCCAATTCACATGCCAAGTTGCAAATAAAAAAAATGCATACACACCAATAATTTAATTACTCATTTCAACCTTATAGGGTAACTTCAATGCATTATGTATATACCATTTGCCATACACGTACCACATTTTTAACAAGCCGAAATTACTCCTACATATTATCCATTATAATTATTTCATAGATATAAAACATAGCTGAAAAATCTTTAGCCTAAATGCGTATAATAACACCCAAATCATCAACTATTTTAACGAACATGACACATAAGATTAACTAAAACTCCATTCAATTTTAAGGTATTAACCCTACTAAACTCATACCATGACCATATCTAATCGAATTCAAGTAGAGGATTAATTACAACCATGTACACCAATATATAATTATAACATGTTTTGATATCTTATATATCCCATTCGGCCCTAACCACACAACTTAGCTTTTATAATAAACCTTATCTTAACCGAATGTACATATATATATACTCAAAATATCATTCGATTTCAAAGGCATATTAACACCATATAACCGAATGTTCATAGACTAATATACATATACTCATAAATCCAACTTTAAAAACTCATACTTATACATAGCATATAACCGAAAATACTTCATGAATCCACCTACATTTACATTATTATCATATATAGAATTTGCATTTACTATCAAATAACAACTTAACTTACTTTCAATTAGGTAATCAAATACCTCATACCCAATCATTTAACAACTAAAATAATAAACCACAACATTTAAATTCATCTTATTCTTCTCCCATTTGACCGAATGAACATTTGTCTATTGATGCATGAAATTAAACCATGGGTTAAATAAGCTATGCACTTATCAATCTAATCTCATAGTCAATTAAAAAGAAAATCACAAGGCATACCTTAAACTAGGATAGCCATGGCCGAATACCTTGGTTTTTCCTCTTCAATCTTCCCTTTCCCAAATTCGGCAACCAAGAAGAAAGATGAGCATGTAAAATTTTTTTTTCTTTTGTTATCTTTCTTCAACTCACGGCAATGGAGGGGGGGGGGAACATGGATGAGACAACTTTGTTTTCATCACCTCTCCCTTTTCATTTCTTTATTACTAACCTTTTATTTTATTCTTTCTCCCATAAAACACTAACACCAAATGTTTTTAATAGGCTTTAACTTATAGCATGGCCAGCCACCTTCTTGTTCTTTGGTTAATTTGACATGCAAATACAATTATTTTGCAACATGCATAAATAGGCCACTTACATTTTCCTAGCACATTTCTAAATTTTCCCACATAAGTCCTATTTAATAAAATTCACTTACAATTAACAAAATTCAAACATGAAATTTTCACACATGCATTATGTACATATAATAAACATCAAATATGACAGCTAATTATTTTTATGACTCGGTTTTGTGGTCCCGAAACCACTTTTCGACTAGGGTCAAATTAGGGGTGTCACATGATTTGTTTGTATGATCTTCAAAACAAAATGAAAATGATGGTGTATATTTTGCCCTTATATACGAATAGAGCAATTGAATTACCAATGTGATAGGCTATGTGAAATGTGTTACCATGTGAATATATATACGCGAGAATTATATCCGGACTTCAGGTCCGCAGGCTATAAGCGAGAATTATATCCGGACTTCAGGTCTGCAGGCTATATGCGAGAATTATATCCGGACTTCATGTCCGCAGGCTATATGCAAGAATTATATCCGGACTTTAGGTCCGCAGGCTACGTGCTGGACATATATCTGAATTTAAAGTCTTGGAGGCTTTATGCTAGTGACTGGATTCGAGTTCTAACCTAGCAGGCTTAATGTCGATAATTCGAGTAAGGTTATGAATTGAATGTACTATACAATATGAAAAATAGGTACGCATTTCGTACACTTAAGCGAACCCACTTTTAGATTGAAGTTTCATATATAAGGAATGGAATGTGCATATGTATGTATAGATATACGTATGGATGAATATCGCATCTATGAATATGAAAATAACTACTCGGACGATATCTTTATTTATATGAAGGTATACGATTAAATTATTTCTATAATTCATGTTTATGATCGAGGTTTAGGTTGTGATCTCTTTTTATGTTAGTGTACATATATATATACGTAATTTCAGGCAAAAAAAAGGTATACAGCTGATTCGAGTTTAATATTTTGAATGTTGACTTATATGTCAAAATTTACCTGTTTAAAATTACTTAAGACTTACTGAGCATCATTATGCTTACTCTGTTACCTTGTTTCCTTGTGTTATAGATTGTGTTATAGATCTAGGGAGTTTTACGATTCCTTGTTTAATTGTTAGTTTAGATGTTAATAATGCGTTGGCTAATCTAGGGGCTAGTATCAATGTTATGCCTTACAAATTGTTTAAGCAACTAGGTCTAGGGAAACAGAAACAAACTAGGATGAGCATTCAATTAGCAGATAAAACTTTCAGATTTCCTAGGAGTATCATTGAAGACGTACTCATTAAAATTGACAAATTTATATTCCAGTTGATTTTGTTGTTTTAGACATAGAAGAGGATAGTAATGCTTCTTTAATTTTGGGAAGGCCCTTTTTAGCAACTGCTAGAACAATTATTGACGTTGGCACAGGTGAACTCACACTTCATGTAAGAGACGAAACAATCAACCTTCAAGCTTACAACCCGAACAACACATCGAAAATTGAAGGTGATTGTACAAATTGTTCTGCTAAGACTAATCATACAGTGCAACCTACACATATGAGCCATGTTCAATCCACAACAAAGAATCTACCCATGAAGAACGAAGGTTACGAATCGAGGAGTTAGATGAATGGCTGACATTTAAACCGAAAAACACGATAAACCAAAACTACGCCAGAACGAGCTCAATGACTCATCAAATCAACTTAAGGTTGGAGATAAAGTTTCATTAGATGCCGCAAATCCTCACATTGACACTGCCAAACTGAATGAAGAAATTCCTCTTACGGTACTTAGCATTTTCCTATTTGGTACAGTCAAGGTAAGTTATCCCAAATTCGATACCTTTAAGGTAAACAATACCCGCCTAAAACTTTATTTTGATGGGATTCATAGTCAGAATGAGGAGTATAAACTCCTCGAACCACCATGACCATTCACCAGAGAGGTAAGTCGAGCTTAGACTATAAATAAGCGCTTCTCAGGAGACAACTCGAGCACTAACGGTATTAGCTTCTTTAAATTTTAAGTGTTTTAACACCTAACTTACTAACAGAGCTCTTGAATACAGGTTTACCACGCTCACATGTACATGCCTTAGGCCGTGTGAAAACAGGGCAAAATTTTCCCCAACACGAGATGCGATAAGTCACCACAGCCATGCGTTAGGACCGTGGGCGAATCTACCAAAACAACACGGGTGTGTGACACTTCCATGTTGTAGAACTGTGGTTGAACCTGAGAAAATAGCACCGGCATTTGCCACACCGATGTCTAAAACCTGTGGTCGAACCTGTCAGATTAACACGGGCATGGGCCTACATACACAGGCGTAGGAGAAGTGAACGAAGATAGACACAGCCGTGTGACACAGCCGTGTGCACCCACACGACCATGGAACACGGGCGTGGGCCAAATGTCAGACGCACCCAAATTCAAAATTCGCAAATCACACGGGCAAAAAATTGGGGAACACGGGCGTGTCCTCTGGCCGTGTGTCCCAAAATCTATAAATACCCTTCACTATTCATCATCTTCTTCACCCAAAATCCCAAACCCTAGCAGCTGCAAGTCCACACAGCCTCCTTTCCATGCCCGTGCATCGCCTCCAACTCCATTTTCGACACCCATTCTCATCTTTTTAGCGTATACCATGTCAAGCTCATGTGGCAAGAAAATTGTCGTTCCTGCTTCGTAAAACTAGAAAGGGGCGTCTTCCTCGGGCCCTACCGCGGAAATTCACCTCCCATGCCTCCAATTTACACCCAGTAATCAGGAGGAACTATTTCAAATCCTACAGGCCCGACCTTTAGGTGTGGTCCGCTGCATTGACTGGACAACGCTTGAACAAGTCCAGTTGGCTGACGATGTACGAGCACTCCTGACAACCGATCCATGGGACCTCTTCTTTGCGATCATCGAGCCGACATACCTTGAGCTCACACTTGAACTTTACTCGACATTCCATGTTCAAGACGTCATGACCAACTTTGATGATCCTGGAATAGTCCAGTTCCATCTCAGTGATTTAGTCCGCCAGTTGAGTGTGCCTGAGTTTGGTATAGCTTTGGGGCTATACACAGAGGAGTTCATGGATGAGAATGACCTCGAGACTATCTGTCGCCACATCCACTACTCTCCCTCGAAGTGCTGGTACGCTTTGGTCCCCGATTCAGCCAGTTATAACCCGAGCCGCTCCAAGGCATCAGCTTTTTCTCCCTCATTGAGGTACCTACATGCCATCTTGGCACACACTTTGACAGGATTTCAAGAGAGCACCGACGTTGTCAACACTCATAATGCCTACTTTCTATGGAGCATGGTGAACGGGCATGTACTCGACCTCGCCTACTTTATTGCCCTTGCCATTCGCCACTAAACGGAGCGGCATCGGAGGGGGGCCATCTCCATTGGCCCCTAAGTGACTCGACTGGCATGGCACTTCAGGCTCTTCAACACAGAAGCCCAATCATCTTCCCTTACTCTTATTGGCCAGATGTCCCCACAAGGCATCTCGAGCATGCTTAGTATGAGGATGATCGAGAAGCGCCGAGAAACCGACCCTCCTCAGTATCGCCTCGCCCCATTAGCCGATGAGGGAAACCCTGAGGACATTACTGATGATGTCCCTCCACATCATGAGGACCCACCGTCTCAGTCACCACCACCCTCTCATCCAGTTCATGTGGCAATTTCATACGCTAACATCTCTGAGCTCCTTACCCGATTCGAGCAACAGTGTTTTCAGCACTTCAATAACATTGATGCTACTTTACAATAGATTTTTCAGCATTTCCACATCTCATCGCCACCCCCACCTCCCGAACCACCTAGTGATGAAGATTTATAAAGAGCTCCTCAGCTCATCATCACATAGGAACTAAAAACTCCACCGGGAAAGGTTCTCCATGAATGACATGTCCTGCTCGACCATGACCATAGCTACCACCATATAATATTCTTTTGGCGCAAGACTTATGGACTAATGAAACTCTACCACCACCGGAGTATCCTCCTCCCCTCTCACGCCGATTATTCTCCAAAACTCCAGTTCAAGGAATTCATTCATCATTCAGGAAGTTTCACTTCTCTCCCTATCTTATGATTATAAATCTATCTTTTTCAATATATCTACCTTTGTACATTGAGGGCAATGTACATCTTAAGTGTGGCGGGTCTTTTATATCAGAAAAATCCCTGAATTTTGTTTTATTCTCATGCGATCTTCTCATATCATTATTAGAATGAATTTTAATTAGTCTATAATGTTTATTGATATATCTTGAATTAAAACATTGGCATTTATAAATTGATTGTTTAAACTTTAAGACATTAAATAATCAAGCATGATAAGTTGATTTTTGAAAAATTAAAAACTTTTAGGTTGTTTCCCTAAGTTTAGGTATTATCTTGAGTTGGAATTCACAAGTTTAAACATCAAAAAAACCATAATTTTTGTGAGATCTTGAGCCTTTAGAGCATCTATTATTTCTTTCATCTTCACTTTCATTATAAGTGCGTTAGTATTGAATTGTTATTCTAGAACTTGCTTGATTATGCATGTCAAGACCACACCATTTGATTTGATATGTCAAAATGATAAAGGCACTTAGGTTTAACCCACTCACTCCATAAAAGCCTACATTCACAATTAACCCTTAGTGAACCCCTTTGAGCCTAACAACCCATTCGTTGATTTACCCTCAATATTAACCCATAACTCATTATTGTTGAAATCCCCTAAATTAATTTGATCCCTATTTTTTTGAGATTTGAGTTGGAATAGTTGCTTAGCTATGTTTTATTTTATTTTGTAATATGACTTATTCTTAAAAAAAATACATGTATACATATTAGTAGTAGTGATCTTCTGAGCTAAAGAAGTTAAATTCCATATTCTGACAAAAAGCTCTATTGTACGCAATTGATGACTAGTCATTTTTTTAGTTAGGTAATTTTTCAATTCAATCTCGATTCTAACCCTTTCTTTCAGCTGGTGACCACACCCTCTAACCAAAGCCACGTTACAACCCTCTAAGAACCTTTTGATTATTTTTCATCTCAATTTATAGTAGTGGAGATTTGTTTTTCATGCAAGCCTATGGTAATGACTTTTCATTATTGACTATTGAGTGCTTCATTTATTGTACTTAAACACCTCGAGTGATTTGAGTGAATCTTTAGTGAGAATGTGAAACTTTGTGATATTTTGAATCAAAGGGAATTACTTAGATGAGGGGAGACACCTATGTTTTCATGATAAAATGCTCAACTTGGAATGTTTGAAACTTTAATGTTCTTTTAGTCAAATTTTGAATGTTTGATTACTTATGGATTAGTTTGAGATATTATTGATAAGAATTATAAAGTTAAGAAGAATTTATTTTGATTATGAGTTGAAGGTTTTGCTTGAGGACAAGCCAATGCTTAAGTGTGGGGGTATTTGATAAACCGCAATTTATACATATTTTTACCCCATGCTTAACACATTTTATGGATGATTTTTCCTTAGATTTGGTGAATTCGATGCTCCTAATGCCTTAATTTCATGTTTTATACTTAGAAGAGCATAGGAGAGTGAAAGGAACGAGAAACGAGCCAAAAATGGAGAAAATGGGCCAACGTATGAAATTAACACGGCCTAGACTTCCCTACACGGGCAGACCACACAGTCATGTCAATTTGGCAGAATCAAAGCATGACTCACACGGGCGTGTCCCTGTCGAGCCCAAGCAGAGTCCTATTCGGAAAAGGCCACTTTTGAGGGTTCTTAGGCATTTCAAAGCCTATAAATACACCCTAGAAGAGAAGAAGAAGGGGACGTACAAGAGGAAGCAAGGAATTGATCAAGGAAAGCCAATCGATCCATCTCAGAAACCGGATTCACCATCAAGACTGAAAATCTCCCTTCAAATTCCCTCAAAAGTTTTGGGTTTTCTTATGTTTTGTTATTTTTATTCTTTTGAGATGTTTTCTTTCATTAGTATGAACTAAAACCCCTAAATACATAAGGGGAATGAAACCTAAGACGGATCTTGTTATTATTATCTGAATTGTATGATAAATATTTGACTTGTTCTTAATTATGTGTTCTTAATTCTTGTTTTGATATTCCAGGATATTGATTCAAGTTAAGCTCTTATTCAGAAGAGGAATAGACCTGTCTAAGAGTAAATTTGTCATAATTAAGTGGAGTTGATTGCGCGCCTAGAGATAGGGTGACAAGATTTTACTGGATTAGGGTGAAACCTAATAAGGGGATCCATAGATCGAGTTAATGTAAACCTAGGGCGTTAATTAGAAAGAGATTTCAATTATTCAATCTAGTTTTAGATGTTGTTAGTCTCGAGAGAGATAATAATATAACTTAGGGATCTCTACGGAACAAGTTGAATAAATAAATCTTCTGATTCAGAGTCAAATAACAAGTGAAGTCTAGGTGGATTTTTCCTTAGGTATTGTCTCAATCAATCGAGTTTTCCAAAAAGTATTTTCCCTAATTTTTTTTCTGTGATTTCTTAGTTTAATTAATTAATTATATAAACAAAACCCTTTTATTTTTTAGGCTAGATAATAAAAAGAAAGTTGATACTAGTACTTTTAGTTCCTTTGGGTTCGGTAATCTAGTCTTGCTAAAGCTATACTACTGTTCGATTGGTACACCTGCCTTCATCATGATAATAGTTAGTTTCAAGAACGATTCATTATAAATATTTAAAACCTGTCACGAACATCACGTATCACACCCCAGAGGTACGAAGATGTATCGTGATTTATGAGAATTATATTGGTGGCCTGGAATGAAAAGGGACATAGTTGAGTATGTTAGTAAATTTTTGACATGTCAGCGGGTAAAAGCAGAGCATCATGTTCCTACTGGACTACTTCAGCTTATTAGTATTCCTGAGTGGAAATGGGATCATATCACGATGAATTTTATTACGGGATTGCTACTATCGGCGAGCAAAAAAAATGCTTTTTGGGTAATTGTTGATCGGCTTACAAAATCAGCTCACTTTATAGCAGTCAAAATAGATTGGATATTGTAGAAGCTTGCAGAAGTGTATATCTGGGAAATTGTTAGATTACACGGTATTCCAGTGTCAATAATTTCGGATCGAGATCCTCGGTTCATATCAAGATTTTGGAGATAGCTACATAAATCATTGGGTACTAGACTTAACTTCAGTACGGCCTTTCATTCGCAAACAGTTGGACAGTCTGAACGAGTAATTCAGATATTAGAAGATATGCTTCGGGCTTGTATTATTGATTTTGAATTAGGTTGGGAACTTTATTTTCCATTAGCTGAATTTGTCTATAACAATAGTTTCCAATCTAGTATTCAGATGGTTCCGTATGAAGCACTATATGGTCGAAGGTGTCGATCACCAGTATGTTGGATAGAATTGAAGGAAAGAAAAATGATTGGGCCAGACTTGATTCAAGAAACAGAAGAAACAGTAAAGAAGATTAAAGACAGATTAAAAATAGCCTTTGATAGGCAGAAATCATATGCAGACTTGAAATAGCGAGATATTGAATATTCTGTTGGTGATAAAGTATTCCTCAAAGTATCACCTTGGAAGAAAGTTTTGAGATTTGGCCGAAAGGGTAAATTGAGTCCACGTTTTATTGGGCCGTATGAAATAGTAGAAAGAGTTAGATCGGTTGCTTACCGATTAGCTTTGCCTTCAGAGTTAAGATTCATGATGTTTTTCATGTTTCTATGCTTCGGAGATATAGGTTGGACCCTTCACATATCATTTCCACTAAAGACATTGAAATTCGACCGGATCTGTCTTATGAAGAAGAGCCAATGCAAATATTAGCTAAAGAAGTAAATGAGTTGAGAAACAAACGGGTTCCTTTAGTAAAAGTGTTATGGAGAAATCATAAAGTGGAAGAAGCAACTTGGGAACCAGAAGAAACGATGAGAGCACAATATCCTCATCTTTTCTCAAGTAAATTCCGAGGACGAAATTTGTTAAGGGGGGAGAAATGTAATGACCCAAAATTCACGGGCACCAGAAATGTGAGTTATAGGGCCTTCATCTTAGTGAAATAAGTTCAAAAATAATTATTAAAAATATTTATGAGCCTAGTGGTGTGTCTAATTAGGTTTTAATTAGGTGAATTTATCTTAATTTAGAGTAATTAGTAAAAATAAATAAATTGAATAAGGGGTAAAAATTGAATTATAGATTAAAAGAAAGTATAAAGGGCCAAAATGACAATTAAGCCAATTCTTAAATATGAGGCGGCATAAGTTGATTGAATTGAAGATATTACATAATATTTAATTAAAAATTATTAAGGTTTAATATTAAATAATAATAATTATTATTATATTATGAAATAAGTTAAATAAAGACAAATGTATGGTAGTGATTTAATACAAGTGTATTAATAGAGACATATATATATTTGTGATATTTTATTTAATTAGTAAAAGATATTTATTAGATAAAATAATTAAATTGTGAGATTTTTTGTGTAATGAACCAATTAGATAGTGACATTTGTAATAATGTGAATATATACATTTGTATTATATTTATTTATTTACTTTAAAATTTAAGTAAAAGATAATTACTAATTAAATAATTATATTAGGAGATTTTTATTAGTAAATAAATTGAAAGTATGACAATTGTATGGTATTGATATTGTACAAATGTACAAAAATATATGTGTACAATTGTAGTACTTATACTTGTTACTAAAATAAATTATAAATTATATTAATTATATTATAAGATTTTTGTATAATAAATAAATAAAAGAAAGACAAATGGATGGTCATGATAATATACAAATGTAAAAATATTTATAAGTGTACATTTGTAATATATGTATTTGTATATTAAATAGATATTTATTATATTTATTATTTAATTAACTAATACTATTTTATTATATTAATGAATAAATTAATAAATTGACAAATGTAAGGTGATAGTAAAATACAAGTGTAATAAATCATATACATACAATTGTAATATATTCATTTATTTACTTACTATTTAAGAAATAATAATATTTATTAAGTTAATATAATAAAATAACAAAAAAGAAAGAAAAATAAACAAAGTAAAAGAAATAGAAAAGAAACAGAGAAGCTATTTCGAAACAGGGGAAAGGAAGGAAAGAAAGAAAAGAAAAAGGAAAAACTAGGGTTTTAAGGTTTGAAGCTTTAAAAAGTAAGTCAATTAAGCCATTTTCTCTTAATTTTGATGTTTTAAAAGCTTTAGAACAAAGTTTTGTTGAAATTAAGTTGAAGTTTTGAAAGTTCTTAGGTTTTTGAACATAGTTCATGTTGAACAAAATAATGAATTAGGGATTTAATTGAATGAATTTTAAGTTAGAATTGATTAAAGGATTAAATTGTAAATTAGGCTATAAGTTTTGTGTTGTAGGGAATAAAATGAAAGAAGTTTTAAATTAGAGTTTTATTATGAACATTAGATAATAAGTAGAATATGGAAGGAAATTGAATAGACATAAAGTATGAATTGAGTTAGAAAAGTAGATGAGTTAATTAGGATTAAATTGGAATTAGGGTATAAATTGGATAGAAATTCAGCTATTTTTATTTTTAATTAATGCTATAATTAATAGCGTAAATTATTATTATTATTTTTGTAGCTAACAAAGAACCCGAAGCATTGGCACGGAAAGGAAAGGAGAAAGTTATCGAGGAGTAATCGCGAAATCTGTGTTTGTATTACTATAATTCAAGTTAATTATTATTAAGTATTAATTTTAAATTTATTTATTTTATAGTAAATAAATATTGAGGTAAGTAATTTTATTGAATTGAATTTAGAAAACTGAATTGAATAAGAAATACGTGTTAGTATTACTATAATTCGAAATTAATTATTATTAATTGTTGAATTTTAAGTTAATATGCATGGTAAGTATTAGTATTAAATTGTATCAAATTAAATTGAATTGTGATTATATATGTGAACAATTGAAATGCATATTGAATTGAGAAAGTGTATTAAATTATGAATATGTGAATTGAAAATTGATTGAAAAGTGGAAAATGATTGAATTTAAAATGTGAGAAATTGCGGCTGAATTTAATTGAGATTTATATGTGATCCGGAAACCCTATTAACTAGTCGGGCTAAGTCGGATATAGTTGGCATGCCATAGGATTGGAAGTGTTTAGGGATACTTCGACCTCGAGTCGATGAGACACAGGGTGTCACTATTTTACTTCGGATAGATTCGATGAGATACTGGGTACCACTTTACTTTGGCTAGGCCGATGAGACACTAGGTGTCAACTTTGCTTCAAACTATCCGATGAGGCACTGGGTGCCAAACTGTTGTGTTTGGTTGGATCTGTGTATCCGCCAAAGTCCGAGTCTGTTAATAGGGGTCATTAAAAGAATAGTTAAGTTGAATAAAATGAATCGGTTGAGCCACTGTAAGAAATGTAAAAATAGAACATGAATTGAAAATGTAATTTGAATGTGAGTATGAGAATGGAAAGCATGAATTAACGGTTCATGGAATAAACAATGGCTCAACATGAATGTTTATGATTTCAATTGACGAATAGCTTAATTCAATTGTATGAATATATTAAGAATGACAAATTTATGTTTGAATTGGTTTAGTAAATATTAAAGTAGATGATTTAATTTACATGATTATTATGTTTATAATTTGAATTATGGTATTACCACTGAGTATAAAATACTCAGCGTACGGCTGTTTCCGTGCACAGGTTAATAGGTGTTCAGAGTGTTGGTTCAGCATCTAGGCGATCCCAACTCCAGCAGGCATGTACATTGGTGTTAATTTGGTCACCTTAAAATGCTATATAATTTTTGTTGTAAAGAATGGCATTTGGTATTTTGGTATTTAAACTAATGAAATAGTATGAAAATTTATATGATATATTTGGTATAATTAATACTAACATGATCTTTTGATACTAGGTTTAATGAAATGAAAATAGAATTATCATAACATATTTGGTATAGTTGGGAACAAGCTAAAATAAAATAAATAAAGTTTATTTAAATAAACAATATATGCGAATGTTTACTTAGTAAATTATTGAGTTAATGTTGAGCTATGTTTAGGTATATTTAAATATGAAATTGTATGGATTGTGATATTGGTTTTGAATTGGTTGCAATTTTGAATTTGCAGGGAAAGTTAAATATTTATAAAGGGTTTATATTGAATTTTTTCTAAAAAAAAAAGAGCCAATCAGCAAAATTTTTATATGAACTTATGATTATATTATAATATGTTTGATAATTATTTGAACATTAATCATAAATTATCTGATTATTCGGTAATGCCTCTAACCCTGTTTCAGTGACGGTTTAGGGTTAGGGGGTGTTACATGAATGGAAAGTTTTAAATTTAGATAGAAATTCATGTCTCGGTTATGTATGTTTGTCTATGTTTGAGTCTGATAACGCATCGGACCCTGTCTGGTGTCTGATATGGGTAAGGAGTGTTACAGATAGTGTGATGGATCTCTGATTAGCTTCCAACCCGATCGAGCTTCTGATAATTTGTAAAGGAAAGGAAAATAACTACGTAAACAATGAATGCTTATTAAGCTCATATAAAATTTAAGCATAATTTTCCATTTCAATAATGAAATTTATAGGTTAAATATAAACTTATACCAATGTCTCAAGACTTATCAAACCATAATCATCAACTCACAAATGAATAAGTTCATTAATGTCACATATTTATTGACCATTCATAACATGATAGGATTTCATGAGACATAATATATAATCATCAACCTTAATATAAGACTATATATCTTTTTATTTACTTACTTTCCATTCTGCTCCCAAAGCTTGTCATAACCAGTGTATTTATCCATGATATAGGTAGATTCATCTATAGCATAAACAATTTGCTCACATACAATTACCTTATTTAGCACATTAAACCTTTTATAACATCATAACACATCCCAATTACATACTTACCATTTCATTTTATTTTTCTTGCCCGTTTCATATGCATTGTACAAGCATAATCATAAACATCAATCATATCCACAAGCTTGGCATAAGCTTAAGCACATCAACAACACATATTAGTTTATTTAAACATGACTCATATAAATTTGACATGGATAACCAATATACTTGAGCATGCTCAATTGGATTTATCATCCATCTCAACATAACATATTTTTCATGTAGCTCACCATTCCAAAGTCTTTCATACATACATGTCTTGGTTCATAAACATTAACCATTGCCACAAGCTAGTGATTAAACACATTACTTAGCAATATCATTATATTGTAAGGTATGGTACATAAACATAACATCACTTAAATCATACTTTTCATAATTATGAATATATATACTTCATACTTTTCCATAATATCAAAGTGAATTTCATCGAACCCTTATCGAAGCTTACACAAAGTGTGCTAAATGATGGTTGAAACCATCCTTTTCCATATTCAATGGTCGAAACCATCCCTTTTCATATTCGATGGTCACCATCCCTTTTCATATTTGATGGTCGAAACCATTCCTTTTCATTAATCATTGGTCATCACCGTCCCTTTTCATAGTTGATGGTCATCAAAATCCCTTTTCATATTCAATAATTAAAACTATCCCTTTTCATATTCGATAGTCGTCACCATCCCTTTTCATAGTTGATGGTCGTCGTCACCATCCCTTTTCATATTCAATGGTCATCACCATCCCTTTTCATAGTTGATGGTTGCCATCATCCCTTTTCATAATTGATGGTCAAAATTATCCCTTTTCATATTCGATACCATCCCTTTTCATAGTTGATGGTCGTCACTATCCCTTTTCATAGTCGACAATCGAAACATCCCTTCTCATATTCGATCATATTTGATGGTCATCTATATGTCATTGGATTTTTTCACCGAGACATAATATGATAATATAACATGATAGTATTTAAAACATAATTTAAAAAGCAATTGAAACGTGCGAACTTACCTGGCTAAATTGCAGAAAAGATAAAGTATTGGAGCTTTTTGGTAATTTTCCATTCTCCTCGATTTTCCACTCGATCTTTACTTAAATTAATAATTTTATTCAATTTATTAAATTAGACAGTAAAACAATGTATTTTATGCAATTTAGTCATTTTTGACATTTATACAAAATTGCCTCTAACATTTTACTTTTATTCAATTTAGTCCCTAGGCCTAAAACATGCAAATTAATAATTTTTTATGCCAATTCATGTTAGCCGAATATTCATGGCACACAAAAAAGCTGACATTTGCAATAATTTCACATCAAATCCTTGTACTTTTACTATTTAAACAATTTAGTCCCTAATCAGAAAATTCATCAAAATCACTTAACAAAATGCTTTTAAATATCAACCAACATTTCAAATTCATCATTTAATAACTAAAATCACATAGATTCATCAATTGAAACCTTCAAAATCTTTAACAGTTTCAAAATCGAAGGTACGGGCTAGCTGGACCTAATTGCAACGATCTCAAAAACATAAAAATTATTTTAAAAAAAGGGGTGAAAAATGACTTACCATGCATGAAATGAAACATGACCGAACCTAGCTTCACCATAGCCATGACTTTCGGTTGAAATAAAAATGAGAAAGGAAGATGAGAACCATTATCTTTTACCTATGTTTTATTTAATTTAATTAATTATCAAATTACCATTTTAAGATTGGTTAATAAATAAATAAAACACCAATTTCATGATCATAATTTTCCACTAACTCCTTGAATCATTTAATTACCATTTAAGTCCCTTTTCCTTTATTCCATAAACCATTTAATCGCTCAAATCAAATAGTGATCAAATTTACATCTTTTACGATTTAGTCCTTTTTGATTAATTAACTATTGACAAGTTAAAATTTTTCAACGAAACATTAATACCACCTTAATGCCACTCCGTAAATATTTATAAAAGTATTTACAACTCAGTTTATAGAAATGAGGTCCCAATACTTCATTTTCTAAAACCACTTGAACTTAACTAATCATTCAAATAGCATAAATTATCGAATCAATAGCCTTTTTAAAACCATATTTGACTCATAAATATTAAATAATAATATTTACAAACTTATTCATCAAATTTGGCGGCCCCGAAACTACTGCTTTTGACACCACTGAAAAACGGGTTGTTACACATTAGGTTATTTTAATTCTTTTCTATTTTTTGTTATTTGGAGAAGCTGATTTGTAGATTCAAACAAAATCTTATGGATTCTACTTTTACATCAATCAATATTATTTGTCGAGATTATTGTCTTCATGAGATCCATGAGGGATTAGAGAGTGAGTGTGTGATTAATTGATTACTATGTAAGGTTTTCTTAATGGATCAGTTTTTTGGGAGACTAAGAACTTAAACCCTAGGTTTGACGACCCTATGAAGTCATTTAGGTGGGATTTAACTCAAAATTGGTATGACCTATCTATGAACACCTTAGCCCTAAACTGGTCTGGACTGTGAGGTTAAAAGATAAGTAGTTTTTATCAACTCATTAGTTTTATGGAGGACTGAGAGATCCTTCTAGTTTAATGACAAGTTGATTGAATAGAAACCCAAAATAGGAATTAGTTATTACCACCAAAGCGAGATAATCACTTATAGGTAGATTTGATAGAGTTTATAAATTAGTTTTCTAAAGTTCTTTTCATTTATGTTATTTTGTTCCTCTATTTATAAAACCCCAAAAACTTATATTTATATTTTATCATAATATGATTTATTTAAAGTACTAATTAAATCTATTTGTGTTTAGGTTAGAATTAATTTAGCACCCACTTGCCTCCCTTGGGTACAATCCTCAGAATACTTGCCTACTTTGTTGTAACTATATTACAACCTAACTCGTATACTTGTGGACATTGCTTATTTTATATCTTTTATGCAGTATTCTCACTCTGGATGTTAGTACCTCCGAAGGCGGTACGAGGGTAATCTTGTCGTGCACTCATTCGTTAGTCCCAGATTAATCGGCAAGATTGGAAGATAAATTGAACCTAATTTGTCTAAGTCAGTAAGATTAAGATTGGAAGATAAAATGGACCACTTAGTAATTTAAGTGATTTCAGTCCCTTGTTCGAAGATCGATGAACTACACTGAAATCAACCAACCATCATTATTTATTTTATTTATTTGTTGGAGAGTCCCTTAGTTTTACATTTCTTGTGTAACACTGCTAACCCATTTTCGTCACCAGATTAGGGTTATGGAGAATTACTAATCAATCAAAAATCATTTAACATCATGTCATTAAACATGTTAAACTCATTAAAAATCATATCAATTATATGTATTTTGTCCCTAAACCCAGCCTTTGAAGCCCTAAAAATAGCTTAGAAGCAATTCAGGACTAAATTGAAACAAAACAAAAGTTTTAAGAAAACTTTGAAAATATTGGAAAAGAGGGGTCACATGGCTGTGTGGTCAGGCCGTGTGACATACCCTAGTGACCAAAGGGACACACGACCATGTCCCAACTCGTGTCCTCACCTGTGTAACTCACTGAGGAGGGTCACACAGCCGTGTCGCTAGTCGTGTGCCAGACCGTGTAACTCTCTGAGTTGCCACACATGGTCGTGTGGTAGGCTGTGTAACTCACTAACTTGAAACACTAAGAAATTTTATAAATGACACATGGCCGTGTTATCAGGCTGTGTGTTTCACATGGCCGTGTGAACCCAAAATTTACATAAAATCAAGCCATTTCCAAGTCCAATTCATACCTAACCATTCATACCAATTGAGCACACACTCAAGAGATTCAAACATCATTCAAACACACATAAACATGCCATGTCAAACACCCTAATTCATCTAACAAATATGCTATTCAACGACACAAAAATATATCAAAACATCACTTGCCAAAACAAGTCAATATTGCATATTCCCGAGCATAATAAGCTAGTTCAATTAACTACCACACATGACCATTTGCAAGCCATCAACATACCAAAAGAACCTTATTTACAAGCACTTAAAAGTGACCAATATGACATAACTTGGTAAGGCATTAAAGTGTACCAAACCAACATAACTTCAAAAGCTTAAACATGCCAAAGCATACATTACAAAGATCTTATACATGTCATTATTAACCTTGGCCAAAATACTCAAAAACTACCGAAATGGTTGCTGGATAGTGTGGTAGGTCTCTGACGAGCTTCCAACCAGTTGAACTTTCAACCGATTGAGCTTCTGATAATCTGTAAAACAAAGGAAAGTAACTACATAATCAACGAGTGTTTAGTAAGCTCATATAAACTTAGACATAACTTAGCATTTCATTTATACAATTCATAGATTAAGCATAAATCATTATCGATGCCATAAGCTTAGTATAAGCCTAAACAACATCATCAAACTCACAAGTTAGTACACTTGTCCATGATACAAATGAATTTAACCATAAGATATGTAATTTACCATATATAAACACATCATGGAATTCAACAATGTTATCATAAAATCATGATTCATTCCATTTGATACTTACCATTTCATTTCCTTTTCTTACCCATTGAACAATCTAAAATTGCATCGGATACTCGAGAATACTCACACACATAGTGTGTATTTCCATATAACCGTAACCTTTCCTTTACATCAATGCTCACACGAGTTGTGAAATGGGCCTGCTCACACTAGTTGTGAAATGGGCCTGCTCACACGAGTTGTGGGTCACAATGTTAGCTACACGATGTTGCTCTCATGAGCTGTGGAGAATCCACAACAAATGCAGGGCCTCAACCATCAGTAGGACATTCAAGACCAGCATCCGAAACATGAAATCCCTAATCACATGTCCTTTGTATCCTAATAATTCTTAAGGTTCAACTGGGACTCGTTATCCATCAATTCATCAAAACATGGATACATTTATATGTATATTCATTTATATTAAAACAACATAGCAAATAGTCAATTTAGCTAACATTAAAACAATCATAGTTCATACGAACTTACCTCGAAAACTAAAGTCATAGAAGTAAAGTCGAACTAAATCGAAGCTTTAGCTTTTCCTCAATTTAAGTCTGATTGTAGTTTTTCTTGATCTAAATAAATAATTTCACTCAATTAAGTACTTCTGGTATTCAATTTAATCCATAATTCATATTTATGCAAAATTATAAAATTAACCCAAATACTTTGACTTTCAACAATTTAGTCCTTAAACTCATAACTTAAATATAACTCATTTTAGCCTAAATCAAACTTAACCAATGTTATAAGGAACCTTGAAACAATTCAATTATTACCAAAATTTCACAAGAAAACCCATATATTTACACTTTTAACAATTTAATCCCTATTTTCAATTTCATCAAAAATCACTTAATAAAACATGTTTATTTTAGAACCAAGATTAATAATCTATCAAATAGCTTCAAAAACTATTCAAAAAAAAACCATGGCAAGTCCCTCAACCTTTAAAAATTTTGTAAATTAACCCCCGGGCTAGCTAGATTAAGTTAAAATAAAATATAAAAATCAATAAAAACGGGGCACAAAATCATACTATGCAATGAAGAATTCAAAACTGAAACTCTCACCCCTTCAATGGTGTACTCAGCTGAAGCCAAGAAGAAATAGGGAAGATGATATCTTTTTATTAATTTATTTTAGCTTTGTTTACCAATTTACTATTTTACCCTTAATAATAATAAGTTTCAATAAAACCCATCCATATTTGTCCACTAACATTAAGGATGGTATAATTACTATCTTAGTCTATAAATTTAAACTTTCATAGCCATTTGAACCCTTTAACTAACATAACTCAACTTTTACACCTTTTACGATTTAGTCCTTTTTACTTAATTAACTATTTAAACATCAAAATTTCTCAACGAAACTTTAATACAACCCTAATACAATCCCCTAGACATTAAATAAAATTAAAATAATCACTCATCGAAATTGTAGTTCTAAAACCACAGTTTTTTACACCACTGAAAATAGGTTGCTACACCTTACAATTTAGTCCTTAGGATAGTTAATTTAGAAATTTGTAACGCCCCCATGCCCGAGACCATCGCCGGAGTCGAGTATGAGGTGTTACTAAGCTTAGTTTAACATTTTTAGAACTTTGGATTATTGTTTCTACATTCACAGCTTTTAAGCTACGTGCGTCACAGTCACAAGAAAAACCATATCTCGAGTTACGAAACTCGAAATTATGATTCGTAAATTTTCCCTGAATCTATACTCATATACCTATCTACTAATTATTTTCTAGAATTTTTTGTTAGGCCAATTAGTACAGTTTATTATTTAAAGTTACCCCTGTTTCAAGACTCGACTAGTCTGACCTCTGTTTACTACGAACCATATTTCTCTCTGTAAAAAACTCATATGACTATGAGATTTATTTCTACTAAAACTAGACTCAATAAGGATTCTGAGTATATAAAATACACCACCTAATTATATCTTTACAATTTATGGTGAATTTATAAAGTAGAAACAAAGGATTCAGAAACTGCTATGACTCTGTTTCACTAAAATTTAAATATCTTCTAACATATAATTCCTTTACTTGTTTCATTTGTTTCATGTGAAATTAGACATAATAAGCTTCAATTTTATATGTATTTCATCACCAAATTCAATTTCTATGATTTTTAGTAAATTTTCAAACTCGCGTTAGTGTTGCTGCAGTATTCTGTTTATGGTAAATTTCATCCTTTTTATGAATTTTTATGCACTAAGTATCTTAATAGTTTTCCTTAACATCAAACATAATCTAAACTAACCATTTTTCATAATTTATCATTATCAAGCATTTTCTCAACCATTTCACAACCATACCATAAGATCATTTACACAAAATAGGTATATTGCTATACATGCCATACTTAAATTTACAAGCCATTTACCAAAAGTCTTCCGGATAGTGTGACTGAGCCTTCGACCTATCCCGACTCCTGAGCTGGCTTGTCCAAAACTACAATGAGTAAGAAGGAGGGAGTAAGCATAAATGCTTAGTAACTTCATATGCAAATAATAAGTAACATAACAAACAATTATACCAATCAACATTAGCTTACATCACTAAAACACATATCACATTTTTAATCATTCTTCATCATCTTATTACCTTATCGTGGTTGTATCAATACTCAACCCGAGGGTTAAATACATACCTGTCCAAAATATCCATTTCATGTCACTTACCAATACGTCTCTTTACATCTCGAATACTCCTCCATTTGAGTAGAACTTTACCCGTTGAACACATCGGAATATAATTTGGATACATGGATAACTTGCACATAAGTGCCATATATACAATTAAGCAATCATGTAACCCGCCCATAAGCGAACTCGGACTCAACTCAACGAGCTCGGGCGTTCGCATCCATAAGTGAACTCGGACTCAACTCAACGAGCTCGGATGCCTAGTTACATTTCACGAACTCGGACTCAACTCAACGAGTTCGGACATTCGCATCCATAAGTGAACTCGGACTCAACTCAACGAGTTCGGATGCTCAACCATCCTAGTGACATGTCACTTGTATCCTAATCTATTCCTAAGGTTCAAACGGGATTTTTCTCGAACACTTATCCTTGCCGTCTTCCGTAGAATGCCGAAATCAATACTCGGTAACAATTATATTTAACAAGTAGCTCACATAATTTACATATTATTTGAAATTAACCACAAAGCATACATTTCATAATGAAATTCAGCATAACACATAATTAATATCAATAACTTAAAAATAACAATTATGCTACATTATTTACACATGAACTTACCTTGGTACCAAAATACAAGGATTTTGCAATTTAGTCCACAATCTTTTCTTTTCCTCGATTGAGGTTGATTCCACGTCTTTCTTGATCTAAAATAACACATTTAGCTCATTTAATACTCACATTATCAAATTAATCCTTAACTCAAATTTTGGCAAAATTACAATTTTGCCCCTAAACTTTTGCATATTTACATTTTTTCCCCTAAGCTCGGGATTAAACTTTATTCCTTATTCTTATGTTTTACAACATGCTGATCACTTTTCTCTTCTATGGCAACATCAAATTCTCACTCTAACATGTACTTATGACTATTAGGTATTTTTACCGATTAAGCCCTTTTACTCGTTTTCGCTCAAAACCGAGTAGCACAAGTTGTCTAACATAATTTAAAACCCCATATTCTATCATAAAACATCAAAATACACAAATTTCACCTATGGGTATTTTTCCAAATATGAACCCTAGGTTGAATTATTGTTAGCATAAGCTTAATCAAGCTACCGGGATCTCAAAAACGTAAAAATCATTAAAAACGAGGCTTAGAATCACTTACTATGGAGCTTGAAAGTTAAAGAAACCCTAGCCATGGTGAGAGTGAAGTTTCGGCAGCAACTAAATGCGGAAGATGACTATTTTGTGTTATTTTTCCCATTTTATTTCATTTAATATCAAAATGACCAAAATACCCTTACTACTAAACTTTCCAAAAATTCCTTCCATGTCCTAAATTTGTCCATGAACTTAAAATTGGTAAAATTTCTATTTAAGACCTCCTAATAAATATTTCAAAGCAATTTCATACTAAAAATTTCTAGAATGCAAATTTTGCAACTTATTCGATTTAGTCCCTACTTTCAATTTAAGCACTTTAGGCATAGAATTTCATCACGAAATTTTCACACAATCATGCAATCATATCATAATCATCAAAATAGTTATAAAATAATTATTTCTATCTCGGATTTGTGGTTACAAAACCACTATTCCGATTAGGCCCTGATTTGGGATATTACAAAATTAGTGTTAAAAATCATTGTTTATGCTTTTTCGTACTATATCAATTAGTGAGTAGCTAGCTAGACTCCTTTCTTACATGTATTTTTTAATAGAAATCATTAAATCATCAACTCCTTTGGGTTTGATCCTTGAAATACTTCAATGTTTCATTGTAACACTCTAAATATTACAACTTACTTATATTCTTGTAGCAAAATTGAGCTTTAAAATTATAGAATAAGTTTATTGTCTTAATACACATGCGCGTAGCCAGTCATGAATATATGTGAAATGCTATCGAATTGGATTGTGATGGTGAAAATGGTTGAGATATGATACATGTACTAAATTGTAAAAAGGAAATGAATATTGATATTAACTAGTTGGGGTAAGTCAAATATAGTTGGCATGTTGTAGGATCGATTTGTGTACAGGCATTGTGCTTATGCACCAGGATGAACCTCATGTCCCAAGATGCACTTTGTGTGCCAGAAATGCACTTCGTACGTCAATATACACTTTACATGTCAGTTTCCCTTAATTCAATTTATTTGACGTTGCACTTTGGTGCTAGTTTGGTGTGTTGGTTGGACAATCTGGGTATCCATCCAAGTTTGAGTTAGTTTAATAGGGGTATCTTTAGAATGAATTGTGATTAAATGCAAATTAAATATTGTAATCATATAGTTGAACATGCGAATCAAATGAAATTGAGCCCTAGGGGCTGAAATGTAATGCCCCAAACTCGACCGGATAAATCGAATCTAAATCTTGGGCATTATTGATCCTATATAATTAAAACTTAGTTTTACTTGTACAAATTTCAATCGAATAAAACTTATCAACTTTAACATATCTTTCATAAAATATGTAAGTATAAATAGTGAAGAAATCTTACTAACACACATTGAGAATTTTCTTACAACTACGATTAAGTTCAAGCCTTGGCCTAATATAGCTATCCCGCGAAAAAGGTTCTATACAAATGTATAACCTCAGACTTGATCACACAATCAAGCTCGCTCAAAATGCATAATGCCCAATATGCCACTCCTTCGGCACAATCCTGGCATCATTTTTTCAGGCTAAGACCCTAAAAAAACCTACCTAAAATATAACATACAAAGTTAAGTTTGAAAGAACAAACATTTATTTACCTTAATCATACTTGTGCATTACATTCAATGTTTCAATGATCGTCTCGTCACCCTTATTCTTCATTTTTCCTTTAATGATTACTTCCTCAATTATTATTCTTATACTTACGTTCATTATCATACCTTACCTTAAGGCCCTCTTTCCATCTCTTCAGTGTCTTTGATACCTTACCTACATTCTTCAATCACTAAGCCACGACTCTATAAAGTTTTGAAAAGAGATCCATACACAAATGATCGGTGTTTCATTTTGAGCAAATCATGTTTACATTCATTTCTAGAATACATTTTCATTACTTTGCTATATCTCTTTAATTCCTTATCTCTATAAAATATTAATAATATTAAATACCTTACTGTTATACCCATGGATGCGTAACGTACTTACTGGTCTTACTGTTTGCATTTAAGGACAATGTAGGATACACCAATTACATAGCACAAAGTCCATTGTAAGAGTGTCCTTCATGGTTTATCAATGGAAGCCCTTCCAAATTACGCCACATGAGAAGCCCATCCTGTGTGTGCCATAAAAACCTTATTTGTAGAATTTTCCATAAAGGTTGTTTCTTCACAATCCGCTGCAAAGGCATCTCCTTCTTACATTCCTACTGGGACTTTAATTTCAAAGATTGCCTTTCAAACCTTTTTTGTAGAGTCTGCCAAAAATTTCATTCTTTTAGAGTTCGTTATCCATTCCATTTCTTTCATTCGAGGTCCGTCACAAAGGCGTTCCCTTTAGATGGTTGCCATGAGGCCCATTCTTTCAGAGAATGCTATGAAGGTTTTCATTTCACAGATTGCCACAAAGACATCCATTTCATAGATTGCCATAAGGGCTTCCAGTTTTTGGTGTGTTCACAATAATGATTCACCTAGACTTACATTTCATGAGGTTTGCCCCTCATCATTCTAGGTCACGCAGAGAACCCCATTAGGTAATAACCTTCCGTTAATTCTTTTCATATGATGTCATAGCCCACCAACTATGGTCTTACATGATATGGATGGCTATGGGCATATCCTTCAAAGAACATGTTTAAAGTCCTAGCAAACCCGTTTTAGACTCTACCACAGTGAACAAACACATACTCACTTAACAGACCTTTCATGCATTAGGACCAAACTTAACATACCTCTCATCTTGCACATTTTAGACATACTCTTACAATCATATTTTCAACTCCAGATTTCTTATCACATAATCTACACTTGCTAGATTCTTACAAACTATACATGCAAATCTTATCTAATATTCATATATCGACATACTCATCATGCCATTCTTTTCTAAACCCAGATCATGGTTCATACAATTCTTCATAGGAGTATCTATAATAAACAAGTGTATACGCACAGATGAGTCAACTTTAGAACTCGTTTGATTCTCACCAACAATAGTTTCAAACTCCATATCCAGACTTCCCTTATAATATCAATAGCAACTACTGCTACAGAACATGGAAACTCATCAAGATATAATCAAATACCCCCCTTTTACCATCATTTTTAACATCAAAAATCCCCAACCAGAGCCTTATATCATCCATCTTACGGGTCTACCAAGTTAACAAATTTATTCTTTCACAACATAATATGGAAGGTCAAAAATCTTACATTTAGCTTAAGTAAAAGAAGAAAATACTCTAAGTTCCTTTAGAGTTAGACAAAAATACTTCTTAAAGAAGGAAGAAGAAACACTCCCCTTTCCCAATCCTAATAATCGAGATATACAACATTTGTCCCTATGGAAACATAACAAGCGTGATAATCCTATTCAATCTATCATACAAGTGATTTACAGCTGTAGAGAAACGTGTATGAAAACCCAACATATATATATAGTAATTTCATTATTCATTTGTAACCACCCTGGTTGAACATAACCAGTACTGTGACTAACCAAACTTGGTATACCATACTCTTTAGGGATAACCCAATTACCTTTCCATAATACATTACCAAGCTCCTTTCCTTAACAATTCATCCTTTCTATGACAATTCCTTGTAATAATCTAATGCTTGCTACGTACTGTAACAACCCATTTTTAGTCACATCAGAACAGTGGTTTTGGGGCCACAAATTTGAAGTTGAAATATTTATTTTATTATTATTTTAATGTTTACAACAATATAGCATGTATGTTTGAAAATTTCGTGAATTAATTTTATCATTTAAATTGTCAATTTGAGAAAAAAGGACTTAATTGCATAAATTACAAAACTTGGATAATAATAGTTAAAGGTATTAAATAGCTATGGATCATTAGAGGTCCTTATGTTGTAATTAGACCATTAATAGTTTGATTGGACATATACGGACTTTTAATGGATGTTTGAAATGGTTTTTCATTAAGGTTAAAATGGTAATTAGCATAATTATTATATGTTAAAAAAACAAAAGCCAAATGAGCCTTATATTCATCTTCCTAGCCAAAAATTAGGGCTTAGAAAAGCCATTGAAATTTCTTGAAGATTCGACACAGTCCTAGCTTCATTAAGGTACGATTTTAGCTCATTTTTTAATGATTTTTCTATTTTTGAGATCATTGCAACTAGGTCTAACTAGCCCAGGGACTATTTTGCAAAATTGTTAAAGATTTTGAATGATGCCATGGTTGAATACATGTGTATTTTGAAGTTTCTTGATAGATTATGAATGGTTGTTGATAGTTAAGCAAGTTTTGTAAAGTGATTTTTAGTGAAATTACAAAATAGGGATTAAATTGAGAAATGTGTAAGTTAGTGGTTAAAGTGTGAATAAATGAAAATTATGGGTTACTAGGGGCATTATGGTAATTCAGCTAGCATGGGTTAGTCTTGAATTTCATTAATTTGTGATTTTGTGAAATAAGGACTAATTTGTGAAAAATGTGAAATTTGTGGGGCAAAAGTGTAAATGTGTTTTAAAGTGTAATTTGGACTAAATTGAATGAATAAATAATTGAGTAAGTTAATTTTGAATATAATTAGATCAAGAGAAGCGGAATATGAACTTGGATTGCGGAAAAGATAAAGTTATCAACTAATAGACTTGATTTGTTGTTTTAGCATTCGAGGTAAGTTCGTATGTATTAAGCATCATGATAATTATGCTTTTAGTGCTTTGATACTGCATAAATTGTATATACAGGACTATAAATATGTTCGATGAAAAATGGGTTATTTGTGGCACTTAGTGTGCGATACGACATAGCTTCGGCTATATATGGCACTTATTGTGCGGATCGACATAGCTTCGGCTATATATGGCACTTAGTGTGCGATTTGAGATAGTTTCGACTACGTACGGAACTTAGTGTGCGAGATATCTAGTATGGCACTTAGTGTGCGAGGCATTGAGTATTCAACGACATTTCATGTACGTATGAACTTATTATGGATTGGTACAAGTATGTACATGTATATTATGAGCTTAAAATCGAAGAAGTTACAAAGTTTGTATATAAGCTTATAAATAAGCAGTTGAAAGGTTTGTTAGTAATCATAAAGTACATGATATTATGTTTAGATTGATGAATGATGTATTAGTTATTAGTTAAGTTTATATCATACAAGCTTACTAAGCTTATTAGCTTACTCTATGTATTTTCCTGTGTTTTATAGTGATATCGAAGCTAGCTTGGATTTGGGGATCTTTAGAGACTTCATTGCACTATTGAACATCTATTTTGGTACTTTTGAAGTTATGTAGATATGGTATATGGCATGTATAGGCTAGAGTCATTTTGAGTATGTTTGATGAACATGTGTTTTTAAGCCAATTGAGTTGGCTTCTGATTATGAATTTGTTAATATAATAAGTTGTGTAAATGGATTTGTTTTAAGTTAGGTAATTTACCTATATGAGTGAATGAATTTGAATTGATAATGCTTGTTGGAATGGTTTAACCATATGAATTATATATGTGAATTATGTTTAGTAACACAAGTTGAATTGATAGGTAATTGAATAGTTAAATGGCATTGAATTGAGTATTGAAATGGTTGAAATGGATACTGTATGATTGTGTATTGGTTGATGACTTTTGGCTGTATATTTGTGTCTTAAAATGGTACCGTTTTGGTTGTTTAGGTGAGCATGGAATAGGGTGGCAAATTGGGATTTCAAATGGCCTACTCTTTTCCACACGGGCAGAGACACAGGCTTTTGTCTAGCCGTGTGTGACACACAGTCATGATACAAGGATGTGTGTCCCCTGGTGATGATATTGAATTGAAATCAGTATGCTCCACACAGTCTCACACATTGGCGTGTGATTGGCCTTGTGGTACAAGTCAGTATACTCACTAATTGGAACACGGCTTAGCACATGGGCGTGTGACTTGGCCGTGTTGCATAAGTCAGTATACCCTACAGTTCTGACACAGCCTAGCACATAGCCTAGCACACAACGTAGCACACGGGTGTATGTGGCCACATAGCCTAAGACATGGGCATGTCTTGAGCTGTATGAGGCACACGGCCTATTCGCATGGACGTGTGACCCTTGCATGGTTGAAATTTTTCTAAGTTTCAAAAATTTTCATATGTTATCAGTTTAGTCCCGAACCACTTTTAAAGCATGTTTAATGTAACATCCCTTACCTGTACCTAAGGCTGGGATAAGATACGAGGCATCACCAAACACATACACAGTCATTCATGCAAAAGCCGAGCTATAAAATTTTTCTTTAAAATAACTTCATTCATACATACACAATTTGTCCATGATATTGGCTTGCGAGGCCCGAAACAACCATCAGAAGGGATTTGAGACTAAATCAAAGACTTTAGAAAACTTTGGGAAATTTTCCCTAATACAGAGCCACACACCCGTGTGAGATAGGGGACACGCCCGTGTGCTCTCGACATGCCCATGTCCTCCAGCCGTGTAACTCTCTGACTATGATGTCAACATCAATTTAGGGTCACACGGCCGCATCACACGCCCGTGTGGCCAGACCATGTGGTCAATTAAAATTATATGAATTTTTCATAAAAAGATGCAGACTTCACACAGCCAGAGTACACGCCCATATGGGTAAGCTGTGTCTCTCACACGGCCAAGATACACACCCGTGTTTTAGCCCGTGTGTTTACTACTAAGCATATTGACTTCCAAAAATTAGGGTGCATGGGACACACGACCATTCAACACACCAGTGGGGCAGACCATTTGTCACACACGGTTTGGACACATGCCCATGTGTATAACATCCCGAATTAGGGCCTAGTCGGAACAGTGGTTTTGGGACCATAAATTTGACACAGTAAAACTTTTTTATTTATATTTTTATGGTCTACAATTATACGGAATGATTTTGTGAAAATTTCATTTGAAAATTTTAACGTTTGGGCATTCAATTTAGTCATGAGGACTAAATCGTAAAAAGTACAAAACTTGAGTTCTAGAAGCTAGAGGTGTTTAATTGCTACAAAATTTTAAATTGGGAGTCCTTATGTGGTAATTAGACCATTATTTGAGTTGTGGAAAAAAATGAACATGGTTAGGTATGTTCTAAATTGTTTTTCATTAAGGATATTTTAGCAATTTAACTAATAAAGCCAAAATAACATGAAAAAAAAAAGATATCATCTTCTACATTTTTCATGCCATGGCCGAATTTTTCAAGGGGAGACCATATTTAGGGTTTTCCAAACTTTCCAAGCTCCATAGTAAGTCCGTTCTAGCCCCGTTTTAATGATATTTACGTTTTTGAAGTCATTATCACTCGATCTATCTATTTCTACCAATATTTTGAGATATGGTTGAAGTCTAGGGTTTTGATCGATGATAAATATGTGTGTATTTTGATGTTTAATGGTAGATTATGCAAGTTTATGGTTAGAGAAACGACTTTTACTAAGTGATTTTCGGTAAAAATTCATAAAAGGCTAAATTGTAAAAGTTATACAATTTGTCATAAAAATGTGAATTAGTGGAAATTGAGGGCTGATGTAGTTATGAAATTTATTCGGCTAGGCTTAAAGTACAAAGGAATTGAATGAAAATAATTTTACGAGCCTAGGGGTAAAAGTGTAAATATGAAAAAGTTTAGGGGCAAAAATATAAATTTTTCATAGTATGATTTTTTGGATCACACTGACTAATGTGACTAATAAATAGACTAAAAGTGATATTATAAATAAAAAAATGAGGTTCGGACCTAGAACAGAGGAAAAACGAGAAATTGACAGTTTGGTCCCTTTTCGCCATTGTTGGTATCGAGGTAAGTTCATGTGAAAATAATAATGCAACGTTATACTTGAATGTTAATGTTTGATATTACATGAATTGTAAGTTCATATGCAAATAATGGGGTGTTGTAGCATGTTTTTAATGTTTTGATATTATGTGATAAATGTTTTCTTGTTGTTATGAGTTATATGCTTATTGGTTGTTATGAAAGCATAAATGATATTATGGCCGTTACGTACAACATCACGAGTGACTACGACAAAGTTTGCCACATGCAAGTGAGGAAAATCCCATTTGAACCATAGGAATAGTCTAGGATACAGTGACATGTCACTAGGAAATAAGAAATTCGAACTTATTGAGTTGGTCTGGGTTCGTGATATGTTATATGGCATCTGAACTCGTTGAGTTTGTCTGAGTTCATAATGGATGCAATACATGTAATTGGGTTCTAGGCAATGGTCTTGTGTGTCCTACCGGTGGCTAAGTAATTCTTGAATGGGTCGGATACCTAACAGCTTATGTGAGCAGACCGTGTAGTTACACCTTGACCGATAGCTTTTATGAGCAGGCTCGTGAGTAGCTCCATTTCAAGCGTTACATGTTATGAGGTAGCCTTGGCTACGTATGTATATGTGGCACTTATGTTGAAGTTTTTAGTGTATCCAATAGTATTCCGAGTGCTCAACGGGTAATACAATAGATGAGGTGATGATTGTCCCAAAAGGGTATGTCAAAGACAATAACGAATATATGAATAATATTGCAATGGTACAGGTATGTACACTAAGCTTATGGTTATTTAGACTTTGAAATGTTGAGACCTCGGTGAGTTAAGATGTATGGATTAAGATTATGAATTTTGTTGCAATATCATGCTAACTTACATTATGTAATTGAACATGGAATAGATGAAATGGTGAGTTCATGATTAGTTGAAAATGAGCTTATGATAGTTATCATCATATTGCACTAAAATAGTTTTAGATTGTAGCAGTAGTCTGACTTTGAAAGTCCACCTACAATTGTGAAACTAGAATTAGAGACTAAATAAAACATGAAATTAAATCTTATTGTGTCTAGTTTCAGATAGAAGAAACGGTGTAAGCAAAAGAATTTCATATTATGAGAATTTGAATTTTTGTGAGACAAGGTCAGAGTGATTTCGGGCTCCCCTATCTTAACTTTGGAAAATTACTAAAAACTGTACATGAATAATTATGGGTTAGCACTAATATGACTAAGTTTTTAATGAGTCTATTTTCAAGAGAAATAGATGAGAAAATCATCCGGATCCTGTACTAAGATATAATTAATTTTAATTAAAGAAAGGTCGAAGCTCCCAAACATCAGAACAGGGGCAATTTTAAAGAATAAACTATACTTATTGGCTAGACAAAAATTTCTAAAAATTTTATGGTAAAAAGATACATAAGCCTAGTCTCAAGGAAAATTAGCAAATCTTAGTTTGGAGTTCTGTAGCTCCAGATATAAAATATTTAGTAACTATGACTCGAGAAAACAGCTTGACCAGAACATAAGTAAATGTGTAATTATGATTGTATTACCTTGAGAAGCATGGTGACACATTGCTTATTATTTTCATATGGACTTACAAAGCTATAAAGCTTACTCCCTCCTTTCAATTTCTTTAGTGTGGTCAGGTTAGCTTGGGGTCGGAGATCGTCGAAGGCAGCATCACACTATCAAAATATCAAATTGGGGTGTTAATAAACCTTAAGTGCTTCCAAGTGAGTGGCATGTATAGAGACTTAGCCTTTTGATATATGTGTTTCATGATTTGGCCAAATATATTGGCTTATAATGATTCAATTGTATATAGCCATGAGATGTGGCTTATATTGATTATTGGGTTGTAACCCTATTATATGTGCATGCACAAGCTTAAAAGTTTCATGTGATGTGAGTATGTGACTTGATGTGGTGTGTAATGTCTTAGACAAGCATTTTATTCCACGCATGTGAAATATGTTGGTATGTTATAAAGTTGTGAGTTATCCTTGAATATGAATGTTTGATGATTAAGTTGAAATCTTTTGGTATGATGGTAACCATGATATAAAACTATAAGTGATATCATAATAGACAAGGCCAAATGAGTGTGTAAAACACATGAATCGTGACATGAAAATGCTATGTTTGTGGCCTAGATGAAGATTTTTAATCATTAAATGGAAGCCATGTTATATGTCCTTGATGTTGTATAAATGTGTGAGGGTTTATGGTTGACCAAGGCTTGGAAAATAGCCTAAGTATTAGCCACATGGGCAGAGACATGGTCGTGTGTCTCAGTCATGTAGGGAACACAGCCTTAGCAAATGGGCGTGTGACTTGGCCATGTGACCCCATTTCATTACTGACGTCATAACAGAGAGTTACACGGACTGAGGACAAGGGCGTGTCCCAAGCCACACGAGCGTGTGTGACAACACGGCCTAATCCACACGGTGCATGACTCTCTAAACATGGAAAATTCCCTAAGTGTTGTAAAATTTCTGAAAGTTCTCAGTTTAGTCCCGAACCACCCTCGATGGATGTCTTGGGCTTCATAGGCCCGTATAAGGGATGATATGCATGTGTTTGAATATTTTTGAATTGGTTGAAATTTTATGGCCCGATTTTATGTGTATGTGTATGTTTAAGTCTGGTAATGCCTCGTATCATATCCCGGTGTTGGACACAGGTAAGGGGTGTTACATTTAGTGGTATCAGAGTTATGGTTTAGTTTGTTCTTAGACTAACCTAGCACGTGTGAGAGTCTAACTATACATGCCACATATAATCTGTGATAGTGTGATGTCTGCCGACGCGGATGAGATTTATCTCGCTTAGATAAAGATACTCTCTAATCGAGCTACACCGACCGTGTTCAATGTAATGCTAAGGTATTTGAGTAAATTACAGGTATGATGAGTCTAAACTTAGAAAAGTATGAATAAAAGTTCATGATATGTATGTGATGACACGTGAGATGAAAGTTCATGTTGCGATG
Source organism: Gossypium hirsutum (assembly GCF_007990345.1). NCBI lineage: Eukaryota > Viridiplantae > Streptophyta > Magnoliopsida > Malvales > Malvaceae > Gossypium > Gossypium hirsutum. The sequence continues at coordinate 58,416,521 of NC_053425.1, read as the reverse complement.
ATAACCCGTGCTTGTTTGATGTTCATATGATGTTATGTGCATGACTCGTTTGAGTATATGAAAATGATTTGTAAAGTTATTCAGAATCCATAGAATACTTGTATAAGTATACTTGTTTAAATAGGGTAACCGAAAAGTTTGCATAAAACAAACATGAATGTTAGCTTGCCTGAAGTGAATGATATGATGGTGATAAAATTACTATAATGATGAAATTTGTATTGTAAGTATATGTTTATGACAGACGAGTTAGGGACCTTACGACCCCATCCCCTTACTAGAGTGGTGTTTATAAAAGATTTTATAAGATCTGTGGAATAAGCTCACAAATGTGAAACCAAAGAGTTCAGCTGTAGAATGATTATAAATATGGTCAGAGTTTGAGAATGAATTGATAAGTAAAGACAGAACTAGAAAGGTATCAAATTGATTTAAAGATTATTCGGTTTACAAAATATCACAGTGAGAGAAGAAATTAACTTTGGCAAATTGACTTATTTAGACACAATGTTGAAAGAATGTCGTAATCATAGTGAATAGATTATGACTATCTCTCTTGAGGTGCCCTAAGGATTCATTTGTTCTGAGAAGTGTTATTGTGGCTGTCTATCTTCTAATAAATTGTTATTGTACGAAGATGTTTTCTAATCTTGATGTTAGATGAAAGCACTGATAACCCGATTGGTTTTTAATCGGTATTGTTCTATTTCTCTCTGGTATTCTGTTATATTACATCTGTTGGGATTTTATGAGAAGATGCACATGATGCTATGATTCTATTCCTTCAAATCGATGCTCTGTCCGACATATATATATGGAAAATATATCGTCTTTGTTGCATTTTAATTCCACTGGGTTGAATGATGTTTTCTTCTGGACTTCTTTCTCTAAGGAATTACCAAAATCATCCATATTTCTTAGAAATTTCATTCTCGGTCTTTCGACGTGGCATCCTATCTTAGATTTCTCTATCTTGGATTTATTTACTTGCTTTCCCTTGTCATCTGTACTCTGTAATTTGTTGATTATGGCTCACATCTAAAGTATGACTGTAACACCGCAAACTCGGCCTAGAAGTTGGGCTCGAATCTGGCGTGTCACATTGAAGTGTTTCTCGAAAACCATGTTTCCATTAAAAACCCTTTTTAATAATTAAAAACTTATATCCTTTCTAAACCTCGTTAGAAAACCTCAGCTGAATAACATTCTTAACAACTTTGTAAAAATCTTGGTAGTTGCAGAAGCTTAATTTTAAAACAATTGCGGATACGTGATGTTTTGAACAATAGTAGTTGCTTTGGAAAACCGTGTTCCAATACTAGCAATTATAAGAACAATAAATAAAATTCCAAATTTGAAATCCAAAAAATTACAACGGCTTTACTAAAACCCACATAAAAACATTTGAAAGTAATAATCAAAACTGTAACATAAACAGTGTGTGTGGCTTCCTCCGAGCCCCTCGCAGCTTCGATCCGTCTAAGGCTGGAAATTACCTGAAAGGTTAATAAACAGGGTAAGTTTACGAAAACTCAGTGTGAAATCCCCTACTATATAAAAGGAACAGTCAGTCATATAAAAGAATCAAAAGTCTGGCCCTAGCCCTACTTACAGTTTCAGTATCAATTGGGCCTTAGCCCATTATAACAGACAGTACCATATGGGCCTTAGCCCATTATAGAATAAGAAACATTATCAGAACTAGAATCAAAATGAGAATCAGAATCAGAATCAGGTGACAAAATCAGAATCAGAATGTGAATGCAATCCAAACCCAATCCAGCCGTATACACCCGCGTACCAACCTTACACTATGTGGGGAGACAACTCAACCCACCCATCCGCTACACACCACAAAATTTGCAGCATGGCTGCCAGAACAGATATTGTGACAGAGTCACTAGATACAGATATTGTGGCAGAGCCATCAGAATAGATATTTGTGGCATAGCCACCAGAATCAGATAATGTGGCAAAGCCACTTAACAAAATACGTGGCACAAAGCCATCGATAACTGTAATAACTTCGGCACATAGCCATCAGTGACGGTAATATAACTGGCACACAACCTTCGGTAAATATGATCGACACAGAGTCATCAACAAATATGTTAGGCACATAGCCACAGGTAAATACGTTTGGCACGAAGCCATAGTCAGGATGGCACAAAGCCATATTTAGGTTGGCACAGAGCCATCGATAACGAGTCTATAATCGACACGAAGCCCACAATATTGATACGAAGCCCACAATAATGACACACAGCCTTTAGTAACATGATTGACATTCAGCTATCGATTGGTCCACGTCGTCTCGGGTGACCCGTGCGACCTTAACAGATCAGATCTTCCTCCATACGAAATCCCAACCCATGCAACATGTCATGTATGCAGAATGTCATGCCCATATTTGAATCAAACAATCACAGTCAAGTCATTCATATCACCAACATATATTCACAATCAAATCCGTCAGCCACACAATCCAAGTCAGTCACTTGCCCACAAGGGCAAAATAATCATTTAACACCCTAGAGGCAAAATGGTAATTTTACCCCACGAGGGTATCTCGATAATTCTACCCTACAGGGGTATTTCAGTATTTCTACCCTACAAGGGTATTTTGGTAATTCTACCCTACAGGGGTATTTCAGTAATTCTACCCTACAGGGTTATTTCAGTAATTCTACCCTATAGGGGTATTTCGGTAATTCTACCTTACAGGGGTATTTTAGTAATTCTACCCTACAGGGGTATTTCAGTAATTCTATCTTACAAGGGTATTTTAGTAATTCTACCTTACAGGGGTATTTCGGTAATTCTACCTTACAGGGGTATTTCAATAATTCTACCTTACAGGGGTATTTCAGTAATTTTACCCTATAGGGGTATTTCGGTAATTCTACCTACAGGGGTATTTCAGTAATGCTAGCCTACATATATTTCGGTAATTCGGCCCGAAGTAGCCATCCTACAACTAGAGTAGTGAGAAATACACACCTGATAAGAGACTGGAGTTAATCCGCGCTCCGAGCACTCTAAGCCGACGCCCAACCCAAACGAGCACGCCATAAAGTGAAAGGGATCAGCCAAGAAAGATACCTTTACTCTCCTCATGGTTCTCTCTATTTAAAGCCAACTTCGCATCCACTCTTATGTTAGCTTCCCAATGTCGGATCCCTCCAGCATCAGAGTTTAAATTCAACACCAACTTTTGCCGCCCCCTATTAGCAAAATAAATGCTCTTTGATTGCCATGAGTTTCGAACCCTGGACCTCCTTGCCAACTCTATGACGCCACCTTCCTGCCTCTTATGTGGCGCTACTTTGCCACTAGACCATAAGGCTTTTTGTGGCACAATTCTCCAACAATATTCTTAAGGCCTACTTACTACACCCAGGGTTTGATTCACCTTAAACCAAAAATTTTGCTAGAGTCCAGGTTTGAACCCAGGACTTCTCCAACACGTCTTGGCACACTTAACCACTGAAACTAGCCTTCATTAACGACATTTACATGCATAACAAAATATTATAAGCTACCTTCAACCGCTCCCATGCTCAAGGCCCAAAACTTCTAGGCCCAAATTCAGGGTGTTACAATGACCTTCAACTTGTGATATTTATATCAAGTAGGATAATGCTTATGATTTGATCGTGGTAATGTGATGATCTTAATATTTGGGTTTCTTTAATTTTTGTGTAAAGAATTGATATCGGCAGAGGTATAAGTGGTGAAATTGCTAGTTTCAATTTTTATGGTGGATTTCTTTTCTCAAGTAAGTTAATCAAAGTTAATACCTTTTATTGGAAATATTTATACTACCTTGGGCTAATGCAATTGAAATGGTCTTTGATTAGCATGACAAGTGAATTCTAAATGGTTGTATGCTGAATCGTTCTATCGACTGGAAGAGAGGATTTCTTGAAATTTCATTTATTAATGATTAAGATCGACTTGGTTGTTCAATCGGCATGGGTTATTGTTAGGAAGATTTAATGAGACATGTATATCCAAATCATTTTTCTCAAGTCTGAGAATAAGATTTTATTTTTTTTTGGGTAAAAGATAGATAGTCTGAATGAAAAGTGTACATAAGTTAAAAGATTTTGATATGATTTAAAGCTACTTTGAACGATACAATTTTCGTCTTGTGAAAGTTGAATAGTCTATTACATGTCAATAAAGCTTTGATTAGACGAGGACATTGTTAATCGAAGCCTTTGATCTGGTTCAGTCTGCATTGGGCAGAGACTTCTTGATTTTCAATGACATGTTGTTGAATGGTTTATGATGTGTTATAAAACTAAAAGGTAGTGTGATAGCTCAATGTATCCGATGTTATAGACAGATCTTATTTGGTGATAGTATAGATAACTAAAGTCGTTAAAAGATAATAAGATAATTACTGTATACCATCTTACTAGGATCAACTCGTATACCATCTCCTGAAACAATGTGGACTAAAAACCCGACCCCTCGAAGCCAAAACTCACTTTTACTAAACTTAGCATACAACTATTTGTTCCTCAAAGTCTGCAAAATAGTTCTCAAATGTTCGGCATGTTCTGCCTCAGAATTAGAATATTATCGATAAACACCACAACAAACTTATCCAAATATGGATAAAAAATTCAGTTCATTAAATCCATAAACACGGTAGGAGCATTCATTAATTCAAATGGCATAACAAGAAACTCGTAGTGGCCATACCTCGTTCTAAAGGTAGTCTTAGGCACATCAGACTCTTTAACTTGTAACTGATAATATCCGGACCTCAAATCTATCTTAAAGAACCATTTCACTCCTTTCAGCTAGTCAAACAAGTCATCAATCCTTGGAAGAGGATACTTATTTTTTATTGTCACCTTATTGAGCTGCCGGTAGTCAATGCATAATCTCATAGAACCGTCTTTTTTTTTCACTAATAGTATAGGAGCACCCCACGGCAAAAAGCTTGGTCTCGCAAAACCTTTGTCAGTCAACTCTTGCAACTATAACTTCAATTTTTTCAGCTCAGTCGGGGCCATGTTATATGGAGCAACAGAAATAGGTGCTATCCCTGACATTAATTCAATACCGAATTCAACTTCTCTAATTGGAGGCAAACCTGGTAATTCCTTCAAGAATACATCTGCATACTCACATACAACTGGCACTGATTCGATTTTCAATTCGGATTCCTTTGTATTCAATATGTATGCCAAATAAGCTTTATACCTTTTTCTTATACATTTCTGAGCAGTCATCGAAGAAATTACATTTGGTGACTTATCCGCGTCATCTGATTCAACCCGAAGAACTTCACCATTTTCACATTTCAATTCAATAACTTTTTTGTCTACAATTCACTATAGCATCATGTAGTGTCAACCAACCCATACCCAGTATGACATCAAATTCATCAAACGGTAACAACAATAAGTCGGCCCGAAAACAATGACCTCAAATCATCAAAAGGCATCTCTTACATACTTTATCAACCATCACATGCTTTCCTAATGGATTTGACACTTTAAAAATAAATTCGGTAGACTCAACAGGTATATTCACACTAGAGGCCAATTTCATACACACATATGAATGAGTAGAGCCAGGGTCTATTAAAGTAATAACATTAGTATAATAGAGAGAAAAATTACCAGTGATCACATCAGGAGAAGTTGCATCTTCACGTGCACGTATAGCATAGGCTCTAGCTGGAGCGCTAGCTTCAGATTTCACTACTGTATCTCGTGTCACGTTCTTACTACCAGACTGACCCATTCTTGACATTTCTCGAGGGTCTTCCCCTAGAAGCTGTGCCGCTTGGCCTTGAGTTCTGAAATCTTTCTTTCTCTACCATCTCAGGGCAGTCCTTAATATAGTGGTCTTGGGAACCACACTTGAAACAAGATCCCTCACTCACCTTACAGGTGCCAAAATGACATCTACCACATTGTTGGCACTCGGGTTTGGAAGGTTTAGCGTTACCCACACTTGCCACGAATGTAACCTGAAATCTAAAACCCAAATTCTACTTTCTACAGTTCCCGTATGAATGTCCAACTGACACATGTGAACGAGAGTACATCTCTCTAGATTTCTTAAACTGAGATGGCAATAACTTACTCATATATTTCTTTCTCATATCTCTTGCCTCAGACTTGGCTTTCCTCTTTTCTTTGATCAACTCCTCAGCTTTACAAGTTGGTTCAACGAGTACCAAAAAATTCTTTCAACTCAAGAATACCCACTAATGTATTAATATCCTCATTAAGTCCATTTTCAAATCTTCTACACATCTTAGCTTCAGAGGATACACACTCTCGAGCGTACTTACTGAGTCTGACAAATTCTCTCTCATATTCACTAACTATCATACAACCCTGTTTCAAATCCAGAAATTCCTTACGCTTCTGATCGATGAACTGTTCACTAATGTATTTCTTTCGGAATTCCTCTTGAAAGAATTCCCAAGTAACCCTTTCTGGTGGTACCACGGGTATCAACGTTCTCCACTAGTGATACGCCACATCTCTCAACAAAGATATGGCATATTTTAGGCATTCCTTGGGTGTACAGGATAATTCATCTCTCAAGGTCATCATTGGCATTTGCCCTAAATTCCTCAGGGCCTTATTTCTGAATTTTATCAACAGGTGTTCTAGCAAATCTCATGAAATTCATACTTTGAGGCATCACAAGTGCGGGTTGAGGATTTTGGAGAGGTGGGGGAGGTTGAGCATTCAAGTTCGTTCGAACGAACTCCGTATACCATGCATTTATCATGTGGAGAAAGGCCTCTCTGCCTCCTTCTCCTCTACTAACAGTTTCGGGATCCATTTCCTATATGAAAACACATTTTAAAATTTGTCAGGAGTCGTCACACTATCATAACATATGTATGGCATGTATAGCTAGACTTAAACACGTGCTACGTAGTCTGAGAATCGACTAAACCGTAACTCTGATCCCACTAAATGTAACACCCCTTACCCTTCCGAGGCCGAGATAGGATACGAGGCATTATTGAACACATGCACAGTCATTCGTGCAAAAGCTGGGCTATAAAATTTTTCTTTAAAACAACTTCATTCATACATACACAATTTGACCCTAATATGGGCCTGCGAGGCCCAAAACAACCATTAGAAGGGATTCCGGACTAAATCGAAGACTTTAGAAAAGTTTGGGAAATTTTCCCTAATACAAAGCCACACGCCCGTGTGCTCTCGACACGCCCATGTCCTCCAGCCGTATAACTCTCTGACTATGATTTCAGCATCAATTTATGGTCACACGGCCGCATCACGTGCCCGTGTGGCTAGATCTTGTGGTCAATTAAAATTAAATGAATCTTTCATAAAACGATGCAGACTTCACACGGCCAAAGTACACGCCCATATGGGTAGGCCGTGTCTTTCACAAGGCCGTGTCTTCGCCCGTGTGTTTACTATTGAGCATACTGACTTGCAAAACTTAGGGTGCAGGGGACACACGGCCATTCAACACACCAGTGGGGTAGACCGTGTGTCTCACACAGTCTAGACACCTGCCCGTGTGTCTACCCGTTTAGACCATTTAAAGGCTATTTTCCAAGCCAATTGTTACCCTTAATCATTAATCCATTCAAACATATTTCATAGCATGCAACATGACATATTTAGACACTCAAATATTCAACACCATGGCACTCTCACATCTCCATAATGTCATCCAATTGCAAATTCATTTTGTTACACCATTTAGAAGCATTCCACACCAATTTGATGCATTATTAAACTTGTTCCTATAACTTCAAATTATGCATTCATGACTATAGTCATTTTAAGCCATTAAGTCATCCCTTATCTTTTAGCATCTAATCCATACTTTGTCATACATTCACCAAGCTATAACATATCACACATCAAGGCATTAATTAGATTACAACCCAATGATCAAATATAACCCATATCACATGGACATTACAAAATAAATCATCAACATCATAAGCCTTCACAATTTGGCCAAATAGCATGACACATATCACAAAATAACCAAGTCCCCTATACATGCCATACTCAAAATAACAATTTCACTATACCCAATAATCTTTTGGTAGTGTGGTCGAATACTCCGACAGCTTCCGATCCCCTAGCTAGCATGGCAGAACTACAAAGGATGGAAAAGAAAGGGGGTAAGCATTAAAGCTTAGTAAGTCCACATGCAAATAATATGCAACGGTAGTAAGCAATCAACATGCAAAGACATAGTAACATAGACATAAAGATTATTCTTTACTTAAAACTTTTGACTTACTTATCATATGTACACATATACTTTCTCATCACAAATCATTCTTTACCAAGGCATTATTCATAGGTTTAGTATACATACCTGTACTCATCGTAGTATATTATATAACCATACCTCTTTAACATGCCCTCTTCGGGACTTTCATCACATTCATTTCATTACCCGTTGAACACTCGGAATACTATTGGATACGTGAAGAACTTGCACATAAGTGCCACATATACATGCGTAGCCAAAGCTACCTCATAACATGTAATGCTCGCAATGGAGCTACTCACGGGCTTGCTCATAAAAGCTATCGATCAAGGTGTAGCTACACGAGTTGCTCACACAAGCTGTCAGGTATCTAACCAACTCAAGGATTACCTAGCCACTGGTAGGAAACACAAGACCATTTCCTGGAGCCCAATTACATGTATCGTATCCAAAAGAACTCGAACCATCTCAACGAGCTCGGATACTCACATCCATAATGAACTCGAACCAACTTAACAATCTCGGAGGCCTCATACATATCAAGAACCTGGACCAACTCAACGAGTTCAAATTTCTAAATTCCTAGTGACATGTCACTTGTATGCTAGACTATTCCTAAGGTTCAAATAGAATTTTCCTTACTTGCACAAGGCATACTTTGTCGTACTTGCTCGTGATGTTGTCTGTAACGGCCAATTATCATTTATGGTTTCATAGCAACCAATAAGTATATAACTCATAATAACAAGAAACATTTATCACATAATATCAAAACATTAAAAACATGCTACAACACCACATTATTTGCATATGCACTTACCTCGGTACAAAATGATAGTAATCGAGCCTAATTGTTGTGTACTTTATTCTTTCCTTGATCAAGACCAGGTTCACGTTTTTCTTGATCTATAATGTCAAATTTAACTTGTTTATTAATCACATTATTCAAATCAATCCATAATTCATGCTTTAGTAAAATTACCTCTTTACCCCTAACTTTCACTTACTTACAATTTAGTCCCTAGGCTCGTAAAATGAAATGCATGCATTTTTTGTTACCCAAGCCTAGCCTAACCTATACCATGATCATATCAGCCCACATTTTTCTTTATTTCACATTAATACTACCCACTTCTACACTTTTACAAACAAGTCCCTTTTTTAGGTGTTTTCACTGAAAATCACCTAGTAAAATATGTTTATCATGCATCAAGCATTCATATTCCTCCATTCATCATCAAAATACATTCATGTTACACATGGTTCAGAGTTCATACAGGAACCCTAGCTCAAAATATAGCTAGAAATGGGCAGATCATGCTTCAAAGACTTCAAAAATACAAAGAACATTAAAAACGGGGCTAGGGAGCACTTACAATCAAGCGTGGAAATGTTGAACAAAACCCTAGCTATGTGTAACGCCCCGTACCTGAGACCATCACCGGAGTCGAACACAAGGTGTTAACAGACTTAATTCATTACTTAAACAGCTCAAACAATTTATTTTTAAAACGTTCAGTCAAGCTAACAATCTGCGTCATAGTCGCTTAAAAATTCATATCTCGAGTTAAGAAACTCGAAATCCAATTCCATAAATTTTCACTAAAACTAGACTCATATATCTATTTACTAATTTTTTCTAGAATTTTTGGTCAAGTAAATTAGTACAGTTTATTAGTTAAATTCTCCCCTATTTTAGGGTTTGACTGCTCTGACCTCTGTGTATTACGAATCAAATATCTCCCTGTACAGAGTTTCAATGACTATGCCGTTTGTTTATAATAAAACTAGACTCAATAAGAAATCTGCACATATAAATAATGACTTCTAATTATCTTTGAACAATTTATGGTGAATTTCCAAATTCAGAACAGGGGATCCAGAAATCGCTCTGGCCCTATTTCAGAAAAATTTAAACATCTCATAAAATATAACTCATATACCTGTTTTGTTCCATCCATATGAAAATAGACTCATAATTATTCAATTCCATATTTTATTCATCATCTAATTGTATCTATACTATTTTTAATGATTTTTCAAACTCACGTCACTGCTGCTGTCTGAATCTATTTTATGGTGAATTTTACCTATTTCATGGTTTCCATGGATTAGCTAGAAATTTAGCATACATAACACCAAATATGATCATGATTAGCCATTCCAATGGCTAATCATTACCAAGCATTTCCATACCACTCAATAATCATATCATAAGACCATATATACAAAATGATTATAATGCTATACATGCCATACTCAAAATATACAAGCAATTATGCCAAGATGGTATACGGATAGTGTGAGCGTGCCTCCAACCGTTCTCGATTTCTGAGCCGGCTTGTCAACACTACAAGGAATGAAAAGGAGGGAGTAAGCATAAATGCTTAGTAAGCTCACATGCAAATAGCAAGTAACACAACTATATAAGCAAACATAAAACATCATTTGCATAATCATCACCGAGACATTCAAATCACATTTTCATTTATCATCTTACCATATTGTTGTTATATCGAGTTTTCAACCCGAGGGTTAAGTACATACCTGTTCAAAGGATTCATTTCACAACACTTACCAATACGTCCCTTTCATCTCGAGTATTCCTCCATTTGAGTAGAATTTTACCCGTTGAACACATCGGAATATAATTCGGATACATGGAAAGTTTGCACATAAGTGCCACATATGTAGCCAAGCTACCATGTAACCCGCCCATAAGTGAACTCGGACTCAACTCAACGAGCTCGGGCGTTCGCATCCATAAGTGAAATCACACTCAACTCAACGAGCACAGATGCCTAGTTACATCTCTCGAACTCAGACTCAACTCAACGAGTTCACACATTCGCATCCATAAGTGAACTCGGACTCAACTCAACGAGTTCGGATGCCCAAACATCCTAGTGACATGTCACTTGTATCCTAATCTATTCCTAAGGTTCAAACCGGCGTTTTCCTCGATCACACATCTTTGCCATCTTCCACGGAATATCAAAATTGATACTTCGGTGATAGTTCATACTCATCATGTAATTCACATAATTACATATTATTCAACAATAACCACAAAGCATAATATTTCATGAAAATAATCAGCATCATATCATATAAACAACATTAAATTGCTTAAAATGACAATTATGTTACTACATTTACACATGAACTTACCTCGTATGCGAAAATGACTATTTTTACCATTTCGTCCATAACTTGGTATTTTCCCCATTTTAGCCCGAATTTTAGTTTTCCTTGCTCTATGATTTAAAATATAGTCTAATTAGGACTCACATTATTCAAATTGACCCAAAATCATATTTTGGCAAAATTATAGTTTTGCCCCTAAACTTTTGCATATTTACACTTTTTCCCCAAAGCTCGTAAATTAAACTTCAGCCTATTTTCTTATGTTTTATGACATGCTGATCATTTTTCCCTTCTATGGCAACATCAAATTCTCACTCTAACATGTACTTATGGCTATTAGGTATTTGTACCGATTAAGCCCTTTTGCTCGTTTTCGCTTAAAACTGAGTAGTACAAGTTGTCTAACATAATTTAAAACCTCATATTCTATCATAAAACACAAAAATATACAAATTTCACCTATGGGTATATTTCCAAATATGAACCCTAGGTTGAATTATTGCTAGCAGAAGCTTATTCGAGCTACCGGGACTCCAAAAACGTAAAAATCATTAAAAACGAGGCTAGAACGGACTTACAATCGAGCTTGGAAGCTTGAAAAACCCCAGCCATGGTTTTCCCTTGCTATATTCGGCCATGGGGTTGAAGATGAGCAAAATTCGCTTTTAATTTTGTATTTTAATTCATTTTACGCATAAATGACCAAAATGCCCTTACTACTAAACTTTCCAAAAATTCCATCCATGTCCAATTTTTGTGCATAGACTTCGAAATTGGTAAAATTTCTATTTAAGACCTCCTAATTAATATTTCAAAACAATTTCATACTAGAAACTTCTAGAATGCAAGTTTTGCAAATTATTCGATTTAGTCCCTAATTTCAATTTAAGCACTTTATGCATAAAATTTCTTCACGAAATTTTTACACAATCATGCAATCATATCATAGACCTCAAAATAATCATAAATAATTATTTCTATCTCAAATTTTGTGGTCACGAAACCACTATTCCGACTAGGCCCAAAATCAGGATATTACAACTCTCCCCCTTTAGGGATTTTCGTCCCCGAAAACCTAACCAGAAAAGTGGTCTTCACTTTTAATCTCATATTCAGTGTAGAAGAACTTTCACTTAGGCTGTACCTCCAATACATCTCTTTAATTTCTCATATGATCTAAAAGCTTACAGTCTCAACTCTCAACTGTTCTTAAATTTTCAACCCTTCTCAGTTTCCCATGATATCATGACATAAAACCCGGATCTTAACTTGATTAATGGAGACCGAAATTCCAAGAAATCCAACAATCAAAGAGACCTGAAATTCCATGAATCTGATGAGTATGAATTCATTCAATACAGATATGATTTATAGATCTCGCCAAACATTTAACAATAGGATACATCACATTTTCCTCTTTCCGCCATGGAAATATTTCTGATATGGCCTCAAGAATAATCCTTCTCATTTCCATCCCAATATCAACACTGAGAAGGATAATTTTGATAGATCCCAATGTTCGGCTTTAACCCCTTTAACAACTCTGATTTTATGTAACATCGAATGCTCTAAACTATCAAATTACCTCACTATCTTGAAACACATCACAATTCATACAACAGTACATTACTGAAAGTCAGGAAGTCTTTACTCAATGTAGACTAGTCTAGTTCAGACGCTTCGGTTACCAATATTCTCATCTATCCAAACTTTGTCAACATGTAATAAACTTTTCAGCTTTCACAAGACGAAAACCTTATCATTCGTAGTGATTTTAACTAATATCCAACTCTTTCTAATAAATATACACTTCTCGTTCAGACTATTTACTCTTTTATCCGTACAAAAATGAAATTATATTATCAGACTTGAAAAAAATAATCCTGACATAATTGTCACATGAAATCTTTCAAATAAATAATTCAGCATACCGACTGAAACTCGCGCTTTTATCACCAATGCCTTTACTGATGTCAAATCCTTATATAGAAATTAGAAAAAGTCCCAATACTAAAATCACCACGTTGCCAAGATCAAATTAGAAGTATAGTCATATTTGACATGATTATCACGAGCTGAAGAACGCATTTCGAACATGAGTCTTAATTGACAAATTATGGAACAAAGATAACAAGAAAACCGAATAAAGAAATCCAAGATAGAGAATCCCAGAATAAAGAAATCCAGAATAAAGAGATCCAGGATAAAGAAACCCAAGATATGATACGATACTATGCCGGAGAATTGAAAACCAAACTCATAGAGAAAATGCAGAATACCCCGATAATTCTTCAAAGAAAGAAAGTCCAAAAGAAAACATCATTTAATCCCACTGGAATCAAATATAACGAGAACAGTATATCTTCCCATACATATATATCAGAAGAAGCATCAAGTAGAAGAAACAGAATCATAATATCATATGTATTCTCTCATCAATTCTTATCAGACGAAATGAAATAGTATACCTGATGAAATAGAGCAATATAAATTATAAACCAGTCAGACTACCAATGCTTTCATCCAACGCCAAAATTAAAAGACATTCCCATATAACAAGAATTTCTTCAAAAGATCAATAGCCATAGAAATATTTCTGAGAACGGGTAAACACATAGAACATCTCAAAAGAGACTGCTAAATCTATCCAGTCATAACTGTCACACTCAGATAGTTCACATTTCAAATATCATTTCCCCAACTAGTTCTGCCATCACAAATTTCATATTAAACCATTCACTAAAGAAGGCCAATTCTGAATAAATTTTGATTTACACTTTTCTCGACCTTGCAACTGAGTAATTCGATTTACCAAAGAGAATTCCTTCTCTAATTGGGACAGTGCATAATTCCAATAATCTTTATATCAATCCGATACTTTACTGACTCTAACTTTACTTATCAGCTCATTTTCAATCTCTGATCATACTTATAATTATTCTATCACTGAACTCTTTGGGTTCTCAACCGGAAACTTATTCAATACAAATCTCATGAAATTCCATTATAAGTACCACTTCGGTAAGCGGGAGGGGTTGTAGGACCTCTGACTCGACTTTCTTATACATACACATATGACACAACTTCCATCATCAAAATCATGTCATTCATTCAGGCAATGCAACATTCATGTTGGCTTACACCAATTTTCCTATTGTCCCATTTAGACAATATACTTATGCATACATTCTATGTTTCCTAGATAGCTTTACTTATCCATTCATGTAATTAAATTAAGTCATGCTCATGATATCATATAAGGCCAAACAAACATAGATATTTGCATCACAATCACAACTTTCATTTCGTGCATCATCATGTACATATCATTACAATCATATAATTCAGTCCAACAATTTAACATAGATAAGTTCATTTCATTATAATCCTTTATCTCATAAAAATTGTATATCATTAACATTCATCAACATTCAACGTCCAATCAAGACAAGGACATTTTCATTCATATCATGATATTATGACCTTTATTCATACCTCTACTACTTTCTATTTATTCCGTTCATATTATCAAGTAAGCCACATACACTACATTGTATGAGCATTAAGCAAATATGGATATTTATCATATATGTATCATAAACTTTTATTCATACTTTTCTGAACCGAGACTTATCATAATCATAATTTTACTCAAATACCTTTACATAACATTGAACATGGTCAGCGCAGCTCGGTTGGAGAGTACCCTGTCTAAATAAGACGGTACTCATACGCGTCGAAAAACATCACACTATCACAGATCAGTGGCATGTATAGCTAAACTTTTACACATACGAGGTTAGTCCGAGAACTGACTAAACCTGCTCTGATACCACCAAATGTAACGCCCCGTACCCGAGACCGTCGCCGGAGTCGAACACGAGGTGTTAACAGACTTAATTCATTACTTAAACAGCTCAAACAATTTATTTTTAAAATTTTCAGTCAAGCTAACAATCTGCGTTATAGTCGCTTAAAAATTCATATCTCAAGTTAAGAAACTCGAAATCCAATTCCGTAAATTTTTCCTAAAACTAGACTCATATATCTATTTACTAATTTTTTTGTAGAATTTTTGGTCAAGTAAATTAGTACAGTTTATTAGTTAAATTCTCCCCTGTTTCAGGGTTTGACTGCTCTGACCTCTGTGTATTACGAATCAGATATCTCCCTGTACAGAGTTTCAATGACTATGCCATTTGTTTCTAATAAACTAAACTCAATAAGAAATCTTCACATATAAATCATGACTTCTAATTATCTTTGAACAATTTATGGTGAATTTCCAAAGTCAGAACAGGGGATCCAGAAATTGCTCTGACCCTGTTTCACAAAAATTTAAACATCTCATAAAATATAACTCATATACCTGTTTTGTTCCATCCATATGAAAATAGACTCATAATTATTCAATTCCATATTTTATTCATCATCTAATTGTATCTATACTATTTTTAATGATTTTTCAAACTCACATCACTGCTGCTGTCTGAATCTATTTTATGGTGAATTTTACCTATTTCATGGTTTCCATGGATTAGCTAGAAATTTAGCATACATAACACCAAATATGATCATGATTAGCCATTCCAATGGCTAATCATTACCAAGCATTTCCATACCACTCAATAATCATATCATAAGACCATATATACAAAATGATTATAATGCTATACATGCCATACTCAAAATATACAAGCAATTATGCCAAGATGGTATACGGATAGTGTGAGCGTGCCTCCAACCGTTCCCGATTTCTGAGCTGGCTTGTCAACACTACAAGGAATGAAAAGGAGGGAGTAAGCATAAATGCTTAGTAAGCTCACATGCAAATAGCAAGTAACACAACTATATAAGCAAACATAAAACATCATTTGCATAATCATCACCGAGACATTCAAATCACATTTTCATTTATCATCTTACCATATTGTTGTTATATCGAGTTTTCAACCCGAGGGTTAAGTACATACCTGTTCAAAGGATTCATTTCACAACACTTACCAATACGTCCCTTTCATCTCGAGTATTCCTCCATTTGAGTAGAATTTTACCCGTTGAACACATCGGAATATAATTCGGATACATGGAAAGTTTGCACATAAGTGCCACATATGTAGCCAAGCTACCATGTAACCCGCCCATAAGTGAACTCGGACTCAACTCAACGAGCTCGGGCGTTCGCATCCATAAGTGAAATCGGACTCAACTCAACGAGCTCGGATGCCTAGTTACATCTCTCGAACTCAGACTCAACTCAACGAGTTCAGACATTCGCATCCATAAGTGAGCTCGGACTCAACTCAACGAGTTCGGATGCCCAAACATCCTAGCGACATGTCACTTGTATCCTAATCTATTCTTAAGGTTCAAACGGGCATTTTCCTCGATCACACATCTTTGCCATCTTCCATGGAATATCGAAATTGATACTTCGGTGATAGTTCATACACATCAAGTAATTCACATAATTACATATTATTCAACAATAACCACAAAGCATAATATTTCATGATAATAATCAGCATCATATCATATAAACAACATTAAATTGCTTAAAATGACAATTATGTTACTACATTTACACATGAACTTACCTCGTATGCGAAAATGACTACTTTTACCATTTCGTCCACAACTTGGTATTTTCCCTATTTTAGCCCGAATTTTAGTTTTCCTTGCTCTATCATTTAATATATAGTCTAATTAGGACTCACATTATTCAAATTGACCCAAAATCATATTTTCGCAAAATTACAGTTTTGCCCCTAAACTTTCACATATTTACACTTTTTCCCCAAAGCTCGTAAATTAAACTTCAGCCTATTTTCTTATGTTTTATGACATGCTGATCATTTTTCCCTTCTATGGCAACATCAAATTCTCACTCTAACATGCACTTATGACTATTAGGTATTTTTACCGATTAAGCCCTTTTGCTCGTTTTCGCTTAAAACTGAGTAGTACAAGTTGTCTAACATAATTTAAAACCTCATATTCTATCATAAAACACCAAAATACACAAATTTCACCTATGGGTATTTTTCCAAATATGAACCCTAGGTTGAATTATTGCTAGCATAAGCTTATTCGAGCTACCGGGACTCCAAAAACGTAAAAATCATTAAAAACGAGGCTAGAACGAACTTAAAATCGAGCTTGGAAGCTTGAAAAACCCCAGCCATGGTTTCCCCTTGATATATTCGGCCATGGGGTTGAACATGAGCAAAATTCGCTTTTAATTTTGTATTTTAATTCATTTTACCCCTAAATGACCAAAATGCCCTTACTACTAAACTTTCCAAAAATTCCATCCATGTCCAATTTTTGTCCATAGACTTCGAAATTGGTAAAATTTCTATTTAAGACCTCCTAATTAATATTTCAAAACAATTTCATACTAGAAACTTCTAGAATGCAAGTTTTGCAAATTATTCGATTTAGTCCCTAATTTCAATTTAAACACTTATGCATAAAATTTCTTCACGAAATTTTCACAAAATCATGCAATCATATCATAGACCTCAAAATAACCATAAATAATTATTTCTATCTCGGATTTTGTGGTCACGAAACCACTATTCCGACTAGGCCCAAAATCAGGATATTACACTATGGCTATTGAGAAATTCGGCTAGCACATGGAGAAGATGAACACATTTTTGCTTTGATTTTCCCTTTTTTTATTTTAATTTCTAAATGACCAAAATGCCCTTAGGGTTTTTCTTTCAAATTTTTCCTATGCATGTCCATTTTTGTCCAAAATTATAGAAATTAGTCAAATTGCTAATTAAGACCCTTTAATTCATAAGTTAAAGCAATTTCATGCTTAAAGCTTCTAACATGCTTGTTTTGCATTTTACTCAATTAGACATTTTATGCACAGAATTTATTCATGAAACTTTCACATAAGCATGCATTCATATTATAGACCTCATAAGAATCATATAATAATTATTTCTATCTCGGATTTGTAGTCTCGAAACCACTATTCTGACTAGGCTCTAATTCGGGATGTCACATTTAAAGCCTCGTAGGCCCTTATATGGGACAATGTGATTGTGTTGAATGACTTATGAGAAATTTGATAATGGTATGCTATATGTTGTGAATTGATCGGTAATACCTCGTAACCCTACTCCAGTGACAAATACGGATTAGGAGTGTCACATGTACCCACTTTTACACACCAAGAGCATTAGTTGGGCGGATAGCACTATGCCACTCAAAGTAGTACTCGGTTTACCCACTAATTTTAGATTCTTCTTAAACCGGGTGTTACAACTCGCCTCCCCTTTATAAAAAAATTCATCCTCGAAATTTTTAACTTGAAAAATTACACTTGTATACCTGACGGTTGATCTTCCTGCTAGATGTCATCCTTACATTGTAGATTTGAATAGCCCTTTTTGAAATAAACTTCTCGAGCAAGTTTGTTTCTATAAAACAGACACTCAAACACTTCATCGATTACTTTGCAAAATCATTTAAAACCCTAACTTTCCTCTACTGAATTTTCATGTAATCTTCATATTTCATTCCTGATTTTCCTCAAATATAACTATTTTCTTCTTTCTTCTTTCATCTTTTAACCTTTAAACCCAAAATATGAGAAGAACCACCATCAAAGGAAGGGGTCATGACTAGACCAACCGATCCGTCACTCATGAAACTTCACCACGTTTAGAGACCCATATTTGTTACTGCACCACAACTCGAAAGGAAATGAACCGTTACCTGAGAGCCTGAGGCCTTCGATACCTAAAGTTTACTTACGATTTCAAACTTCTCAATCAATGTCATCCCAGTGATAGTTCCTTGGGCTTCATCTTACCACTCAATCTATTGGAAGCTAGGTTTCATTTGCCTCTCCACCTATTCTTTTGTTTCGTACTCAAAAATTACGAGATTACACTGGGTCAATTATCAACCATATCTTGGTGGACATTAGTGGCATTTTTCATCAGTTTTGCATACACAATGAGCGTCCACTACTAGGTTTCTTCCAAAGAATTTAGCAACTCAAAATACAGAGAACCGGAGCTTTTTTGGCAGTGCTCACTTTAGTGTATGACTCGACTATAAACCCTCATTAAAATAAGATGTCCAATCTTCACCCATGGAAGGACAAGTACATAAGGGTGGTAAGCAAGCTCAGTTCTGGTTTTGGTTTCCCAACCAAATGGTCCCTTCCTTAGGAAAGTGTCTACGCCACATGCCAGTCTGAGAATGCTCATGTGGCTAAAAGGCAATACCAAAGGTTAAAAAGAGGTCATATACTAGATTTGGTGGTGTTGGTTTTTTTTCATAAATGTGTTCCAGTATTGTTTGAAAAACCTAGGTCCAAATGGTTGCAACAAAATTTTTCCACCCATTATAAAATTGATCCTTCCATGCCATCTGCCCTCAAAGCTTGGCCATTCAACTCAAACAGTGAATTGGCGCACATTTTATTGGGGCACATTAGAGAACCTTCACCATACTTTTATCGTATTTGTAATCTACACCCAAGAAATTGGATAATTATATCTTCTAATCGAGCTAATTCGCCTATTGCTGGTACAGGATCTTCATCATATTCTCACCTTCAAGATATGGATACCTTCTTAATTCTTAAGGGGACTTGTGGTCAAAAGAAAACCACTAGAGCAAGGGAAATGGCCAAATCAACTGAAGATACTCAAGAATCCAGAAGGAGCGAATGCCTACCCTTAGTGAGGCATAAACCAATTAACGAATGAGTTGTAACCATCACTCATTCTTCTTCAGTCCCAGTTCCTATTGAGATTCCTTCACTGCCTGAAGGCTCTGCCCCTCATACAGGCTCTCCAAGACATATTCCTAAACCCACTACATTAAAGAATCCCTCGGAGACAAGCCCTCCAATTCAATCACCTGTCTTTCCTTATCCAGCACAGGAAGCAACCCTTACAGAATTAGGTAGTAACTTCCCTTGGTAGTTCCTTATAGAATCAGTACCCTCTCCATGCCTCTCAATTCTATTCTTCAAAACCAACTAAGCTTGTTGCCTCAATAGTTAAGAGAGGCCTTCTCTTCTTATCTTGCATCTTGTCCTCCAGAGGATCCTCTATCTTTCATGGCTCAAGTTTCAAAGATCTTGTCTCTCAAACATGGTCTTTGAGGTGGGGCTTTGAGAGATGCTACTAGGCACTACAATAGTAGAATGACATATTTGGAAAAATCTGTGAAATCTAATGAAGACATTTTGGCTGAACTCTGCTAGAAATACCAAAACTCAATTAGTTTGATTGTAAGGCTATCTACTCAACTCATGACTCTAAAGAGCAAGTATTTGTATGTTCAAACTGAAAATAATCAACTGAGAGATAAGATTGACCACTTAAAGGATAAAAAATTTGTCTTTGAGAAGAAGTCCAAAGATTAATAGTAGAGGCATAAGGTAGAGTTGGAGAGGTTACACCAATCTCATAGGGAAACCTTCAAGAAGTATCAGGAAGATACTCAAAAGAACCTTGTCGAGGCTTTACTGGAGTGGAAATTGAAATTTATCCTGCACGCCCAAGTGGTAGTTAGTCCTCTAAACCTTAGCAAGGTAGACTTCGATTGTCTAAAGGATATCTTTGTAGAATCACTCAGCTTTGATGTTTACAATCTTGAGGGAAAAGAGTTGAAGGCTTTCCAAAAAGAGTGGAAAAAATCAGTTGTCTTTTCCACCCTTACTATGCCCGACTAGATGAGGTCTCTATTGAACCCGCCAACCAGCCTATCAAATGAGGAAACAAAAATTTTCTTTTGTCTTCCCTTGTACTTTTCTTGTATTGTCTTCCATTTTGGTACAACATCCTTGTTATTAATGGAGTAATTATTTACCTTTCCTTGGTTTCTTTGTTCATTATTATCCCTTTTTCATTAAGTCATTACAGATGTAATGTCAAGGTAAGAAGAGTCTATCTGTAACATCTTGAATTAGGGCCTAGTCGAAATAGTGATTTCGAGACAAAAAATCTGACATCAAAATATTTATTTTATGGTTATTATGAGGCCTAGAATATGAGTATATGCATGTGCTAAAGTTTCATGAAGAAATTCTAAGTATAAGGTGTCCAACTGAAAATTAGGGACTAAATTGAATAAATTACAAAACTTGGATTCTAGAAGAAATTTATATGAAATTGCTTTAAATTATGAATTAGAAGGTCTTGGAGAGAAATTTGCCCAGATTCTAAATTTCTTGGACAAAAATGGGCTTGCATGGATGAAATTTTAAAGAAAGGACATAAGTGCATTTTGGTCATTTGTCATTTTAATGAAATAAAATGGGAAAAATGGACCAAAATCAACTAATTTTCTCCTTCATCCAGCTGAAACTTCAAGGTTCACCATAGCTAGGGTTTTCAAGCTTTCCAAGCTAAATAGTAAGTGCTCCCAAGTCTTATTTTTCATGTTCTTTGTATTTTTGAAATCCCGGTAGCTTGCTCTCTCCATTTCTACCCATATTTCATGCTAGGGTTCATGTTTAAAAATTTACCCATGCATGATTTGCTTGTATTTTGATGGATTAGGGAGGGATATGAAAGGCGAATGTGTATTAAACATCTTGTCCTAGTTGATTTTCATGAGAAACCCTTATAAGGACCATTTTGTAAAAGATGTAAATGTGTTGTAGAAATGAGAAAATAATGGATAATGTGGGCTACCATAAGAGAGAAAAATGTTCAGCTAGGCTTGGCTGAGACAAAAATTGCATGTGTTTCATTATACGAGCCTAGGGACTAAATCGTAAAAATGTCAAAGGTTAGGGGCAAAATGGTCATTTGGACCGAGGGTAGATGTTAAATTTGAAATGTACAATGTGGGGCATTAATGAGTTAATTTTGCTATTATAGACCCCGAGGAATGAATTTCGGAGGTCGATCGTGGTAAACATAAGGTTTCGGAATAATCGAAACACAATCCCGAAAGGAATACTAGGTAAGTTCGGATAACTTAAAGTAAACCCCTAATATGCATAATTGCATGATTTATTAATGCATGATATTTGCATGTATTGATGGCATGAAAATGCATGAAATGCATCTTTGATAATGAATTGTTGATAACCGTCTCGGTTGAGGATAAAAGGGAATTCGATGGATAAACCATGTTTTGCATGTGAAATGAGATCCTGCATGTGTTGTAGTAAGGATTTAGCCCAACGGGTAATCCGTGATCTTGAGAACGGAAAGGAATCTAGCCCGGATGGGTGTTCTTTGAATGATCAAGCCTTTCGAAGAATATGTGTGCATTATGGATTTAGGCCGGATGGGTAATCTGATTAGGGTCTAAATTTAGCCGGATTGGTAATTCAGATCCGAGCTTATTAAGGGAGTTTGTCACTATAAGGGATTTAGGCTGGACTGGTAATCCTGACATCACCTTATGAGTTTATATAATAGGGGATTTAGCTTGGACAAGTAATCCTACCATATGATGTTAGATTCGCAAGAGTGAATATATGGAAAGATCATTTGAATGACTTAACGGATAATGGGTATTCCATCTAGATTTCCTAAAAACTAAACGAGATTAACGTGGGATACATGTATGAATGAATTGTTGAATGATGAGCTTATCTAGTTAAATTACTGATACATGATTATGTGTCTAACTCATTGATTGAGTGCATGTGATAGGAAATCATTTCAAAATGGATGATTTCATGATTTAAGTATGGATGTATGCTATTTATTTGATAACTTTACTTTCTAGTTATTCGAGCTTACTAAGCATGAAAATGCTTACCCCCTCTCTTTTCCCTGTTTTACAGAGCTCGAAGACTCGTAAAGATTGGAAGACGGTTGGAGAAGCAACATACTATTAACTAGTTAAGCTTTGGTATAAAGACTCTTCTATTTTGTCAATGGCATGTATAGGGCTCTGAGCATTTTGCCATATGTGTCATTTGAATTGCTAAATGAAGGCATGTAAAGATGCATTCATCTTTTTGTATGAGGCCATAGAAATTGGTATATTTAAAAGTACGCTATGATCTGCCTTTATATGCTTGTTTATGCTTTATTAAGATGGGTTGCTACAAGTGGCAATAAGTTAAAAAATGAGCCAAATTTTGAATGTGCTACAATAACATAAGAACCCATAAATACTAGATGGGAACTAACCTTTTTGTATGAAACCAATGATACGAGGTTTCCATACAACTATTTTTATTAAGATTATTTACAACCGTAAAATTTTGTTTTCTTTCAAACTTGATCATCACTAGACACGAGTAGTAGAATGGGGTGACTAACGACTTGGAAAATAGCCTAATAAAGTCCATATGGTTGAACACACGGCCGTGTGTATGGGCGTGTGGTATAGCCATGTGTCCCCTGCACCTAAAACTTTAAGTCAAATTAGCACACGGGTAGGACACACGGACGTGTGTCTTGGCCGTGTTAACTTAACAGAATGCTCAAGTTTTGGACATGGGGTGAGACCACGGGCGTGTGTATTGGCCATGCTTAAAAGTCAGTGTTGCCCACGGGTTAGAGGCATGGACGTGCCCTAGGCCACACTGGCGTGGGTGATCACGCAGCCCATCATATATGGGCGTGTGAAATTTCTAAGTAAGGAAATTTTCTAAAGTTATTAAATGTTCTCGGTCCTATCTCAAACATCTCTATGTATATTTAGGGCCTTAAAGGACCATTTAAGGGACATGATATGAATGTCTGAAAGTTGAGTTAAACCTGGTAAGTCAATTCAGTATGTTTTAAATGTAAAGTTCTGGTAATACCTCGAACCGTATCCTGATAACGATTTAGTCGGTTCTAGGACTACTGTAGAGGATGTTAAATTTCGCTGTACATGTCATTATTTGAATGTTGATAGTGTGACATCTCCTAATCGTTCAAATTGTTTTGAATTTAGTAAATGTCTTCCAATCAAGCACAAGATGAGTCTGATGGAGCCAAGAGCCATGCTCCAACTTTCGTACAACGAGTTGTATCTAGTAGTAGTAGAAGGCTGATGTCAGAACACCGAGAAGAGTCCCGAGATGCCTTCTTTGATATGATGGATGAATGGTTTGGGGATTATCTAAGAAATTTCTCCAATATATCGAGACCTTCCCCGCCCCCTAACCAACCTGATGAGGATGTGCCACGAGGTATGGCACCGATAAGAATTGGTAAAGCCCCGGTAGATGAGCTTAGAAAGTATGGGGCTGAGGAATTCAGAGCGAAAGTTGATGATGATTCTGAAAGACCCAAGTTCTAGCTCGAAAATACTATGAGGATGCTAGATGATTTGTCATGCACCCCCAAGGAATGTTTGAAGTGTGCTGTGTCCCTTTTGAAGGACACTGCATACAATTGGTGGAAAACCGTATCCTTGATAGTGCCGAAAGAGAATATTACTTGAGATTTATTCCAATCAGAGTTTAGGAAGAAATATATTAGCCAACGGTTTTTGGACTCAAAGCGAAAGAAGTTCTTGGAACTCAAACAAGGGAATAAGACTGTAGCGGAATACGAGAGAGAGTTTGTACGATTAAGTCAGTACTCAACTGAATGGGTCCAAACTAAATTGAAAATGTGTAAACGCTTCGAGGAAGGCCTAAATGAAGACATCAAATTGTTGATTGGGATCTTGGAAATACAGGAGTTTGACACATTGGGCGATCAAGCTAAGAAGGCCGAGGAACTTAGTAATGAAAGAAAACAAGCTAAGAGAGAGACTCGAATTGTGAGTAAGAGGTCTAGCGATAAAACACTCTCATTCTACACGAAGAAAGCCAAGAGCCTGCATGAACACTCCACTTCGTCAGTGGGATATTCGGGTAGATCAAGAAGCTCTAAGCGATGAGGTCAAAAGTCTTCCTCCCCGATGGTGACTAGTGTGGGGAGTGTAGATGATCAAAAATCGAGGTGTAAGATCTGCAACAAATTTCACTTCGGAGAGTGCCCAATGAAGAGTGGCACGTGCTTCAGATGTGGTTCTCTTGATCACTTTCTCAGAGACTGCCCGGAACAAGCTGAAAAAGATGAGGAAATAGCTCCGAAGTCGAGTGCTCCCATTCTACGAGGTAGACCTCCGAGATATCCTGGGAGTGCTAGTGGTAGTCTAGTTGTGATGAGAGATGCTGGAAAATTAGAGGTTTGAGCCCCGACAAGAACGTACGCGATATGTGCTCGAGAGTAAACCTCTGCTCCTGATGTTATTACGGGTACTTTTTCTTTTTTTTAATACAAGTATTGTTGCTTTAATTGACCCAGGGTCAACGCATTCATATATCTGCATGAGATTGGCATCTAGTGTGAACATACATGTGGAACCTACAGAATTCATCATTAGAGTGTCAAACCCACTAGGCAAATCAGTCCTAGTTGATAAAGTCTGTAAGAATTGTCCTTTGACGATTCAAGGTCATTGTTTTCCGGCTAACCTTATGTTGTTACGATTTGATGAATTTGATATAATACTTGGTATGGATTGGTTAGCCCTTCATGATGTAATTGTGAATTGTGATAGTAAGTATATTAATTTGAAATGCCCGGATGGTAAGATTCTACGAGTTGAATCAAGAGAATTGGGTTCGCTGCCGATTGTAATCACGACAATGGTTGCCCAAAGATATATGAGGAAAAGATATGAAGCCTATCTTGCATTTGTATTGAACACTAAGGAAACGAAGCTGAAGATTAAGTCCGTACTGATAGTATGTGAGTACCCAGATGTATTTCCAGAGGAGTTACCCAGATTACCTCTTAAAAGGGAGATAGAGTTTAGTATTGAATTGGTGTCAGGGACGACTCCCATTTCCATTGCTCCGTACAGAATGGCACCTACTGAGCTGAAGGAGTTAAAAGCACAGTTGTAAGAGCTGACGGATAAAGGATTTGCTAGGCCAAGTTTTTCACCTTGGGGTGCCCCGTGTTGTTTGTAAAGAAGAAAGATGGTTCGATGAGGTTATGTATCGATTATCGGCAACTAAAAAAGGTGGCTATTAAGAATAAGTATCCTTTGCCAAGGATCGATAATTTGTTTGACCAGTTGAGAGGAGCCACCGTATTCTCTAAAATAGACTTAAGGTCTGGCTATTATCAGCTGTGAGTTAAAGACTCAAATGTACCTAAGACAGCTTTCAGAATGAGATATGGCCATTATGAGTTTCTTTTCATGCCATTTGGGCTGACGAATGCACCAGCTGTGTTTATGGATCTAATGAATAGGATCTTTCAGCCACACTTGGATAAATTTTTTGTGGTGTTTATTGATGACATTTTGATCTACTCTAAAGATGAGACAGAGCATCCGAAGCACCTGAAAGTTGTATTACAGACCTTACGGGAAAAGTAACTGTATGCTAAGTTTAGTAAGAGCGAGTTTTGGCTCCAGGAAGTTGGATTTTTGGGTTATATAGTTTCGGGTGAAGGCATCGGAGTTGATCCGAGTAAGATTTCTGTAATTGTTGAATGGAAATCACCTAAGAATGTAACCGAGGTTAAAAGCTTTTTAGGCTTAGCCGGTTACTATCGAAGGTTTGTAAAAGGATTGTCTATGATAGCAACTCCGATGACTAAGTTGCTACAGAAAGACGTTAAGTTTGAATGGACAGAGAAGTGTCAGCAAAGTTTTGAGAAGTTAAAGACATTGCTGACCGAAGCTCCTGTTTTAGTGCTACCTGAACAAAGAAAAGAATTTGTGGTCTACAGTGATGCATCCTTAAATGGACTGGGTTGTGTGCTTATGCAATATGGCAAGGTAATAGCCTATGCTTCACGGCAATTGAAGCCTCACGAGAAGAATTATCCAACCCACGACCTAGAACTACCCGCTATTGTTTTTGCCTTAAAATTTTAGAGGCATTATTTGTATGGCGAAACTTGCCGTATTTTCACGGACCACAAGAGTTTGAAATACTTGATGACTCAGAAAGAATTAAATTTGAGACGGAGGAGATGGTTAGAACTAATTAAGGATTATGATTTGATTATCGACTATCACCCGGGAAAGGCGAATGTGGTCACCGATGCATTGAGTAGGAAATCCTTATATGCCTTGAGAGCTATGGAGGCTCGTCTGACATTGCTTGATGATGGTTCAGTTTTGGCCGAGCTAGAGGCTAGACCGACATTTCTGCAGGAAATTCATGATGCTCAGTTTAATGATGATGACTTGCAAGCAAAAAGGACTCAATGTAAGTCTACCGTTGAATAAGATTTTTGAGTTAGTCCTGATGGATACTTAATGTTCAAAGACAGGGTTTGTGTACCCAAAGACAATAAACTTATTCGAAAGATTTTGCAAGAAGCACATAACAGTCGTTTGTCTGTTCACCCGGGAAGTACCAAGATGTACAACGATTTAAAAAGGATGTACTGGTGGAATGGCATGAAAAGAGATATTTCTGAGTTTGTATCAAGGTGTTTGATATGTCAACAAGTTAAAGCTGAACATCAAGTGCCTTCAGGTTCGTTACAACCTGTAATGGTCCCCGAATGGAAGTGGGACAAAGTTACCATGGACTTTGTGACAGGATTACCTTTGACTCCAAAAAAAAAAGATGCCATATGGGTTATAGTGCACAAATTAACAAAGTCGGCTCATTTTATTCTGGTAAGGACAGATTATTCTCTTGATAGATTGGCCTATTTGTACATTTCTGAGATAGTAAAATTGCATAGAGTACCACTATCGATTATTTCGGACAGAGACCCGAAGTTCACCTCGAGGCTCTGGAAGAAGTTACAAGAAGCTTTAGGTACAAAGCTGAGTTTTAGTACAGCTTTTCACCCTCAGACCAATGGACAGTCTGAGCGAATGATTTAGATTCTCGAGGACATGTTGCGTTGTTGCATCCTTGAATTTCAGGGTATTTGGGAAAAATACCTGCCATTGGTAGAGTTTGCCTACAACAACAGTTTCCAAACAAGTTTGAAGATAGCGCCTTATGAGGCCTTGTATGGAAGAAAGTGCCGAACTCCATTATATTGGACAGAACTCAAGGAAAATCAGATTCATGGAGTTGATCTGATCAAAGAAACTGAAGAAAAAGTTAAAGTGATACGGGATTGTTTGAAAGCGGCATCAAATGGGAAAAAGACTTATGCCAATCTGAAAAGAAAGGAAATTGAGTTCCAAGTTGGGGATAGAGTATTTTTGAAAGTATCTCCATAGAAAAAGGTATTAAGATTTGGTCGAAAAGGTTAATTGAGTCCACGATTTATCGGACCGTACAAGATCACTGAAAGACTTGAACCGTTAACTTATCGTTTGGCGTTGCTGCCTGAACTGGAAAGGATTCATGACGTGTTTCATGTATCCATGTTAAGGAGATACCGATCAGACCCCTCTCATGTAATTTCACCGACTGAGATTGAAATCCGACCAGACATGACCTATGGAGAGGAACCAGTTATGATATTGGCTCACGAAGTTAAAAATTGAGAAATAAAGATGTGGCTCTTGTAAAAGTTCTATGGCATCGAAATGGGGTTGAAGAAGCTACATGGGAGCCAGAAGAAACCATGAGAAGCCAATATCCGAATCTATTTTCTGGTAAGACTTTCGAGGACGAAAGTTCCAAAGAGGGGAGAAATGTAACATGCTGAATTAGGGCCTAGTCGGAATAGTGGTTTTTGGACCACAAATCCGACATCAAAATATTTATTTTATGGTTATTATGAGACCTAGAATATGATTATATGCATGTGTTAAAGTTTCATGAAAAAATTCTAAGTATAAGGTGTCCAATTGAAAATTAGGGACTAAATTGAATAAATTGCAAAACTTGGATTCTAGAAGAAATTTATATGGAATTGATTTAAATTATGAATTAGAAGGTCTTGGAGAGCAATTTCCCCAGATTCTAAATTTTTGGACAAAAATGGGCTTGCATGGATGAAATTTTAAAGAAAGGACATAAGTGCATTTTGGTCATTTGTCATTTTAATAAAATAAAATGGGAAAAATGGACCAAAATCAGCTCATTTTCTCCTTTATCCAGTTGAAACTTCAAGGGTCACCATAACTAGGGTTTTCAATCTTTTCAAGCTAAATAGTAAGTGCTCCCAAGTCCCGGTTTTCATGTTCTTTGTATTTTTGAAATCTCGGTAGCTTGCTCTCTCCATTTCTATCCATATTTCATGCTAGGGTTCATGTTTAAAAATTTACCCATGCATGAGTTGCTTGTATTTTGATGGATTATGGAGGGATATGAAAGATGAATGTGTATTAAACATATTGCCCTAGTTGATTTTCATGAGAAACCCTTATAAGGACCATTTTGCAAAAGATGTAAATGTATCGTAGAAATGAGAAAATAATGGATAATGTGGGCTACCATAAGAGAGAAAAATGTTCAGCTAGGATTGGGGGAGATAGAAATTGCGTGTGTTTCATTATACGAGCCTAGGGACTAAATTGTAAAAATGTCAAAGGTTAGGGGCAAAACGGTCATTTGGACCAGGGGTAGATGTTAAACTTGAAATGTACAATATGGGGTATTAATAAGATAATTTTTCTGTTATAGACCACTAGGAACGAATTCTGGAGGTCGATCGTGGTAAACATAAGGTTTCGGAATAACCGAAACACAATCCCGAAAGGAATACAAGGTAAGTTCGGATAACTTAAAGTAAACCCCTAATATGCGTAATTGCATGATTTATGAATGCATGATATTTGCATTTATTGATGCCATGAAAATGCATGAAATGCATCTTTGATAATGAATTGTTGATAACCGTCTCAGTTGAGGATAAAAGGGAATTTGATGGATAAACCATGTTTTACATGTGAAATGAGATCCTGCACGTGTTGTAGTAAGGATTTAGACCGGACGGGTAATCCGTGATCTTGAGAACGGAAAGGAATCTAGCCCGGATGGGTGTTCTTTGAATGATCAAGCCTTTCGAAGAATATGTGTGCATTATGGATTTAGCCCGAACGGGTAATCTGATTAGGGTTTGAATTTAGCCTGGACTGGTAATTCAGATCCGAGCTCATTAAGGGTTTTTGTCGCTATAAGGGATTTAGCCTGGATTGGTAATCCTAACATCACGTTATGAGTTCATATAATGGGGGATTTAGCCTGCACTGGTAATACTACCTTATGATGTTAGGCTCGCAGGAGTGCATATATAGAAAGATCATTTGAACGAATTGACGAATAATGGGTATTCCATCGAGATTTCCTAGAAACTCAACGAGATTAACGTGGGATACATGTATGAATGAATTGTTGAATGATGAGCTCATCTAGTTAAATTATAGATACACGATTATGTGTCTAACTCATTGATTGAGTGCATGTGATAGGAAATCATTTCAAAATGGATGATTTCATGATTTAAGTATGGATGTATGCTATTTATTCGATAAGTTTACTTTCTGGTTATTCAAGCTTACTAAGCATGAAAATGCTTACCCCCTTTCTTTTCCCTATTTTAT
Organism: Gossypium hirsutum; assembly: GCF_007990345.1. Classification (NCBI taxonomy): domain Eukaryota; kingdom Viridiplantae; phylum Streptophyta; class Magnoliopsida; order Malvales; family Malvaceae; genus Gossypium; species Gossypium hirsutum. The sequence goes on along the minus strand of NC_053425.1, from coordinate 58,385,699 downwards.
AGAGCTCGAAGACTCGTAAAGATTGGAAGACGGTCGGAGAAGCAACACACTATCAACTAGTTAAGCTTTGGTATAAAGACTCTTCTATTTTGTCAATGGCATGTATAGGGCTCTGAGCATTTTGTCATATGTGTCATTTGAATTGCCGAATGAATGCATGTAAAGATGCATTCATCTTTTTGTATAAGGCCATGGAAATTGGCATATTTAAAAGTAGGCTATGATCTGCCTTTATATGCTTGTTTATGCTTTATTAAGATGGGTTGCTACAAGTGGCAATGAGTTAAAAAACGAGTCAAATTTTGAATGTGCTACAATAACATAAGAACCCATAAATACTAGATGGGAAATAACCTTTTTGTATGAAACCAATGATACGAGGTTTCCATACAACTATTTTCATTAAGATTATTTACAACCGTAAAATTTTTGTTTTCTTTCAAACTTGGTCATTAATAGACACGAGTAGTAGAAATGGGTGACTAAAGACTTGAAAAATAGCCTAATAAAGTCCATATGGCTGGACACACGGCCGTGTGTCTAGGCCGTGTGTGACACACGGCCCATCCCGATGGGCGTGTGGTATATCCGTGTGTCCCCTGCACCTAAAACTTTAATTCAAATTAGCACACGGGTAGGACACACGAGCGTGTGTCTTGGCCGTGTTAATTTAACAGAATGCTCAAGTTTTGGACACCGGGTGAGACTACAGGCGTGTGTATTGGCCGTGCCTAAAAGTCAGTGTTGCCTACGGGTTAGAGGCATGGACGTGCCCTAAGCCACACTGGCGTGGGTGATCACACGGCCCATCATACATGGGCGTGTGAAACTTCGAAGTAAGGAAATTTTCTAAAGTTATTAAAAGTTCTCAGTCCTATCTCGAACATCTGTATGTAAATTTAGGGCCTTTGTAACACCCCAAACCCGGCTCAGACGTTATGGCCGAATCTAATGTGCCACATTGAAGTTAAAAACCCACGTTTCGTTTTAACGTTTTAAAATAACCGTCTTAAGTTAACAAAGTGAATGGAAGCTATGCACTAGGTAGGTATCCGAAACAGAAGAGGTGAGCCATGAAGGCTGCTTAAGTACCAAGCTCTTTGATTGGATCCAATCCTAGACATGCCCACAACCATTGCCACACTTTGATAACCGAGTAAAAAATTCATTTGGGTAGATTTCTTTGATAAACCGATTAATCGTGTTGTTACGTTATTTTGAAAACGAGTATCATTTTGAAAACGCTCCCTAAGTCTAGCCCATTTTAATTATTATCAGCAAAAGTTTAGAGTTATTGAAAATAAAATAATCCCAGAAAGAAAATAAAGTTAAATTGGCCTTATTACAACCCAAAAATAAATAGTAAATAAGATAAACTAAATAAAACCAGTCACTTATTTCAAAAGCCCAAAAGCGATCACCGTAGCCACTCTGAATCCCCTCCGGCTCCAAGTCCCCCCATCAAGGCTCACCTGCAAGGCTAAGAATGGGGTGAGTTTGGAAACTCAGCGTGCAACAAGCCCCTTTTAGAGCCCAAAACAATACCAGCCTGCTGGGCCTAAGCCTAAATTCAATTTCAACATAAACTGGGCCAAAGCCTCTTCATAATTCACATTACTGGGCCGAAGCCTTTTATAATTCACAACTCATATCACTGGGCTGAAGCCTTTACTGTAAACAGTATGGCCCATAGGCCCATTTCAATAATACATGAAACAATAATGAACATATACAAACCCATTTGGAGAGACTACTCAACCTACCAACCACTACTCTCCACCCGTACCAACCAAGCTCTCCATGTGGGGAATAACTCAACCCACCCAACCAAACTCTCCATTGGAAGCATAGCTGCTTTATCATATAACTGGAGGCCTAGCCTCTTTTAATAACTGGGGCAAAGCCCTTTTTGATAAACTGGGGCAAAGCCCTTTTTGGTAAACTGGGGCAAAGCCTTTTTCGGTAAACTGGGGCAAAGCCCTTTTGCACTTCCTCCATTCATATAAAACCCAACCCATTCATAAATGAATACATCATGTGCATATCATACATATCATGTGCATATCATATCAAATCATGTATATCAAAATCTCATGCATCAAACTCATAATTAAACCCTAGGGACAAAATAGTTATTTTCATATTATAAGGGTAATTTCGTAATTTTACCAAAATATCAGGGTTCCCACGTTCATTAACAATTATCAATAACTCCAAGTGTTTAAACAAAGATTTTAACGCACTTTATCAAATTCGGGCCTTTTGGGCCCAAAACCCCTAATGGGCTCTATATAGCCGATTTAGTCATCTAGGTCCATTTAGCCTATATTTTGTAGCGGTATTAACAATCTTAACGCACAATTTAATAGGACTTCATTTTTTACCAACTTTACCCAAATGGGCCCGGAAGCCCATTGGGCCCGATTTCAGCCCCTCGAGGCCCAACTTACCGTCATGGACCAAACCGTGCCGTTACCTGTTCCAATGATCTCGATCATCGAACTTAGCGAATCTAATGAACCTATGAGCGTTTGCATGCTCAAGAGTCATTGAAATGCCAGAATTTCGGCATTTCGGCTTTTCGGCGAATATCGAGTTAAGCTATGAAAGAAGGTTCGTTACACACCTGATTTGCGATATTCCTTGACGAGATCTCCTATGCGATTTCTCCTATAATCAACCGCTTATAGATTAGATCATGATAACATTTAAACCAAATCGAAAGCTATCTATTATCATGTCTTACATATTCGGCCACCATCCACAATGGCCCTAGGGTTTATACCTTTGCCGAAATTGATGACTAGATCTAGATTTAGTCACTCTGATGATCCAAGCTTATCCGAATCGATACCCCATGCCTTGCTGCTCATCCAACGTATCTACTCCGCTATATAAACCATAAAAATCAATTGCAAAAACTAAATAAGGCCTACATCAAAAATCAGCAACCACCGTCAACTATAGGGGTTTCGGCTTTTGTCAACAGTTACTACTGAATCGACTTAGAGTATGAACACTTACCACAGTCTCCCTCCTTGAACCGTTTAATGCCTAGAAGATAAAGGGATTGGCCACCAAAACGTGAATGGAAAAAGAAGGTTGCTGGTCAACAAAGAATCGGTACCACCAAGCTTCACAGGTTCAGCTTTTGCAGCTTTTCGGCAGATGTGGAGGTAAGAAAAGAAGTAGTAGATGAACGGAAGGGAGTAGTGGGCTGGTTTTGGAAAAAGAAAAGAAAGGAAGGAATGATGAATGGAAGGGTGGTAGGTTTGGCTAGAGAAGAAGAAAGAAAAAGAAAAGACTAATCCTAAAGAAGAAAATGGCACATCCTAAGTCCCTAATGCCGAAAATACCAACCTAATACCCCCTGCCGAAATCCCCTCTCTAAACCCCTCTATTCGGCTGACTCTATCTCCCTCTCAAATCCCTAAAATCTCTCCCCTTATCCCTCCTTAACCCATGCGTTTGACTGATTCAAACTCTCTCCTACAGAGTTCCATTCGGCTACAACTCCTGCATGCTCAAAGCATAAAAATAACATCACCTTTTGCCATCACAGGGGATCGAACCCAAGTTTCCCCCAACCACTTACACACCACCTTTTTAGCACCCTAGTGGCGTCACTTAGCCACTCTACCAAAGGCTCTTTTGTGATACATTTTACCCACAACTTTTACTAAAGCCACCTATCCAAAGCCCCTAACTGCTTAAGTCCAAAATTCAAAAATTCTACTGGGTTTTGGCCATCGCATGGGCCTTCCATAAGCCCATTTACACACTCCAATTATGAATTTCACAACCAAATACCTAATCTTAAAAAATTTTACCAAAAACTCGAGAATCACGAAAAAACCCGAAAATAAGGATATTACAGCCTTAAAGGCCCATTTAAGGGACAGGATGTGAATGCCTGAAAGTTTCAAATCTGAGTTAAACCTGGTAAGTCGATTCAGGATGTTTTAAATGTAAAGTTTCGATAATACCTCGAACCCTATCCTGATAAAAGATACAGGTGAGGGGTGTTACACTATCATACCTGAAGAAAACTACCAAGCTCAACGCATTATGCATACAAGGCTTTTTAATCAATCATAATCCGAGAACCTACTAAACCTAGCCTCTAATACCAAACTTGTAATGCCCCAAACTCAACCCGATAAACTGAATCTGAATCTTGGACAATACTGGTCTTATACAATTAAAACATAGTTATACTTGTACAAATTACAATTGAATAAAACTTATCAACATTAAAATATCTTTAATAAAATATTTAAGTATAAACAATGAAGAAATCTTACTAAAAAATTCAAGAATTTTGTTATAGCTACGACCAATTTGAGGCCTTAGCCTAATATAGCTATCCCGCAAAAAAGGTTTCTATAAAAATGTATCAATTTAGACTCGATCCCGCCATCAAGCTCGCTCTATTTGTATAATGCCCAATACATCACTACTTCAATGCAGTCCTGGCTTCGTCCCTCTAAGCTAATATCCTAAAAAAACCCATCTGAAACATAACACACAGAGGTAAGTTTGAAAGAACATAGTGAGCCAAACACTCTTTTACTTGAATCTTACTTGCATATTACATTCGATGTTTCAATTATCATCTTGTCACCCTTATTCATCATTTTCCCTTAAATGATTGCTTCACCTACTGTGATTCTTATACTCACTGCCTCATCTATTGTGATTCTTATACTCACGTTCATTTTCATACCTTGCCCTAAGGCTGTCTTTCCATCCCTTCAGTGACTTTGAGACCTTACCTACATTCTTTAATCCCTAAGCCATGACTCCAACGAGTTTCAAAAAGAGACCCATACATAGATAATCAGTATTTTCTTTTGAGCATATCATATTTACATTCATTTCCAGATTATATTTTCATTACTTTGCTTTATCTCTTTAATTCCCTATATCTATACAAATCTTAATCATATTAAATACCTTATTATTATATCCATGGATATGAATCGTACTTACTGGTCTTAGTGTTTGCATTTAAGGACAATATGGGATATGCCAATTACGTAGCACAGAGTCTACCGCAAGAGCGTCTTTCATGGTTCATCATTGGAAGCCCTTAAGATTATGCCACAGAAGTAGCCCATCTTGTGTGTGCCATAAAAACCTTCCTTGCCAAATTTGCCATAGAGGTTGTTTCTTCACAATCCACCACAAGGGCCTTTCTTTCTTACATTGCTACTAATACTTTAATTTCAGAGATTGCCTTTCATATCGTTTCTATAGAGTCTGCCAAAAATTTTATTTTTTTAGAATTCATCGTACGTTCCATTTTTTTATTCAGGGTCCGCCACAAAGGTGTTCCCTTTAGATAGTTTCCATGAAGGCTTCCATTTCGAATATGCCACAAAGGCTTCCTTTTCAAATACACCAAAAAGGCTTCAATTTCATAGATTGCCACAAAGACATCCATTTCATAGATTTCCACAAGGGCTTTCATTCTATTATGCGTTAATGATAGGGATTCGCCTAAACTCACATTTCATGAGATTTGGCCCTTATTTTACTAGGTCATACAAAGAACCCCATTAGGTAATAACCTTCCTTTAATTCTTTCCATATGATGTCATAGCCCACCAGCTATGGTCATACACGATATGGTGCCATGGCCATTGGCTTTTCCATTAGAAACTATTTAAAGACAAGACGGACCCTTTTTAGTGTCCATCGCAGTGAACAGACACAGACACACTTAATAGACCTTTCATGTATTAGAACCAAATTTAACATACCTCTCATCTTACACATATCAGACATGCTCTTACAGTCATTGTTTCAACTCTTGATTTCTTATCACATACTCTACACTCATTAGATTCTTACAAACTATACATGCAAATCTTATTCAACATTCATATATCAGCATACTCATCATACCATTTTTTTCTAAACTCAGTTTTAAATTCATATGATTCTTCACAAGAGTGTCTAAAATAAACAAGTATACACACACAGGAGTCAACTTTGGGACTCACCTAATTCTCACCTATAGTAGTTCCAAACTCTAGATCAAGACTTCCTTTGTATTAGTAGCAGCAACTACTACTACAGAACATGAAAACTCATTAGGATCTAATCAAATACTCCTCTTTTACCATCATTTCTAACACCAAAAATCCTCAAACAAAGCCTTATATCATCCATCTTACGGATCTACCAAGTTAATAGATTTACTCTTTCACAACATAATATGGAGGGTCAAAAATCTTACCTTGACATAAAGCATTCACAAGTAAAGATCAAAATCTACAATTTAGCTTAAGTGAAAGAAGGAAATACTCTAGGTTCATTTAGAGCTAGACAAAAATACTTCTTGAAGAATGATGAAGAAAAACTCCTCTTTTCCAATCTTGATTATCTAGATATACAGCCATTGTGTAACATCCTTAACCTGTTTCCATTACCGGATTAGGGTTACAAGGCATTACCGATCAAAATACAACTCAGAACAGATATTCATTTCAATTCAAGTACCAAATAATATAATCATTTCAATACTACTCATCTAGTATAATTTTTAAACCAGTCTAAAATGCTTCGGTTTTATAATTTATACTCTTCCCAAATTTCATATTCAAACATTATAACCAATGAATCATGGCAATCAAATGCTTAACTTATAACCAAGTATAATTCATTTCATATATCGATCATATTTTAAGACATCCATTCATATAAATCTATTTCATTATTTATTTTCCAAAAACACTATTTAAAAATATGCGCTTCTTCACATTTTACTAAGTCAAGCCAAACCACATGATTTATTAAAAATTAATATATATATACGGCATTAACAACATCACATAATGGTCAAGTATAAAATTTGGTTTTACCAAATTTTACACATTTTACCAAAATAATAACTACCAATTTTATACATAAGAACTGAATCAAATCATACCGTAATTACAAAACCGCTTGACTAATGAAATATCCAAAATACCTATCGATCATTTACCAAATTCATAAATCACATATATGGCACATTTTAAACTCAAGCATTTAACTTAACAACTGAACCGTTAATTATCAAAATCACGAACAAAACATATCATAGGCATGTATAAGTATATTTTCCCTATTGTTAGCCAAATATAAATACACATCATTTACCATTTCCAAAATACATAAGCACAATTGATCTTTAAACCATATATTTAGGTCATAAAATTTATCCTCTGATAATCCAATCAATCTCGTAATCTCGAATCAAGGCTAATTGTACCATTTATAACCGTAGCTAAATGACCATCAAATACATTACAAAACATGTTCATATTTTTCCATCACAAACTGTATTGTAACAATCAATATGCAAGCTATCACGCATACATAACTTAACTTATGTGAGCATATGTATTATATCAAAAACACATCATTTATCATTTTCAAACCTTTACACAAGACAAATTATACATCCAAAATAAATCAATAATAAACCAGAACCGAAATACATCCATCAACTATATTTACCTCACTTAAGCCGAATTATAATCAACCTCACAAACATATTTATCATGAAACATACCTCCAAATTAAGCTTATAACATGCCCGAATATATATAGACCAACATTAGTATCATGATCAAGCCATTTTCGCATGGCTATATACATATATACAAATTTCAAATCCAAACATATCAAAACTAGCTTATACATGCCACATAACCAAAACTCAAAGCTTTTATTTACCAAAGCGATAACTGGATAGTGTGATGAGGTCTCCTATGACTTCCAACCCGAGTAGATCTCTGAAAATCTATAAACATAGGGAAAACACACAGAATAAGCTTCGAGAGCTTAGTAAGCCATAAGCAAATAAATCTTCAAAATATAATGTATATAATTCAACTTGAATAAGCCAAATTTAGTTAACTTCATACACATATTCAATCACTTTTCTTATATAATCCAACATCACCACATTAAGTAACTTCATTAGGCTTATTTATAGGTGAAGATATAAACCATACTTTCAATTTCAAATAAACACCATTAGATCATTCATATAAATTAAGCCTGCACAATTCACATAACCAACTGAAACATGGTCATTTATTACATTTTCATGCATAAAAATATATCAATTTCTTTTTATGCATTTCAAAACCCGAATAACCATAACAAATCAAACATCCAAAACATGTTCCATTTTTCATAATTCTCACGTTCGAAACATAATACCACAATTTCATATAACGAGCATATATAACACATCGTTCATTATCATATATTTCAGTATCGTCATTTGAATCATACTCACATTTTATATCAGAAATTCATACAAATCACATGTACCTGAATCATACATGGCAAAACACAATTACAATACCACATTTTTCGTATAATTCATTTGATCATAGTTCACTTGCTAGTATCCAAATCTCATTTTCACATAGATCATATCTCAACTGATCATAATCATACTCACTTTCATTGCTTAATTTTATATACACCGCAACATACCTAATTCGGATGCACATTCATATACTCATTTATTTCTCAGAATTCTCGTTGAACCGTTCAAAATCAATAAGGATACTCGGATAGCTCATAAGCTCGTACAATAGCAACATCCCAGATGTGGTCTTACATGTAATCAAATACCGAAGCCACTGTCCCAGACAGGGTCTTACACGAAATCATATATGATGCCAATATCCTAGACATGGTCTTACATGTAAATCACAAATCGATGCCAACATCCCAGACGTGGTCTTACACGATATCACATATCAGAACCCTAGGTCATGACATATGTATCTTAACTATTTCTATGGTTCGTACTGGGATTTCAGACGTCGTAACTCAATCAATTCAAGCTCATAAATACTTCTCCCATTCTTATACACATTCAGCTTGAACATATATATACAAGTAATAATTCAATTCGACACAAATAAAATATATACAATCGAATTTAGCAACATTTATTTACTTATGAACTTACCTTGGATAAAGATGAACGACTCGGGATAACTATTCGACAACTTTAGATTTCCTTCGATCCAATTCTGATTTCCTCTTTTCCTTATCTAAATTAATACAAATTTAACCTGTTTATTAACATATTCATTCAATTTAGTCAAAAAACACATAAATAGGCAAATTACACTTTTGCCCTAACATTTCACATTTTTCACAATTTAGTCCCTATTTCACAAAACACAAAATATTCAAAATTTCACCACCTAACATCATAAAAATCACAAAATCTACAATGGCATAACTTAAAATCATCATCAAATTCTGAAATTGAGGCATGGGCTTGATAGAATACAAAGCAACGATTACAAAAATGTAGAAATTATCAAAAATGGATCAAAAATCACATACCTAATTGATCTTCAAAGTGTCGAATGCTTAAAACCTAAAATGGTTTTTCTTTCTTCTTCAATATTCGGCTATACCAAATTTTTTTGCATGCTTCCATTTTTTTTCTTTATTTAATATCCATTATTAATTATTTTACTGTTTTATCCATGGCATATATCATTAAATTTTAACTACTACATGTCCAACATTGTCCACTATCATTATCAATGGTATAATTTCCATGCAAGGACCCTCACATTGATAAACCATAGTAATTAAATACCTTTCACATATAGAATGTAAATTTTAAACTTTATGCGATTTAGTCCTTTTTCAAAATTAAGCACACAAATGATAAAATTTTTATACGAAACTTTCACACATATTAATTCACATTTATAAGCACGAAATATAATATTAAAATATTTTCTGACTCAAATTCGTGGTCCTAAAACCACTACTCCAACTAGGGTCTAAACCAGGTTGTTACAACTCTCCCCCCTTAGGGATTTCCATCCCCGAAAATATTACTAGAAAGTAAATGAAGGATTTGCTTTCACTCAGTACATTGCAAATTCACATATAGCTTTGGATTTCATATCTCTTTAATCTCATAATTAAGATTCTGATCTGTTTTTTGCTATACATCATATTAAACTGAATCTGCTTCTAGCTATATTGAGTTACCTTTAGTTTCTGCTTTATTTCGCTGATGATATTAATCTCATGAATCATTTACTCACAAAGCACGATCCTGAACAACAGAGTTAGGCAACTACCACATACGATTCCTGTAACACCCCGTACCCGAGACCGTTGCCGGAGTCGAACGCGAGGTGCTAACAGACTTAATTACTTTGTTTTCACAGTCCATTAAAAAAAATTCCAGACAGGCTGGCTAACCGCGTCACTGTTGTCTTAAAAATCATATCTCGAGTTCCAAAACTCGAAAACTGATTCCGTAAATTTTCCCTGAAATTACACTCATATATCCATCTGTGGAATTATTTCTAGAATTTTTGGTTTGGCCAATTGGTACAGTTTATTAGTTAAAGTCTCCCCTGATTCTGGGTTCAACTACTCTGACCTTCACGTATTACGACTTGGATATCTCCCTGTACAGAGCTTCAATACTCATGTCGTCTGTTTCTATAGAAACTAGACTCAAAAAGGAATCTATTCATATATGGCATGACTTCTAATTATCTCTGGTTAATTTATAATGAATTTCCAAAGTCGGAACAGGGAATCCAGAAACCGTTCTGGCCCTGTCTCACGAAAACTTTAGCATCTCATAATATACTTTTCATATGAACGTTTCGTTACTTTCCTATGAAAATAGATTCATCAAGGTTCGTTTTCATAATTTATTCACTATTTAATTCCATTCCTACTATTTTTAGTGATTTTCCAAATCTACATCACTGCTGCTGTCAGCATCTGCCTTTAAGGTAGACTTTACCTATTTCATAGTTTCCATGATTCAACTAGCCCTTTTAGCATAAATAGCACAAATTATGATAGTGATTAACCATTCCCATGGCCAATCCTTGTTAAGCATATCCATACCAAATGAGTATAACATTATACTCAAACATATATAAGCCATTTTCGCATGGCTATCCAAAATTATACAAATCCAAAGGGTCCATGACCCACAACAAAAAGGGTAGTCCTATACATGCCATTTCGAAGTTCAACCAAAATTGTACCAAAAGGGGGCTTTGATAGTGTGGGCGACTTCGACTTCAAAATCCCGAGTCCGATAGCTGAAGAACCAAAATCTATAAAACAGGGAAATCAAAGAAACGGAGTAAGCATTAAATGCTTAGTAAGTTTTGAGCAAAGAATTTAGACACAACCAAAGTATAGCATTCATGTAGCTAAACAGATAATTTCATATGCACAAATTTTCAATATCGTACTTACGTCACATTACCAACTCTTATATTCATACACAAAGATCAACTTAGCCAAAGGCCGGTAGCTCATTTATCAACTGAGCGAATACTTATTTGTAAGGGCTCAACTAATTCAAAGCACATACGAAACATACCACAATGTTGGGATGTTACAAGCGTATTAACTAAAATTTTTACAGCAAGATTGTTCATTCCCAAACCACGTACCTCCGGAATTTAACCGGATATAGCTACTCGTTCAAATGCCTTCGGGTCATAGCCCGGTTATAGTAACTCGCACAAATGCCTTCGGGACTTAACCCGGATTTAGTAACTCGGACAAATGCCTTCGGGCTTAGCCCGGAATTAGTATCTCGCACAAATGCCTTCGGATCTTAGTCCGGATATGGTCACTTAGCACAAAGCCTTCGGGACTTAGCCCGGACATCATTCGAATAACCACGCACATTTAACAATAAATCATGACACATTCGTATTTCATTTTCATTAGCAAAACTCAAACACAAGACACTTATCACTCTTGCAATTTCGGCTCAATAGCCACACACAAAGAGCATGATTTTGATTTGCTTAAAACATGATCTAATCAAATCATAATTTAAGCTCTATTACTCAAGAACTTACCTCGGATGTTGTCGAACGGTTTCGACGGTTATTCGACCACTTTTTCCTTCCCTTTATCGGATTTAGTTCCCCTTTGCTCTTGAGCTTAATTCAAACAAATTTAACTCATTAAAGTCTCATTTTGCTAGCTTATGGCCGAATATGACAAGGAGTTTGATAGGTCATATGGCCACCTTTTAGCTCAAATACACAATGGTCATACGCATTTTTAATCACATCAAGCAATTTAATACAATTCATTCGAACATCAAAAGAGAAGCTCAAGGTACTTAGCCCATATATACATTAGACACTAGAGTCACATATGTACGAAATCACGAATCGAATTCAACATACTAGCTAATATTTCCCCTTAGCCGAATTTTCTAAGTCAAGCTAAAGCCATCAATAGGCTACCTATGGCCGAACATACACATAACTTATGTACTTATTCATGGGGCCGAACATACATGTCTATGTTGGGGCCGATTGCAACACTTAATACATTCTACAAGTATGGTCACTTGTATTGACTAAACACCATTTTGTTTCAAGTTCAAAACTTGGCCCATACACATATATACACTAGTAAAGCATCCTCTCCCTTTCCATCAATTCAACACATGCATTACTCATTAATATACAAAAATTATATTTGGCCTTAGCACACAACTTGCTAGCCGATTCTTCTTCATCTAGCAAGTAATGCACATATGTGCTCATTTGTTAGACTCTACTTCATCTAACAACCACCATATTTTCCTTTCTACTTCCTACCATGGCCGAATGCATCACAACACCATACCGTTTCAATTTTTGGTCATGGTTAAACAAAGAACTTAATGTCTCACTCAAAAATGCTAAAAAGAAGATTCAAGAATCATCAATCCACCATCACATGCACCATTACAAAGCTTCACTTTTAGCATGCAAATGATATCAACACCAATCCACCTTGGCCGAATATCATCTCCATGACATAGTAAAGGTTTGAGCCATGGGCTATTTAGAACTCAAGCTAACTACTAAAACATGCATGCATCTCATGGAACATCATCAAACATACCTTAGTCTATCAAACCACCATAGCCGATTTCCTCAAAGCTCTTTTTCCTTCTTTTTCTTTCTCCTATTCGGCCAAGAACAACATGAGAGCTTTTCTCTTCTTTTTTTTTGGTCATGCATGAGAATGATGAACACATTTTTTTTCTCTTTGTTTTCTTCCTTCAATTTCTTATTAGTTTATTGCCCATGCTTCTTATTTTATTCTTCCATTAACACAACATGTTTCATGACATGTTTTGCCCATGCTTCTTATTTTATTTTTCCATTAACACAACATGTTTCATGACATGTTTTTCCCATCATCCCTTGTCATGGCCGGCCACTAGTACTTAAATGGGGGGAAATTGACATGCAAGTCCACCCCTTTGATTACATGCACTATTAGGCCACTTGCATTTGCCTAGCACATTTCTAAATTTTCTCACATAAGTCCTATCAACTAAATTCACATGCAATTAACTAAATCGAAGCTTAAAACTTTCACACATTTATATTCACATATTTTAGGCAATAATTATCACATTCAAATAATTTGGTGACTCGGTCTAGCGGTCCCGAGACCGCTTTCCGACTAGGGTCACTTTAGGGCTGTCACAACTCTCCCCCACTTAAGAAATTTTCGTCCCCGAAAATCTTACCGGTAAATAGGTTTGGGTATCGTTCTTTCATCGAGCTCTCGGTTTCCCAAGTAGCTTCCTCGATCCCGTGTTTGAGCCATAACACCTTAACTAACGGAACCCTTTTGTTTCGCAACTCTTTCACTTCACGAGCTAGGATACGAATCGGTTCTTCTTCATAACTCAAGTCAGATTGAATTTCAACTTCTGAGGGATTAATCACATGTGACGGATCGGATCTATAATGTCGAAGCATCAAAACATGAAAGACGTCGTGAATCTTTTCAAGTTCAGGGGGCAAAATCAATCTATACGCAACCGGACCAACTCGTTCAGAGATTTCGTACGGCCCAATGAATCTCGGGCTCAACTTGCCCTTACGGCCAAATCTGAGTATCTTTTTCCAAGGAGAAACTTTAAGAAACACTTTATCTCCCACCTGATATTCAATGTCTTTTCGTTTCAAATCCGCATACGATTTTTGACGATCTGTGGCTGCCTTCAGACTTTCACGGATTACCTTTACTTTCTGTTCAACATCTTTAATCAAATCAACTCCGAAAATTTTACTTTCACCGAGCTCGGTCCAAAACAATGGTGAACGGCATTTACGACCGTACAAAGCCTCGTAAGGTGCCATCTTAATACTTGATTGAAAACTGTTGTTGTAAGCGAATTCAATCAAAGGTAAATACCGTTCCCCTGAACCGCTGAACTCGAGGATGCAACATCTCAACATATCCTCAAGTATCTGAATTATCCGCTCGGATTGACCATCGGTTTGGGGGTGAAAAGCGGTGCTAAAGTGCAGCTTGGTACCCAAAGCTTCTTGCAATTTCTTCCAAAATCGCGAGGTGAATCTCGGATCTCTATCCGACACAACAGAAATCGGTACCCCGTGTAATCTCACAATCTGAGAAACATACAATTTAGCTAGTTTATCAAATGAAAAATCCGTACGTACGGGGATAAAGTGAGCCGACTTACTCAGTCTATCCACAACAACCCAAATCGCATCTTTCTTACTTGCCGATACTGGCAACCCAGATACGAAATCCATTGTGACTCGATCCCATTTCCATTCAGGTACCATGATCGGCTGAAGTAATCCTGAAGGCACTTGATGCTCCGCTTTCACTTGTTGACATATTAAACATCTCGAAACAAAGTCGGAGATATCTCGTTTTATACCATGCCACCAAAACCGACGTTTCAAATCGTTGTACATTTTCGTACTCCCCGGGTGAATTGACATTCGGCTACAATGGGCTTCGTTCAGAATCATCGGAATGAGTTCCGAATTCCTTGGAACACACAAATGACTTCTGAACCTCAAACAATCATCATCATCAATTTGAAACTCCGATTCCTTGTTCGGAACACACTCAGCCCGTTTTGCAACCAATTCATCATCGACTTTCTGAGCTTCACGAATTTGATGAATCAATAATGGTTTGGCTTTTAATTCAGCTACTAACACATTGTCGGGTAGAACAGACAAGTGTACATTCATCGCTCGTAAAGCAAACAACGATTTCCGACTTAAGGCGTCCGCAACCACATTAGCCTTTCCCGGGTGGTAATCAATGACAAGCTCGTAATCTTTCAACAACTCAAGCCAACGCCTTTGTCGCAGATTCAAGTCTCGCTGGGTCATCAAATATTTGAGACTTTTGTGATCCGAAAGTACATGGCACTTCTCACCAAACAAATAATGTCGCCATATTTTCAAAGCAAATACGATGGCAGCTAGTTCGAGATCATGGGTCGGATAATTTCTCTCGTGTGGCTTCAATTGTCTCAACGCATAGGCCACAACTCGACCTTCTTGCATCAATACGCAACCCAACTCAAGTAGGGATGCGTCACTATAAATGACAAACTCTTTGCCTGATTCGGGTTGCACTAAAATTGGAGCTTCAATCAAATAAGTTTTCAGTTGATCGAAACTTTTCTGACATTTCTCCGTCCATTCGAACTTAACATCCTTTTGAAGTAGCTTCGTCATTGGTGTGGCTATCATCGAGAAACCTTTTACAAATCGTCGGTAATAACCGGCGAGCCCCAGGAAGCTCTGAACTTCAGTAATATTTCTTGGAGGCTTCCAGTTAAGTATGGCTGAAATTTTGCTCGGGTCAACTCGAATACCCGATGCGGATACCACATGACCCAATAAGCTAACCTCTCTTAACCAGAACTCACACTTACTGAACTTAGCATATAACTGCTTATCCCACAAAATTTGCAACACTAATCTCAGGTGCTTAGCATGTTCGGTCTCATCTCCTGAATAGACCAAGATGTCATCAATGAACACCACTACGAACCGGTCCAAATATTTTCTGAAGATCCGATTCATCAAATCCATAAATACCGCAGGGGCATTAGTGAGCCCGAACGGCATCACTAAGAACTCGTAGTGACCGTACCTCGTTCTGAAAGCAGTTTTGGGTACGTCCGAATCTCGAATCCGCAACTGATAATAACCCGATCTCAAATCTATCTTTGAAAACACTGAGGCTCTCTTTAGTTGATCAAACAAATCATCAATACGCGGTAATGGATATTTATTCTTTATCGTCACTTTATTCAGTTGACTGTAGTCAATGCACAACCTCATGGTTCCGTCCTTCTTTTTCACGAACAATACTGGTGCACCCCAAGGTGAGAAACTTGGTCGAGCGAAACCTCTATCCATCAACTCTTGCAACTGAGCTTTCAATTCTTTTAACTCGGTTGGTGCCATACGATACGGAGCTATCGAAATTGGCGTAGTTCCAGGTACAAGCTCAATACCAAACTCTACCTCCCGAACAGGTGGTAAACCCGGTAATTCTTCAGGAAAAACATCCGGGTATTCACAAACCACCGGCACAGATTCGGGTTTCTTTTCTAATTCTTTGTCATCAAGTACATACGCAAGGTATGCTTCGCACCCTTTTCTTACATATTTCTGGGCCAACATTGCTGATATTACAGCTGGCAACCCCCTTAAGTCCGTAGACTCAACTTGGATTATCTCGTTATTTGCGCACCTCAAACGGCAAAAGCATCAAGTCCGCCGGAAAACAGGAATCTCGAATTACTAGGGGGCATTTCTTACACACTTTGTCGACAAGCACGTAACGACCCAAGGGATTTGACACCCGAATTACGAACTCAGTAGACTCAATAGGTAAAGTCTTACTGGATGCTAAGGTTTCGCATATATAAGAATGAGTAGAACCAGGGTCAATCAAAGCAATCACATTAGTATCAAAGAGAGTAAAAGTACCGGTAATAACATCTGGCGAGGAAGCATCCTCGCGTGCGCGTATAGCATAAGCCCTAGCAGGAGCGCGAGCCTCGGATCTGGTCGTAGCATCTCTAGATCCTCTCTGGCCACCCCTAGCATTGCCCGTATTTCTAGATGGTCTACCTCGAACAGTGGTAGCACCCGGTTTCTCGCTTTGATTTATATTCTGTTCAGACAACCTCGGGCAATCCTTAATGAAGTGGTCAGCTGATCCACACTTATAGCTGGAGCGGTCATGGAACCTACAGCTCCCCGAATGCCATTTACCACAATGCTGACACTCCGTTCTGTCTCGACGTTCATTTCCAACACTAGCGACCGAAGTGCCTCGTGTACCCACAGGGGGTCGATCACGATCTCGTCTAAAAAGGCCCGAAGTGCCTCGAGACTGGCCCACATCATCTCGAAATTTCTTCGATGCCTGTTGAAGAGACTTCCCCGAGGATCTTTTACGAAACTCTCCAGTTCCCACATCAACTTTTTGTTTTTCTTTTCTAACCTCTTCGGCTTTACAAGCTCGCTCGACAAGTACTACGAACTCTCGTATTTCAAGAATGCCAACGAACATTTTTATATCTTCATTCAGCCCATCCTCGAAGCGTTTACACATGATAGCCTCGGACGAAACACATTCCCGAGCGTATCTACTAAGTCTAACAAATTTTCGCTCGTAATCAGTAACTGACATAAAACCTTGCTTAAGCTCAAGAAATTCCTTCCGTTTTTGATCAACAAATCTCTGACTGATATACTTTTTCCGAAACTCAGTTTGGAAAAACTCCCAAGTTACTTGCTCTCGGGGCACAACAGAAGTCAGAGTACTCCACCAATAGTAGGCAGAATCGCGTAGCAAGGAGATAGTACACTTTAGGCATTCATCGGGTGTACAAGATAGCTCATCGAGTACCCGGATAGTGTTGTCCAACCAAAATTCAGCTTGCTCGGCATCGTCGCTATCCGTAGCTTTAAATTCAGTAGCCCCATGTTTTCGGATTCTGTCAACTGGGGGCTTATTTGACCTTATTTGGTCAGTTACCGGAGGTATTGTAGGTGCGGGGGTGGCATTAGTCGGGAATGGAGGTTGTGGAACAGCCGTATTAGTTCGAATGTATTGGTTGAACCAATCATTCATTACGCTATAGAAAGCTTGTCTAGCTTCATCATTCGGGTTGCTAGCAATAGGTTGAGAGTCCACCGGCGCTGTCCCTTGTGCGGGAGCAGGAGCCACACTCTCAAGATCATCAGCTACCGCTCGGTCGGGATCGGGATCCATTACTATAAATAAACACATTTTCAATCGTCAGAAATCACCACACTATTAAATAATCACAAAATGGCATGTATAGCTAGACCCAAACGTATTACGGTAGTCCTAGAATCGACTAAACCGTAGCTCTGATAATAAATAAAATTGTAACACCCCGTACCCGAGACCGTTGCAGGAGTCGAACGCGAGGTGCTAACAGACTTAATTACTTTGTTTTCACAGTCCATTAAAAAAAATTCCAGACAGGCTGGCTAACCGCATCACTGTCGCCTTAAAAATCATATCTCGAGTTCCAAAACTCGAAAACTGATTCCGTAAATTTTCCCTGAAATTAGACTCATATATCCATCTGTGGAATTATTTATAGAATTTTTGGTCGGGCCAATTGGTACAGTTTATTAGTTAAAGTCTCCCCTGATTCTGGGTTCGACTACTCTGACCTTCACGTATTACGACTTGGATATCTCCCTGTACAGAGCTTCAATACTCATGACGTTTGTTTCTATAGAAACTAGACTCAAAAAGGAATCTATTCATATATGGCATGACTTCTAATTATCTCTGATTAATTTATAATGAATTTCCAAAGTCGGAACAGGGAATCCAGAAACCGTTCTGGACCTGTCTTACGAAAACTTTAGCATCTCATAATATACTGTTCATATGAACGTTTCGTTACTTTCCTATGAAAGTAGATTCATCAAGGTTCGTTTGCATAATTTATTCACTATTTAATTCCATTCCTACTATTTTTAGTGATTTTCCAAATCTACATCACTGTTGCTGTCAGCATCTGCCTTTAAGGTAGACTTTACCTATTTCATAGTTTCCATGATTCAACTAGCCCTTTTAGCATAAATAGCACAAATTATGATAGTGATTAACCATTCCCATGGCCAATCCTTGTTAAGCATATCCATACCAAATGAGTATAACATTATGCTCAAACATATATAAGCCATTTTCGCATGGCTATCCAAAATTATACAAATCCAAAGGGTCCATGACCCACAACAAAAAGGGTAGTCCTATACATGCCATTTCGAAGTTCAACCAAAATTGTACCAAAAGGGGGCTTTGATAGTGTGGGCGACTTCGACTTCAAAATCCTGAGTCCGATAGCTGAAGAA
Source organism: Gossypium hirsutum (assembly GCF_007990345.1). Taxonomy (NCBI): domain Eukaryota; kingdom Viridiplantae; phylum Streptophyta; class Magnoliopsida; order Malvales; family Malvaceae; genus Gossypium; species Gossypium hirsutum. Next base: position 58,366,449 of record NC_053425.1, on the reverse strand, counting down.
CCAAAATCTATAAAACTGGGAATCAAAGAAACAGAGTAAGCATTAAATGCTTAGTAAGTTTTGAGCAAAGAATTTAGACACAACCAAAGTATAGCATTCATGTAGCTAAACAGATAATTTCATATGCACAAATTTTCAATATCGTACTTACGTCACATTACCAACTCTTATATTCATACACAAAGATCAACTTAGCCAAAGGCCGGTAGCTCATTTATCAACTGAGCGAATACTTATTTGTAAGGGCTCAACTAATTCAAAGCACATACGAAACATACCTCAATGTTGGGATGATACAAGCGTATTAACTAAAATTTTTACAGCAAGATCGTTCATTCCCAAATCACGTACCTTCGGAATTTAACCGGATATAGCTACTCGTTCAAATGCCTTCGGGTCATAGCCCGGTTATAGTAACTCGCACAAATGCCTTCGGGACTTAACCCGGATTTAGTAACTCGCACAAATGCCTTCGGGCTTAGCCCGGAATTAGTATCTCGCACAAATGCCTTCGGATATTAGTCCAGATATGGTCACTTAGCACAAAGCCTTCGGGACTTAGCCCGGACATCATTCGAATAACCATGCACATTTAACAATAAATCATGACACATTCGTATTTCATTTTCATTAGCAAAACTCAAACACAAGACACTTATCACTCTTGCAATTTCGGCTCAATAGCCACACACAAAGAGCATGATTTTGATTTGGTTAAAACATGATCTAATCAAATCATAATTTAAGCTCTATTACTCAAGAACTTACCTCGGATGTTGTCGAATGGTTTCGACGGCTATTCGACCACTTTTTCCTTCCCTTTATCGGATTTAGTTCCCCTTTGCTCTTGAGCTTAATTCAAACAAATTTAACTCATTAAAGTCTCATTTTGCTAGCTTATGGCCGAATATGACAAGGAGTTTGATAGGTCATATGGCCACCTTTTAGCTCAAATACACAATGGTCATACGCATTTTTAATCACATCAAGCAATTTAATACAATTCATTCGAACATCAAAAGAGAAGCTCAAGGTACTTAGCCCATATATACATTAGACACTAGAGTCACATATGTACGAAATCACGAATCGAATTCAATATACTAGCTAATATTTCCCCTTAGCCGAATTTTCTAAGTCAAGCTAAAGCCATCAATAGGCTACCTATGGCCGAACATACACATAACTTATGTACTTATTCATGTGGCCGAACATACATGTCTATGTTGGGGCCGATTGCAACACTTAATACATTCTACAAGTATGGTCACTTGTATTGACTAAACACCATTTTGTTTCAAGTTCAAAACTTGGCCCATACACATATATACACTAGTAAAGCATCCTCTCCCTTTCCATCAAGTCAACACATGCATTACTCATTAATATACAAAAATTATATTCGGCCTTAGCACACAACTTGCTAGCCGATTCTTTTTCATCTAGCAACTAATGCACATATGTGCTCATTTGTTAGACTCTACTTCATCTAACAACCACCATATTTTCCCTTCTACTTCCTACCATGGCCGAATGCATCACAACACCATACCGTTTCAATTTTTGGTCATGGTTAAACAAAGAACTTAATGTCTCACTCAAAAATGCTAAAAAGAAGATTCAAGAATCATCAATCCACCATCACATGCACCATTACAAAGCTTCACTTTTAGCATGCAAATGATATCAACACCAATCCACCTTGGCCGAATATCATCTCCATGACATAGTAAAGATTTGAACCATGGGCTATTTAGAACTCAAGCTAACTACTAAAACATGCATGCATCTCATGGAACATCATCAAACATACCTTAGTCTATCAAACCACCATAGCCGATTTCCTCAAAGCTCTTTTTCCTTCTTTTTCTTTCTCCTATTCGGCCAAGAACAACATGAGAGCTTTTCTCTTCTTTTTTTGGTCATGCATGAGAATGATGAACACATTGTTTTCTCTTTGTTTTCTTCCTTCAATTTCTTATTAGTTTATTGCCCATGCTTCTTATTTTATTCTTCCATTAACACAACATGTTTCATGACATGTTTTGCCCATGCTTCTTATTTTATTTTTCCATTAACACAACATGTTTCATGACATGTTTTGCCCATCATCCCTTGTCATGGCCGGCCACTAGTACTTAAATGGGGGGAAATTGACATGCAAGTCCACCCCTTTGATTACATGCACTATTAGGCCACTTGCATTTGCCTAGCACATTTCTAAATTTTCTCACATAAGTCCTATCAACTAAATTCACATGCAATTAACTAAATCGAAGCTTAAAACTTTCACACATTTATATTCACATATTTTAGGCAATAATTATCACATTCAAATAATTTGGTGACTCGGTCTAGCGGTCCCGAGACCGCTTTCCAACTAGGGTCACTTTAGGGCTGTCACAACTCCTCATACAATGCCACTGTTATGCTCACCTGATAATTTATCAAACAACAACAATCTTTCTTAGTTTCTTTGAAACTCTAAAACATAGCAATGAATAAATATTTTGAGAATTTTCAAAACAACCTCGTACTCACATCTTACTATAATTTCTCCTAGAATTACCATATGAGGATGATCGAGAGGCGCCGAGGAACCTACCCTCCCCAGTATCGTATAGCCTAATCTACCGAGGAGGAGGCCTAAGAGGACATTCCTGATGATGTCCCCCCACAGCACGAGGATCCACCGACTCAGCCACCACCACCCTCTCGCCCAGTTCATACGGTGGCTTCATATGCTGACATCTCTGAGCGCCTCACCCGATTCGAGCAGCAGTGTTTGCAACGATTTGACAACACTGATGCTACTCTACAGCAGATTTGTCAGCACCTCCACATCTCATCGCCAGTCCCACCTCGCGAACCATCCAGTGATGAAGATGTTTAGAAATATTTCTTTATTATTTTATGTTTTTAATTTTTATTGAAACTACTTTTTATTTTTGTTAGATTTTAGAATTTTATTTTTAATTATTAATTTTGGTTATTTCTTTTCGAGTAATTATTCTTCCTAATATCCCCTAAAAAGTTTCTGATTTTATCACAGTTATATAGAGCTTTTAAGCTCATCATCACATAGGAACTAAAACTCCACTGGGAAAGGTTCTCCACAACTGCCATGTCCTGCTCGACCATGACCATAGCTACCACTAGATATAATATTCTTTTGGCGCAGGACTTATGGACTAATGAACCTCTACAGCCGCTGGAGTATCCTCCTCCACTCTCGAACCGATTACTCTCCAAAACTCTAGTTCGAGGAATTCATCATACAGGAAGTTTCACTTCTCTCCCTATCTTATTTTTATTTTATAATACCTATCTTTGTACATTAAGGGAAATGTACATCTTAAGTGTGGGGGGAGGCATTGATTTCATTATCAGAAAAATCCCTGAATGACTGCCTTGTTCTCTTAAAAAGCTCTCATATCATATTTAGGATAAATTTTAATTGATTTATGATTTTGATTGATATATCTTGAATTAAAACATAGGGATTTATACATTGATTGTTTCAACTTTAAGACATTAGAGAATCAAGCATGATAAGTTGATTTTTAAGAATTTAAAATCTTAGGCTGTTTCCCCAAAGTTTAGGTATTACTTTGAATTGGAATTCACAAGTTTTTAACATCAAAAAGCCATAATTTTTGTGAGATTTTTGAGCCTTTTGAGCATCTTGTAATTTTTTCATGCTCACTTTTATTATTGCTTTGAGTGCGTCAGTATTGAACTGTTATTCTAGAACTTGCTTGATTATGCATGTCGAGACCACACCATTTGATTTTATATATCAAAATGATTAAGGCACTTAGGATTAACCCACTTATGCCATGAAAAGCCTACCTCCACGATTAACCCCTAGTAAACCCCCTTGAGCCTAACAAGTCATTTCTTGTATTAACCTTAATATTAACCCTTAACCCATTATTGTTGAAATCCCCTCAATTAATCCCTACTTTTGTCAAGATTTGAATTGAATAAATTGTTTAGCTATGTCTTGTTCTTAATAGTTAGTCTATGTTATGTAACTTGTTTTTAAAAAAAAAAACCTATGTATGCATATCTGTAATTTCATATTCTGAGAGAAGCTCTATTGTACGCAAGTGAAGATTAACTCTTTTTCTAGTTAGGTAATTTTTCAACTCAATCTCGATTCTAACCCTTTCTTTCATCTTGTGACCACACCCCCCTAACCAAGCCTCACTACAACCCTCTAAAGACCTTTTGATTGATGTATCATCTTAAATTATGGTGGTGGAGATTTGATTTTCATGCAATCCTATGGTAATGACTTCTCATTATTGACTATTGAGTGTTTCATTTATTGTCCTTCAACACCTCGAGTGATTTGAGTGAATCATTAGTGAGGATGTGAAACTCTGTGATATTCTGAATCAACGGTAATTACTTAAATGAGGAGAGACACCTATTTTTGCATGATTAAAACTCAACTCAGAATGTTTGAGACTTTGATGTTCTTTTAGTTGAATCCTCAATGTATGATTACTTATGGATTAATTTGAGATATTATCGATAGAAATTATAAGTTGAAAAGAATTTATTTTGATTATGAGTTGAGAATTTTGCTTGAGGACAAGCAAATGCTTAAGTGTGGGGGTATTTAATAAACCGTAAATTATACATATTTTTACCCCATGTTTAATGCATTTTATGGATTATTTCTCATTAGAATTGGTGAATTCGATGCTCCTAATGCTTTAATTTCATGTTTTATACTTAGGAGAGCATAGGAGAGCAAAATGAACAAGAAACGGGCAAAAAACAGAGAAAATGGGCCAAAGTACGAACTCAACACGGCCTGGACTTCCTCACACTGGCAGCCCACATGGCAGTGTCAATTTGGAAGAATCGAAGCACGGTTCACACGGGCAAACAACACGACCATGTCAATTTGGCATGCTCGAACACGGCCTAAAGTAAGTGCACACGGGCGTGTCCTACCGAGCCCAAGTTGAGTACAATTTAGAAAAGGCTAATTTTGAGGGCTTTCAGGCATTCCAAAGCCTATAAATACACCCTAAATGAAGAAGAAAAGAGAGACGGAGAAGGGGGAGTAAGAAATTACTCCAAGGAAGCCAATTGATCCATCTCGAAAGCCGGATTCATCATCAAGACTAAAGATCTCTCCTCAATTTCCCTTCAAGAGTCTTGGGTTTTCTTTATGTTTTGTATTCTTTATTCTTCTAAGATGTTTTCTTATTTAGTTATGAACTAAAACCCCTAAATACCCAACGGGAATGAAACCTAAGACGAATCTTGTTATTATTTTCTGAATCATATGATAAATATTTAACTTGTTCTTAATTATGTGTCCTTAATTCCTGTTTCGATATCCCAGGATACTGATTCAAGACATGCTCTTATTCAGAGGAGGAATAGACCCTGTCTAAGAGTACATTTGTCATAATTAAGCGGAGTTGATTGTGCGCCTAGAAATAGGGTGACAAGATTTTGCCGGATTAGGGTGAAACCTAATAAGGGGATCCATAGATCGAGTTAATGCAACCCTAGAGTGTTAATTAGAGAAAAGTCTCGGTTATTCAATCTAGGGATTAGACATTATTAGTCTTGAATAGGGATAATAACATAACTTAGGGATCTCTACGGAACAAGTTGAATGAATAAATCGTCCGATTCAAAGCCAGAATAACAAGTAAAGTCTAGGTGGATTTTTCCTTAGGTATTATCTTAAATCAATCGATTCTTCCCAAAAGCAATTCTCCAATTCTTTTCTTTGTGCGTTCTTAGTTTAGATAATTAGTTAGTTAAAACAAAAACCTCTTTATTCTTAGGCTAAATAATAAAAAGACAGTCATTACTATTACTTTTAGTTCTTTTGGGTTCAACAATCCGATCTTGCTAAAACTATACTACTGTTCGATAGGTACACTTGCCTACATCACGATAATAGTTAGTTCAAGAACGAGTAATTATAAATATTTAAAACCTATCATGAAATAACACGATCAAGTTTTTGGCGTCGTTGCCGGGGAATTGAAATATTAAGAACGCTCAATTTTTATTACTTTAGCATATGAATAATCAAACTACCTTAATAACAATCCAAAGTCTTTGGCTTAATCATAATATTACATACTCAAATTTACAACCCTATACATGCCATAGACTCGAAATACTAAGATTTACTTATGCCGATAGCGTAGACTCGACAATGTGATAATATCACTGATGGCCTACAACCCAAGCTAACTTGGAAACCCTAGGGAATATGGGAAAGAAAAGGGGAGTAAGCTTAGTAAGTTCATAAGAAAACAATAAGCAATTCATTAACAGGTTTTATCAATGTTTACAACATAATCACAAATTCACTACAAGTTGACTTCCTAAGCAATAGTCACTAAATTATTTATAACTGGAGATACTAAACTCAAAATCAATTGTCGTTAATTTTACCTGAAAATCGACTCATATATCTTCTATCCACAAAATTTTCAGAATTTTTCGTTTGACCACTCAATACCAGATTTTTCTTAAAGTTTCCCCTTCTTCACTGTTTGACTAATCTGACCACTCTTCACTACGAATCAAATTTCTTATTGTACAGAACTCAAAATATGTTCTCGTTGATTTAATTTGAAATTAGACTCATTAAAGAGTCTAAACATATAAATTTTATCTTATAAACATTTTTGTACAAATTATAATGATTTTCTAAATACAGAACAGGGGACCCTAAAGTCATTTGACTCTGTCTCACGCCACTTCAAATATCTCATTATCAGAAATTCTTTTGCTTACACGGTTTCTTTTATAAGAAACTAGACTCATTAAGCTTTAATTACATAAGTTATTCAGCTACTAAATCAACTCCCACAATTTATGGTGATTTTCCAAAATCACGTTACTACTGCTATCCCAAGTAGATTTATTACAAATTTACTCATTCACACATTCTTTGCATTCATATTATTTAAACATGTATATCACCAATCAATTTCATCACATATCTATAATTTCACTTAAGCATAATATCAATACAATACATCATGCTCAATGATTCGTACACAATCGTTCAAATTAGCAATTATAAGATGGTTTTGCACACAGCCCACCCTTATTGATAATTTACGATGGCTTTACCCTTACTCACATATATGACATAGGCAATTAGATACTTCAATGTCAACTTTAATTCAACCGAATTTAACAATTGTACCATTTCATAATCACAATTACTTTCGTCATTCATATCTAAATGGTATTTCACATAATTCATATAACCTTTCACCATGACAGAATACACACATACACATATGACACCTTCACCTATGCTTCTCATTTCACATTCATGATTCAATTCCAATCAATCTAACATGTATAAGTATATATCACATACCTGGCCAACTTAATGTATTGAACGAATTCAATTGCCGATTTAACACAAGGTCTCATGGTCTTAGTCTTTTATCAAATCACCGACATTTAGCTTACTAGGTTTTAAACCCGAATTCATCATCGGCACGAAGCCTGCTAGACTTTAGGTCTGAACTCATTCACCGGCATTTCACCTGCTAGGCTTGAAGCCCGATATCATTTCACTGGCATTATAGCCTGCTAGGCCCGAAGCCCGATATTATCTCACCAGCATTATAACCTGCTAGGCCCGAAGCCCGATAATATTATTCACCAGCTTAAAGCTTGCTAGGCCGAGGCCCGAATATCAGATTTCGATAAATAATTCACCTGTTCTTTCATACTTTCATAACTTATACTTCAATTACGTATAACTAAAACACATATCTATGCACAAAGATTTTCATCCTTTCAACCACATAGGGTTTAATTTCTTGTAACACATATCTTAGTACATCATTTAATAGTATCAAAGCCGACTAGATATGCTAGTCACATACGGCTCATAACTTTAATTTAATATTCATTCAACACAAAGAACATATGTATATATATATAGAATCAAACATCTTCTTAATTATGATTATTCAACTCTTAAGCATATAACATGATCAAACACAAACACTTAAGAACTTACCTTAAATGTCGTCGGACAACTACGAATCGACTATTCCATTTGTTTCGCTTTTCCCTTTTCCGAGTTAAGTTCCTTTTGCTCTTGAGCTAGGTTTACTTAACTAATTTATTTAGATTCAAACATTAACAATTTTTCTTAATAAGAAACATACGACAACTCATTAACAACCATTCATTCACATCTTTATTCTTGATTACAATCGGCCATTATAACATATACAGATGCATATTAACCATTTTTACCGATTCTCCATTAACCACTAATTCATATACATAAATTTTTCAACTCATCCTTCTCCACATTATTTACCTTAATTCACATTCGGAAATCATAGAACACATACTAATGATTTAACGTTACAATTCAAATTTTCACACACCAATAAACACATTCGGCAAAACTTCATTTCAATTTACTTTAAAACACCAACAACTAAATTATTTCTTGGCACCTTTATCACATTTTCACAATCGACATAACCATGTTACCAATCTAATACATCAAATTTAATTATCCAAGACTACATTCAGCATATATATATTACATAAACACAATAGCCGATTGTTATTTATCATCTAATTCGACTTTCAATAACCTCAAATTATAAACCATATTCAATTCCCTAATTAAGATATCAATTGACAACTTCACAAATAAAGATTAACAAGCTTAGGGCTCATCTAATAACCATTTATAATTTAAAACTTCAAACGTTCGAAATCTAACATTTTACTCACATGGCCGAATACATGCTTTGCCCCAACTAAGGAAATTTATACACTCACAACTCCATCAATTCATTTTCTATTTAATTACATCAATTCAAAGCTCAATTTAATAAGAACATGCTTAATTTAAATAAAAACAAATTTCCTTTCCCAAAAGCATATATATACGAGAACTTCAACTTCATACCTCTCAACAATGAATTCAACTTAATCATTCATTAACATTACACTCATTCTGCCATTATAAGCAAATTTAACATCTAAACAACACCTTCCAAAAGCTATCAAATTATCACAATTTAACAAATTGCCGAATGCACATATGTTCAATAATTCATGAATTTAAACCATGGGTTAACTATACAATGCACTTATCAATTTAATTTCAAAAAAAATTACATCAAAATCACATTAACATACCTTTGATTTATGAAATAACCATGGCCGAATGCCTTGCCTTCTTCTTCTATTTTTCTTTCACTAGTTACGGCAATGGGGAAAAGAAAGATTAACATACATTTTTTTATCATTCTTTTCTTATTTTAGTTATTCTTTATTTCATAATATAAAGCCATTAACTATTATAATGCTAAAATAAAATACATATATTATCTATCAACCATCATTATGGTCAGCCACTAAATTAAAAGTGGTCCATTTGACATGCAAGTCCCCCATGTCAATAATTCATGCATTATTTGGCCCCTTTAAAATTCACCTATCACATTTTCAAGTCTTATCACATGAGTCCTTTCTTATAAATTAACACCTAATTGATAAAATCAAGGCATGAAATATTCACACATACAAATTCCACATACAATAAGCATAGAATATAACATCTAATTATTTTCGTGACTCAGTTTTGTGATTCCGAAACCACTTTCCGACTAGGGTCAAATTAGGGTTGTCATAGGTTCAACGGGCAATGGTAAGTTATGAACGAAGGTGTAAAACGAGCTAAAATGATCAGGTATGAGTTAATTGATTACCTATTTGAAAATAAGGAAGTTGGCCATTTGATATGTGATGCAAATTATATAAGTTATTAATGTGAACATATGTGCACTTGCAAAGTATATTCGGCTATAGGTTATGTATATGTATGTGATGTTGTATTTTGGTTCATAAGTACATGTATACGCGTGTGAACACATTTGGTTATATAATAATGTTATGTATTTGAAATTTAATAATACTTTGAATGTGTATATATATACAATTGGTTAAGATAAGATTATTTATGAAAGCATATGTTAAATATGAAATGTTGAGATTAATATTATATGTAACTATGATAGTATAACTTGGTTTGGTTAAAATAAGTTGATAATTTATTGTGTTGTTATTTGCTTATGACTTACTAAGCTTAAATAGCTTATTGTGTTATGTTTACATCTAGATTTTGAGATCTAGTTATGAGTTCGGGATTCGTCAGCAAAGACTATCACACTATTGCCTGTTTTCGGTATTTTATAAGCTGAATTTTTGAAACTATGGCATGTATAGGCTAGATTATATTTTCAAATGTTTTATTTTGGTTAATGTAATCATGAGCCATGCAAAAAAGGCTTATTACTTTGATATGTTCGAATTTAATGCTTCGTTTTGATGATGGTCATGTTTGATTTTGATGTTCGGCTATTGCTTATATGTATATATATATGTGTGTGTGTGTGAATCTTGGTTGATATGCTTTAATAAGGTTTTGTTATGTGACTTAATATTAATGCTTTCATGCATTCGGTTTTGGCATAAAAATGTTAACAGGGTATATTATGGTAGGTATGTCTTATGATATATTTGAAATGTGAATTAGGTATGATATGAAATGTTGTGGATAGATCTTCTTGTCAAATAAATATGTATGTTATATATATATGATGAGCTTGGTTTTGGTAATTCGGTATTGGCATATGTTCATGGTTTAAAATAATGATTTGTATGGCTATATAAATTCGTTTGTTATTTGGAAAATAATGAATATGTACAAGTAAATTTTGTTAGTCGAATAGATAATAGATGAAATAGGTTTTATGTATGACATTTGGTAATGTTGCTTTTGTATATAAATTTGGGTTATTAAGTTGTATAGATATGATATGAATTATTTGAATATGATGATACTGATTAATTAAATGAGGTTTGAATGGTTTATTTATGCACGTAAGTTTGTGGAATATGAAATTGATATGGTTGTTAACTTTAACTTATTTTTGACTTTTTATATATACATAAATGAAATAATTTTTTTTTGATTCATAGTTATATTTTTGAATACCACAGTTATAAATAACCATATGAATAGATTGTTGGTAATCATGGAGTATGCACAATTTGTTATTAGTATGTGCATGTGCAGTAGCTATGAAATTGTTTAGATCTTCAGTTAATAAGTGGGTTGGTTGGTATATGCTCGGTATATGATATGTATTTGTAATTAAATTTTGAAATCTTTAATAAGATTAGAGTATTTATGTGATTGATTCACTAAGCATAAATTGTTTTAATTGCCTGTTTTGAGTTGTGTTTTGATCAGTAATGCCTCGTAACCGTAATCTGGCGACTACGGGTTAGAGGTGTTACATTTGATTGGTATCAAGGTTACAATTTAGTCGATTTTAGGACTAACGTAGCGCGTGTGAGTCTAGCCATACATGCCATATTATATACTGGGATAGTGTGATGACTTCTGACATTTGAAAATGTGTTTTCGTATAGTAAATGGATCTCGAAAGAGCTGTAACTAAAGAAGTCGAGAGTATAACGCCTGCTTCCATGCAAGGGACTACGCTGGTTGATTCTCGATCGACCTCGAGTAATCAAGAGGGAGAGGCTAAGCAAGCCTTTTATCAAATGATGAACGATCGGTTTACTTAGTATATTTGGACGAATTTGGCTGTACAACAACCTCCACCCCCAATTAATCCTTCTCCGATACTTGCTATGCCTCAAGTGAGTGATCCATTGAGATTACATAAGCCTCTTGTTGATAAAATCAGAAAACACAGGGTTGAAGAATTCAGAGCTACTGATGATGATGATGCTGAGCGAGCTGAATTCTAGCTTGATAATATTATCCATGAGTTTGATGAGTTATCTTGTACCCCAGATGAGTGCTTAAAATGTGCCATATCTTTACTACGAGACACTGCATATCACTGGTGGAAACACTAGTATCGGTGGTTCCTAAAGAACGGGTAACCTGAGACTTCTTCGAGACTGAGTACCATAAGAAATATATCAGTCAGAGATTCATTGATCAAAAACGCAAGGAATTTCTCGAGTTAAAACAAGGTCGCGTGACTAGGATAAAATATGAACAGAAATTCGTGAGACTCAGTCAGTATGTCTGAGAGTGTGTTTCGACTGAAGTTATAATGTGTAGAAGATTTGAAGATGGGTTGAATGAAGACATTAAACTGATGGTCGGCATACTTGAAATAAAAGAGTTCGTAGTACTAGTTGAGCGAGCGTGCAAAGCCGAAGAGCTGGGGAAAGAGAAAAGAAAAGCTTGTAGATTGCACGATCATGCTTGTTTTAAATATGCATCGATGGATCATTTTGTTCATGAATACCCAGAGTTAGCTGAACAAAATCCAGTACAGAATACGAGATCGGGTAACACTGCAGCCCGAGGTAGACCACCCAAAAATATGGGTAATGTGAGTAGTAGTCAGAGAGGGAGTAAAGATACAGCTGTTAGATCCAAGGCTAGTGCACCTGCCAGAGCCTATACTATTCGCGCACACGAGGAGGCCTCATCCCCAAGTGTTATTACTGTTACATTCACCCTTTATGATACTAGTGTAATTGCATTGATTGATCTTGGTTCGACTCATTCTTATGTGTGTGAGACTTTAGTATTCAGTAAGACTTTGCCTGTTGAGTCTACTGAGTTTGTGATTAGAGTATCAAACCCCTTGGGCCTGTGTGTTATGGTTGACAAATTGTGTAAGAATTGTCCTTTGATGATTTCAGATTTGTGTTTCCTGACTGATTCGAAGTTGTTTCCATTTGATGAGTTCGACATAATTCTGGGTATGGACTGTTTGACTTTTCATGATGCTATCGTAAATTGGAAAAGAAAGACTATTGATTTGAATGGTTTACCAGCAGTGATATCTTTGATGTTAGCTTAGAAATATGTGAGAAAAGGTTGCAAAGCTTATTTTGCCTATGTGCTTGATAGTAAAGTGGCCGAAAGAAAGATTAAATCAGTACCTGTTGTGTACGAGTATCTAGATGTGTTTCTTGAAGAATTGCCAGGTTTGCCACCTATTCGGGAGGTAGAGTTTGGTATTAAGTTAGTGCTGAGGATGACTCCGACGTCGATAGCACCGTACAGAATGGCACCTATTGAATTAAAAGAGTTGAAAGCTCAGTTGCAAGAATTGACAGACAGAGGTTTCGCACGACCGAGTTTCTCTCCTTGGGGTACACTAGTTTTATTTGTGAAAAAGAAAGACAGAACTATGAGAGCGTGTATCGACTATAGACAACTCAATAAGGTGACTATTAAGAATAAATATCCGTTGCCATGGATTGATGACCTGTTTGATCAACTGAAAGGGGCTACAATATTTTTGAAGATAGATTTGGGATCAGGCTACTATCAGTTGTGAGTTAAAGACTCTGATGTGCCTAAGACTAATTTTTGAACTAGGTATGGACATTATGAGTTTCTAGTTATGCCTTTCAGACTTACAATGCACCTGTTATTTTCATGGATTTTAAGAATCAGATCTTTAGACAGTATTTGGATCGGTTTGTGGTTGTGTTCATAGATGACATTTTGATCTATTACCATGATGAAACCGAACATGTCGAACATTTAAGTCTTGTGTTACAGACTTTGAGAGATAAATAGTTGTATGAAAATTTTAGTAAATGTGAGTTTTGGTTACGCAAAGTCAGTTTTCTAGGCCATGTCGTATCAATATCAGGTATTCGGGTTGATCTGACTAAGATTTCATCTATACTTGATTGGAAACCTCTGAGAAATGTTTCTGAAGTCTAAAGTTTTCTGGGACTTGTCGGTTACTATAGACGGTTCGTGAAAGGTTTCTCCATGATTGCAACCCCGATGACAAAGCTATTTCAGAAAGATGTTAAGTTCGAGTGGTCAAAAAAGTGCCAGAAAAGTTTTGATCAGTTGAAAGCCTTGTTGATCGAAGCTCCAGTGCTAGTTCAACCAGAATTGGGTAAAGAATTTGTTATCTATAGTGATGCATCTTTAAATAGTTTGGGCTATGTTTTGATGCAAGAAGTAAAAGTTATAGCTTATACCTCAAGACAGTTAAAGCCACATAAAAAGAACTACCCGACACACGACCTAGAATTGGTGGCTATTGTGTTTGCATTGAAGATATGGCATCACTATCTGTTCAGTGAGAAATGTCATGTTTATTCTGATCACAAAAGCCTTAAATACCAGATGACTCAGAAAGATCTGAATTTGAGACAACGCCGATGGTTAGAGTTGCTAAAAGCCTATGAGCTTGCGATCGACTAACATCCGAGAAAGGCTAATGTTGTTGCTGATGCTCTAAGTCAAAGATCGATGTTTGCTTTCCGTGCAATGAATGTGCATATGGCTATGTCTATTGATAGTTCGATAATAGCTGAATTAAAAGCAAGACCGATATTTGTTCAACAAATTTGTGATGCTAAAAAATTTGATGATGATTTGTTAGCAAAGCGAGCTCAATGTGATTCGAATGTTGATTCAGAGTTCAGAGTTGATGTTGAGGGTTGAGGTTCAAAAACTGAATATGTGTCCCGAGAAATTCAGAGTTGATTTCGATAATTTTAAACACAGCTCACAACAATCGGTTAACTGTTCACCAGGGTAGTACGAAGATGTATAATGATCTGAAATAGATTTATTGGTGGCATAAAATGAAACGAGACATTTCTGACTATGTTTCGAAATGTTTAGTCTGTCAGCAAGTAAAACCCGAGCATCAGGTACCTTCTGGGTTGCTTCAGCAGATCATGATATCTGAGTGGAAATGGGACAGAGTTACAATGAATGTTGTATCCGGTTTACCGTTGACACCAAGCAAGAAAGATGCAATCTAGGTTATTGTGGATAGATTGACTAAATCGGCTCATTTTGTTTCGGTTTGTACAGATTATTTGCTTGACAAGCTTGCTGAGTTATATGTTTCTCAGATTGTGAGATTACACGGTGAGCCTATTTCTATTGTTTTGGATAGAGATCTGAGGTTTACATCGCGGTTTGAAGGTACGTAGGAATGATACTTACCTTTGATTGAATTTTCGTAAAATAATAGCTTTCAATCGAGTATAAAAATGGCACCTTACGAGGCTTTGTACGGTCATAAATGTCAAACACCATTGTATTGGACTGAGCTCATTGAAAACAAGATACACGAGATCGATTTGATCAGAAAGACTGAACAGAAAGTGAAAGTAATCCGTGAAAGTCTGAAACAGCATCAGATCATCAAAAATCGTATGCAGACTTGAAATGAAAAGATATAGAGTTTCAGATCGGGGACAAAGTATTTTTGAAAGTCTCACCGTGGAAGATAATACTCAGATTCGATCGTAAAGGCAAGTCTGAGATTTATTGGGCCCTATGTGATTATAGAGCGTGTCGCCCGGTTGCTTATAGACTACTATTGCCACCTGAGTTAGAAAAGATCCACAATGTATTTCATGTTTCGATGCTTCGTAGATATTGATCTGTTCCCTCACATGTGATTAGTCCGTCAGAGATTGAGATTAAGTCTGATATGACATATGAGGAAGAACCGATTCGCATTCTGGCTCGCGAGGTTAAATAATTATGAAATAAGAAAATTTTGTTAGTTAAAGTACTGTAGCATAAACATGGAGTTGAGGAAGCAACATGGGAGCCAGAGGATGCTATGAAAGATCGTCATCTGAACCTATTCACCGGCAAGACTTTCGGGGACGAAAGTCCCTAAAGGGGGAGAGTTGTAACAGCTCGATTTAGACCTTAATCGGGACGGTGGTTTCGGGACCATGAATCTGAGCTAGAAAAATATTTAGAAATTATTTTCTGTGTTTATTATGTGTGAATTTGTGTGTGTGAAATTTTCGCACTTTAATTTTGTCGTTTGAGTGCCCGATTAAATAAAAGGACTTAATCGCGTAAACTGAAAATTTGACGGTTAATTGTAAAAGAGCGAAATTGTTGTTGTCTTTTTAAATTGAGGTATTTATGTTGCAATTTGACCATATGGATTAGTCATGGACGGTAATGGCCATGATTTATAATGATTTTATATTTTATAATAAAAGTTAAATAGGTAAATTACATAATATGATAATATATGTTATAATATAACATAATTAAAATAACTTTGTTCATACTTTTCTTATGACCGAATAATAAAAAGAAAGAAAAGATTAAAAGCTTAGGGTATTCGACCATTCTCAAGCTTGATTCAAGGTAAGTTCTAGCTCGGTGTTTGATAATTTTTACATTTTTGAGATCGTTGCAGTGTAATGTACAAAGCTCATGCTTGAATTTCTGATTTTGATGAATATTTTGAGTTATGCCATTTGATGAATATTTGAGTTTTTTTTATGTTAGTTGATGAAATATGAAAGATATGTTTTGGATTAATATGTTTTGTATTGGAATTTTTGATGATTTTGAGTAATTAGGACTAAATTGAAAAAATAATAAATTGAGGGAGTAAAATGTAAAATAAATGAAATATATGGACTTGTATGAACATGGGTAATATTCGGCCTAAGCATGGTATTTGCAATTTTTGCATGTTTTGTGTTTTGTGTAATTTGGACTAAATTGTAAAAAGTTTAAAATGTGAGGGGTAAAATAGTAATTTTTCCATTTATGTGTTTTTAGGCTAATTTGAGTGAATATGTTTGAATGAGTTTAATTTGAATATGTTTAGATCAAGAACCAAAGAAATCGAATTTGGATCGTGTAACATCCCATATTAGGGCCTAGTCGGATAGTGGTTTCGGGACCACAAATCCGACACAATAAGGTTGTTTTTATTATATTTTTATGGTTTACAATTTCACGGTATGATTTTGTGAAAATTACGTTCGAAAATTTTGACGTTTGGGCACTCAATTTGGTCAAAAGGACTAAATTACAAAAAGTGCAAAAGTTGAGTTCTACATGTTAGAGGTATCTAATTGTTATGAAATTTTAAATTGGAGGCCCTTAAATTGTAATTAGACCATTGGATAATTTGTTGGACAAAAATGGAAATGAAATAGGTGAAATAGAATATTTTTAGGTTAGGGGCATTTTGGTAATTTAGTAATTAAACTGAATTAAAAACAAAATTAAAAGCCAATTTTTGTCCATCTTCTACCCCATGGCCGAAACTTGCATGGAGAAGACATAGCTAGGGTTTTTCCAGCTTCCAAGGTCGATTGTAAGTCCGTTCTAGCCCCGTTTTTAATGATTTTTACATTTCTGAAATCCTCGTAACAAGATCTACTCATTTCTACCCATATTTTGAGCTAGGGCTTGTGTTTAAAAAATTAACCATGGATGACATGCATGTATTTTGATGTCCGATGGTAGAATATGATTGCTCGGTGTGTAATAAATGACTTTTACTAAGTGATTTTTGGTGAATTGTCAAAAAGGACCATTTTATAAAAGTTACAAAATTTGTCATAAAAGTGTGATTTAGTGGAAATTAGGGGGTGCTATAGTTATGAAAATGATTCGGCTAGGATTAAAATGCAAGGAAATTGAATAAAAATCATTTTACGAGCCTAAGGGCCAAAGTGTAAATATGTGAAAGTTTAGGGGTCAAAATGTAAATTTGTAAAAGTATGATTTTTGAGCCCATATGAATAATGTGACTAATTAGTAAGCTAAATGTGGTATTATAGATCAAGGAAAATGAGATTCGGGCATAGATTGGAAATGAATGAGATTATGGACTAAATCAGAATATGTGGTCGTACTCGAACCCGAGGTAAGTTCATGTGATTTTAATAATGCAATATTGTATTTGAATGCTAATGCTTCGATATTACACGAGTTGTAAGTATATATATGTGAATAATTTGATATTATGTGATTCTTTTGATGATATAACATGCTCTTGATGTTTTGCTATTATGGTGAAAATGTTGCAATGCCATGTGATTATGAGATATTGTTATGTGAATGAAGCCACAATTCGAGTACGTCTAGTAAAGGTTTAAAAGTTTGATGGAATATGATGTTTCTTTGAAACGAGTAAGTTTCTATGTAAATAATATGTTGATTCTTTGCATGTTATTATCTTTTGTTATTATATGAGATGTAGCTGCCTATAGGATGATCAATTGATGTAAACTACGAATCGAAATTGACTAAGAACGAGTTAGTAAAATGTTGAAAAGTGAAGAATTTCCCGATTGAACCTTCGAAATAGAAGTGATACAAATGATCCATTGTGAGTCACGTGTGTAGTACTAAGTGCAGGCTACTATGTGTACCCATTAACTTCAATCCCGTATGTAGTACTAGGTGCAGGCTACTATGTGTACCAGATTGAGAGGTCGCATGTGTAGCACTAAGTGTAGGCTACTATGCATACCCGTTAACTTGATCACATGTGTAGTACTAAGTGCAGGCTACTACGTGTATCAGATGGTTAAGTCACGTGTGTAGTACTAAGTGCAGGCTACTAAGTGTACCAGATTGATAGGTCGCATGTGTAGTACTAAGTGCAGGCTACTACGTGTATCAGATGGTTAAGACATGTGTGTAGTACTAAGTGCTGACTACTACGTGTACCAAATTGATAGGTCACATGTGTAGTACTAAGTGCAGGCTACTATGCATACCAGAGATGTGACACCCCTCACCTGTATCCAACGCCGAGGCCGGGTTCGAGGTGCTACCGGACAATAAAATTTCTTTTAACTTGAAACTTCTTGTTCACATGCATTATGTCCCTTAAATAGGCTCACGAGACCCAAAACATACATTAGAAATGGTTCGAGACTAAACCAAGAACCTAAGAAAAACTTGTAAAATTCATGCTTTAAGGCTCCACACGCCCGTGTGGGTATAGACCGTGTGGTCACACATGCCCATGTCGCTTGGGACACGCCCGTGCCATTAGTCCATATGCAACACTAACTTTAAAACATGGCCATGGCACACGCCCATGTGACTTGCCCGTGTACAACACTAACTTTAAATTTTAAGTACAGGGGACGCACGGCCATAACACACACCCATGGGAGTAAGCCATGTGTCACACATGGCCTAGACACACACCCGTTTCTCCAACCATGTGGACCCTAATAGGCTATT
Organism: Gossypium hirsutum; assembly: GCF_007990345.1. Classification (NCBI taxonomy): domain Eukaryota; kingdom Viridiplantae; phylum Streptophyta; class Magnoliopsida; order Malvales; family Malvaceae; genus Gossypium; species Gossypium hirsutum. Next base: position 58,347,377 of record NC_053425.1, on the reverse strand, counting down.
TTTCAAGCCTTTGGTCACCCTTTTCACCACTTATACTTAATGGTTACCAAATATAAAGCACAACATGATTATACTCTTATAAATGATCTTGGCATAACTTATTGCATGGAAACCTCATATCATTGGTTTCATACATGTTAGATTATTTTCCCATCTTGTATTTATGGTTTTCCCTGTCACTATAACACATTCAAAATTGGCTTGTTCTTGTGACTCATTGCCAATTATAAACAAACCATCACATATGAATACAAACATGCATAGAATTGTAAGTCATAGCCTACTTCAAAATAAGCCAATTTCCATGGTCATATACAAAAAGATAGGTATATCTTTACATGCCTTCATTTGGCAAATCAAATGACACATATAACAAAATTCTCAAACGTCCTGTACATGCCATTGAAAAAAATAGAAATGTTTTTATATCACAGCTGGTCTATTTGATAGTGTGCTGGCTCTCCAACCGTCTTCCAATCCTTACGACTCATTGAGCTCTAAAAAGTAGGGAAAAGAGAGGAGTAAGCATTTACATGCTTAGTAAGCTCGAATAACCGGAAAGTAAACTTACCAAGTAATTAGCATACATCCATAATAGATAAAGAAACCAACAAGTATGAAATGGTTCCCTATCACATGCACTCAACCAATGAGTTATTCACATAACAAAGCACCATGTAAATTATCTTAGATGAGCTCATCATTCAACATTTCATTTTTTACATGTATTTCATGTTAATCCTGTTGAGTGTCTAGGAAATCTCGATGGAATTTCCATTAATCGTCAATTCATAATGATGATCATTTCAGGTGTGCACTCTCGCGAACCTCACATCTTATGGTAGGAGTACCAGTCTAGGCTAAATCCCCCATATCATAAACTCATAAGGTGTTGTCGGGATTACAAGTCCAGGCTAAATCCCTTATTGCGACAAACACCTTTAATGAGCTCGGATCTGAATTACTAGTCCAGGCTAAATTCAGACCCTGATCAGATTACCCGTCCGGGCTAAATCCATAATGCACATGTATTCTTCGGGAGTCTCAATCATCCAAAGGAACACCCGTCCGGGCTAGATCCTTTTCATAATTGAGATCAGCAGATTATCCGTCCGGGCTAAATCCTTTCTGCAACACATGCAGGATCTCATTACACATGTAAAACATGGTTTATCCATCGAATTCCCTTTTTAACCTCAACCGAGACAATTTTTTTTAACACATCATTATTAGGAATGCATTTTATGAAATCTTATGCTATCAATAAATGCAATCATCATTCATTCACAAATCATATAATTAGGCATATTAGGAGTTTACTTTAAGTTATCCGAACTTACCTGGTATTCGTTTCGGTGCTCTATTTTGGTTATTCCAAAACCTTTCATTTTCCACGATCGACCTCTGGAATTTGTTCATCGGGGTCTTTTACAACAAAATTAAATCACTAACACTCCACATTATACATTTCATTTCTAAATCCACCCCAGTCCAAATGACTATTTTGCCCCTAACCTTTCACATTTTTACAATTTAGACCTTAGGCTCGTATAAACGAAACACATGCAATTTCTATCTTACCCAAGCCTAGCCAAACATTTTTCTCTCTGATGGCAACCCAAAATTTCCATTATTTTCACATTTCTACCTCAGATTTTAAAACTTTTGTAAAAAGGTCCCTTTTGGGGTTTTTCATGAAAATCACCTAGGAAAAGATGTTTAATACACATCCAACTTTCATATTCCTCCATAATCCATCAAAATACAAGTAACTCATGCATGGGTAAATTTATAAACATGGACCCTAGCATGAAATATGGGTAGAAATGGAGAGAGCAAGCTACCGAAATTTCAAAAATACAAAGAACATTAAAAACGGGGCTTGAGCGCACTTACTATTGAGCTTGAAAAGCTTGAAAGCCCTAGCTATAAAGGGCTTGAGAGTTTTGGCTGGTACAAGGGAGAAAATGGCTGCTTTTTGTTTCAATTTTCCCATTTTATTTCATTAAAATGCCAAATGACCAAAATACCCTTTAGCCCTTTCTTTAAAATTTCATCCTTGGAAGCCCATTTTTTTCCAAAAACTTAGAAATTGGGTAAATTACTCTCCAAGACCTTCTAATTTATAATCTAAAGCAATTTCATACAAATTGCTTCTAGAATCCAAGTTTTTCAATTTATTCAATTTAGTCCCTAATTTCCAATTGGACACCTTAGTCAAAGAATTTTTTCATGAAACTTTAACACATGCATATTCTCATATTCTAGGCCTCATAATAATTATAAAATAAATATTTTGATGTCGGATTTGTGTTCTCGAAACCACTATTCTGAGTAGGTCCTCTTTCGGGATGTTACATTTCCCCCTTATAGACTTTCGTCCTCAAAAGTCTTACCAGTAAACAGATTCAGATATTGGCTTCTCATGGTTTCTTCTGGCTCCCATGTAGCCTTTTCCGCCCCATGTCGATGCCATAAAACTTTTACTAAAGCCACATCTTTATTCCTCAACTATTTAATCTCACGGGCTAAAATCATAACCGGTTCCTCTCCATAGGTCATGCCTGGTTGAATTTCATCCTCGGTTGGCGAAATCACATGAGAGGGATCTAATCGGTATCGCCTTAACATAAATACATGGAACACATAGTGGATCTTTTCTAGTTTGGGTGGCAATGCCAAATGATAGGCCAACAGTCCAACTCTTTCGCTGATCTCATACGGTCCGATAAATCGCGGACTCAGTTTCCCTTTCTGACCAAATCTCAACACCTATTTCCATGGAGATACTTTCAAGAATACTCTATCTCCAACTTGGAACTCAATCTCCTTTCTTTTCTGATCAGCATATGACTTTTGCCTATCCGATGCCGCTTTTAGACAATTTCGTATCACTTTAGCTTTTTCTTCAGTTTCTTTAATCAGATCGACTCCATGAATCTGACTTTCCTTAAGTTCTATCCAGTGCAATAGAGTTCGGCACTTCCTGCCATACAAGGCCTCATAAGGTGCCATCTTCAAACTTGTTTGAAAACTATTGTTGTAGGCAAATTCTACCAATGGCAGGTATTTTCCCAGCTACCCTGAAATTCGAGGATGCAACATCGCAACATATCCTCAAGAGTTTGAATCATCCGTTCAGACTGACCATAAGTCTGAGGGTGAAAAACTGTACTAAAGCTCAACTTCATACCCAAGGCTTCTTGTAATTTATTCTAGAATCTCGAAGTGAACCTCGGGTCTCTGTCTGAAATAATCGACAGTGGTACTCCATACAACCTTACAATCTCAGAAACATATAAGTCGGCCAACTTATCAAGAGAGTAATCTATCCTTATCGGAATAAAATGAGCTGACTTCGTCAACTTATCCACTACAACCTATATGGGATCTTTCTTTTTCGGAGTCAAAGGCAATCCTGTCACAAAATCCATGGTAATTCTGTCGCACTTCCATTCGGGGATCATCACAGGTTGTAACAACCCTGAAGGTACCTGATGTTCAGCTTTAACTTGCTGACATACCAGGCATTTTGATACAAATTCAGAAATATCTCTTTTCATGCCATTCCGCCAGTATAGTTTCTTCAAATCGTTGTACATCTTGGTACTTCCCGGGTGAATTGACAAACGGCAGTCATGTGCTTCTTGCAAAATCTTCCAAATAAGCTCATTGTCCTTGGGTGCACAAACCCTATCTATGAACATCAAACATCCATCAGAACCAATCCGAAAATCTGATTCGATACGTGACTCACATTGAGTCCTTTTTGCTTGCAAGTCATCATCACTAGTTTGAGCATTATAGATTTCCTGAAGAAATGTTAGCCTAGCCTCTAGCTCTGCCAAGACTGGACCATTATCAAGCAATGCCAAATGAGTATCCATGGCTCTCAAAGTAAACAAGGATTTTCTGCTCAACGTATCGGCAACCACATTCGCCTTTCCTGGGTAATAGTCAATAATCAGATCATAATCCTTAATTAATTCTAACCATCTCCGTTGTCTCAGATTTAATTCTTTTTGAGTCATCAAATACTTCAAACTCTTTTGGTTTGTGAATATGCGGCAAGTCTCACCATATAAATAATGCCTCCAAAATTTCAAAGCAAAAACGATGGCGACAAGCTCTAGGTCATGTGTCGGATAGTTCCTTTCATGTGGCTTCAATTGTCGTGAAGCATAGGCTATCACTTTGCCATCTTGCATAAGGATGCATCACTATAGACCACAAACTCTTTTCTCGGTTCAGGTAGTACTAAAACAGGAGCTTCAGTTAGCAAAGTTTTTAACTTCTCAAAACTTTGCTGACACTTCTCTGTCCGTTCAAACTTAACGTCTTTCTATAGAAACCTTGTTATCAAAGTCGCTATCATGGAGAATCCTTTTAAAACCTTAGATAGTAACCGGCTAAGCCCAAAAAGCTTCTAACCTCGGTTACATTTTTAGGCGGTTTCCATTCGATGATAGTAGAGATCTTATTTGGATCAACTCAGATGCCTTCACCCGAAACAATATGACCTAAAAACCCAACTTCCTAGGGCCAAAACTCACTCTTGCTAAACTTAGCATACAGTTGCTTTTCCCGCAAGGTCTGCAACACAATTCTCAGGTGCTTCGCATGCTCTGTCTCATCTTTGGAGTAAATCAAGATGTCGTCAATGAACACAGCGACAAACCTATCCAAATATGGTTGAAAGATTCTATTCATTAGGTCCATAAATATGGCCGGTGCATTCGTCAGCCCAAACGGCATGACAAGAAATTCGTAATGACCATACCTCATCTTGAAAGCTGTCTTAGGTACATCCGATTCTTTAACTTGCAGTTGATAATAACCAGACCTCAAGTCTATGTTAGAGAACATGGTGGCTCCTCTCAACTGCTCAAACAAATCATTGATCCTTGGCAAAGGATACTTACTCTTGATAGTTACCTTCTTCAGTTGCTGATAATCTATACATAGGCTCATTGAACCATATTTCTTCTTTACAAATAGTACTGGGGCACCCCAAGGTGAAAAACTTGTTCCTGCAAATCCTTTATCCGTCAGCTCTTGCAACTATGCTTTTAACTTCTTCAGCTTGGTTAGTGTCATTCTGTACAGAGCAATAGAAATGGGAGTTGTCCCTGGCACCAATTCAATACCAAACTCTATCTCCCTTTCCAGAGGTAATCCGAGTAATTCTTCCGGGAACACATCTGGATACTCACATACTATTGGCACAGACTCAATCTTCAACTCTGTTTCCTTAGTGTTCATTACAAATACAAGGTAGGCTTCACACCTTTTCCTCATATATCTCTGAGCAACCATTGCCATGATTACAACCGGCGGCGAACCCAATTCTCTTGAATCGACCCATAGAATCTCACCATCCGGGCATTTCAATTTAATATACTTACTACCATAATTTACAATTACATCATGAAGGTCTAACCAATCCATTCCAAGTATTACATCAAATTCATCAAATGGTAATAACATAAGGTTAGCCGGAAAGCAATGACCCTGAATTGTCAAAGGACAATTCTTACAAACTTTATCAACCAGGACTGATTTGCCTAGTGGGTTCGACACTCTAATGATGAATTCTATAGGTTCAACGGGTATGTTCATACTAGACACCAATCTCATGCAAATATACAAATACATCGACCCCGGGTCAATTAAAGCAATAGCACTTGTATTAAAAAGAGAAAAAGTACCCGTAATAACATCAGGAGTAGAGGCTTCCTCTCGAGCATGTATCACATACGGTCTTGCCGAGGCTCAAACCTCTGGCTTTGCAGTGTCTTTAGTCGCAACTCGACTGCCACTAGCATTTCCAGGGTATCTCGGAGGTCTACCCCGTGGAATGGGAGTACTTGACTTCAGGGCTACTTCGACTTCTTTTTTGACTCACTTTGGGCAGTCTCTGAGAAAGTGGTCAAGAGAACCACATCTGAAACACGCACCACTCTTCATTCGGCACTCTCCGAAGTGAAATTTGTTGTAACTCTTACACTTTGGCTTTTGATCATCTACACTCCCCACACTAGTCACCATCAGGGAGGAAGACTTCTGACTTCATCGTTTAGAGCCTCTCGCTCTACCCGAATATCCTACTAATGAAGTGGAGCGTTCATGTTGGCTCCTTACTTTCTTCGTGGAAAATGAAATTATTTTATCGCTGGACCTCTTGCTCGTAACTCGAGCATCTCTCTTTGCTTGCTTTCTTTCATTATTAAGCTCCTCGGCCTTTTTGGCCCAATCAGCCAATGCCGCAAACCCCGTATTTCAAGGATTCCGATCAACAACTTGATTTCCTCATTCAGACCTTCCTCGAAGTGTTTGCACATTTCTGACTCAGTTTGGACCCATTCAGTTGCGTACTAACTTAGCCTTACGAACTCTCTCTCGTATTTTGCTACAGTCTTGTTCCCTTGTTTGAGTTCGAGGAACTCCTTTGGCTTCGAGTCTAAAAACCTTTGGCTAATGTATTTCTTCCTAAACTCTACTTGGAAGAAATCCCAAGTGATATTTTCCTTTGGCACCGCCAAAGATACAGTCTTCCACCAATGGTATGCAGTATCCTTCAGGAGGGACACAGCACACTTCAAGCACTCCTCGAGTGTGCACGACAATTCATCTCACACCCATGTAGTATTTTTGAGCTAGAACTTAGCTCTTTCAGCATCATCCTCAATTTTGGCTCTAAATTCTTCAGCCCCATACTTTCTAAGTTTATCTACTGGGGCCTTATCGATTCTTACCGGTGCCATACCTCCTGGCACATCCTCATCAGGTTGGTTAGGGGGCGGGGGAGGTCTTGGTATATTGGGGAGATTCCTCAAATAATCTCCAAACCATTCATCCATCATATCAAAGAAGGTAGCTTGGGCCTCTTCCCAGCCTTCAAATATAAGCCTTCTACTGCTACTAGATACAGCTCGTTGTACGGAAGCTGGAGCATGGCTCTCGCCTCCCTTAGACTCATATTGCACTTGATTGGTAGACATTTACTATATTCAAAACAATTTAAACGGTTAGGAGATGTCACACTATCAATATTCGAATAATGGCATGTATAGCAAACCTCAATATCCTCTACAGTAGTCCTAGAACTGACTAAACCATAGCTTTAAGACCACTAAATGTAACACCCCTCACCCGTATCCAACGTCGGGGCAGAGCTCGAGGTGCTACCAAACAATAAAATTTCTTTTAACTTCAAACTTCTCATTCACATGCATTATGTCCCTTAAACAGACTCACGAGACCTAAAACATACATTAGAAAAGGTTCGGGACTAAACTGAGAAATAAAGAAAAACTTGGAAAATTCATGCTTTAAGGCTCCACACGCCTGTATGGGTATAGACCGTGTGGTCAAACACGCCCGTGTTGTTTGGGACACACCTGCGCCCTTAGTCTGTGTGCAACACCGACTTTAAAACATGGCCATGGCACGCGGCCGTGTGGCCTACCCGTGTACAACACTGACTTTAAATTTTAAGTGCAAGGGACGCACGGCCATAGCACACGCCCGGATGTCCAACCATGTGGACCCTAATAAGCTATTTTCCAAGCCTTTGGTCACCCTTTTCACCACTTATACTTAATGGTTACCAAATATAAAGCAAAACATGATTATACTCTTATAAATGATCTTGGCAGAACTTATTGCATGGAAACCTCATATCATTGGTTTCATACATGTTAGATTATTTTCCCATCTTGTATTTATGGTTTTCCCTGTCACTATAACACATTCAAATTGGCTTGTTCTTGTGACTCATTGCCAATTATAAATAAACCATCACATATGAATACAAACATGCATAGAATTGTAAGTCATAGCCTACTTCAAAATAAGCCAATTTCCATGGTCATATACAAAAAGATAGGTATATCTTTTCATGCCTTCATTTGGCAAATTAAATGACTTATATAACAAAATTCTCAAAGGTCCTGTACATGCCATTGAACAAAATATAAATGTTTTTATATCATAGCTGGTCTATTTGATAGTGTGTTAGCTCTCCAACCGTCTTCCAATCCTTACGACTCATTAAGCTCTGAAAAGTAGGGAAAAGAGAGGAGTAAGCATTTACATGCTTAGTAAGCTCGAATAACCGGAAAGTAAACTTACCAAGTAATTAGCATACATCCATAATAGATAAGGAAACCAACAAGTATGAAATGGTTTCCTATCACATGCACTCAACCAATGAGTTAGTCACATGACAAAGCACCATGTAAATTATCTTAGATGAGCTCATCATTTAAAATTTCATTTTTACATGTATTTCATGTTAATCCTGTTGAGTGTCTAGGCAATCTCGATGGAATATCCATTAATCGTCAATTCATAAGGATGATCATTTCAGGTGTGCACTCTCACGAACCTTACATCTTATGGCAAGATTACCAGTCCAGGCTAAATCCCCCATATCGTAAACTCATAAGGTGATGTCGGGAATACAAGTCCAGGCTAAATCTGTAACACCCCGTACCCGAGTCCGTTGCCGGAGTCGGACACGAGGGGTTTGCAGACTTAAATCACATCTTTGCACAATCCATTTTAAATTTTCCAGGCAAGCTGGCTAACTGCGTCACTGTCACCTTAAAAATCATATCTTGAGTTTCACAACTCGAAAATCAGCTTCGTGATTTTTCCCTGAAACTAGAATCATATATGCATCTAAAAATTTTTTTTCTAGAATTTTTTGTCGGGCCAATTAGTACAGTTTATTAGTCAAAGTCTCCCATGTTACAGGGATCGACTACACTGACCTTTGCGCATTACGACTTGGATATCTCCCTTTACAGGGCTTCAATACTGATGTAGTTTGTTTCTATAGAAACTAGACTCAAAAAGGAATCTATGCATATATGGCATGACTTCTAATTATCTCTGGTTAATTTATAATCAATTTCCAAATTCGGAACAGGGAATCCAGAAACCGTTCTGGCCCTGTCTCACGAGGACCTGAATATCTCTTAACATACTGTCCATATGATCGTTTCGTTACTTTCCTATGAAAATAGATTCATCAAGGTTCATTTACATAATTTATTCACTATTTAATTCCATTCCTACTATTTTTAGTGATTTTTCACATCCACATCACTGCTGCTGCCAGCATCTGTTTTTTAAGGTAAACTTTACCTATTTCATGATCCTCCATGGATCAACTAGAGTTTGTCATACATATTCCAAAAGTGATCAAGAATAACCCTTCCCATGGCTAACCGTTACCAACATTTCCATACCTCTCGATGGACAACATACAAAACGATTATAATGCTATGATCAAAGTATATTTAAGCCATTTTCGCATGGCTATACAAATTTACACAAAACCGAAGGGTACATGACCAACAACAAAAGGGTAGTCCTATACATGCCATTTCAAAGTTCAACCAAAATTGTACCAAAAGGGGGCTTTGATAGTGTGGGAGACTTCGACTTCCAAAAATCCCGAGTCCGATAGCTGACGAGCCAAAATCTATAAAACAGAGAAACAAAGAAACGGAGTAAGCAATTTATGCTTAGTAAGTTTTGAGCAAGGGATTCCAGCACAACAAAAGTATAGCATTCATATAGCTAAACGGATAATTTCATATGCACAAATTTTCAATATCATACTTACTTCACATTGCCAACCCTTATGTTCATACACAAAAGATCAACTTAGCCAAAGGCCGGTAGCTCATTTATCGACTGAGCGAATACAGATTTGTAAGGGATCAACTAATTCAAAGCACACACGAAACATACCTCATCGCTGGATTTTACGAGCGTATTAATTTAAATTTTTACAGCAAGATCACTCGTTCCCAAATCAAGCATCTTCGGGGTTTAGCCGGATATAACCACTCGCACAAGGCCTTCGGGTCTTAACCCGGATATGGTCACTAGCATAAATGCCTTCGGGACTTAGCCCGGATATAGTCGCTAGCACAAATGCCTTCGGATCTTAGTCCGGATGTAGTCGCTTAGCACAAAAGCCTTCGGGACTTAGCCCGGATATCATTCGAGTAACCATGCACATATATCAATAAATCATGACACATTCATATTTCATTTTCATTACCAAAGCTCAAACACAAGACACTTATCACATTTACAATTTCGGCTCAATAGCCACATATAAGAGCATGATTTTGATTTACTTAAGACATAATCTAATCGAATCATAATTTAAGTCCCATTACTCGAAAACTTACCTCGGATGTTGTCGAACGATTCCGATGGCTATTCGACCACTTTTTCCTTCCCTTTATCGGATTTAGTTCCCCTTTGCTCTTGAGCTTAATTTAACAAATAAATTGATTTAATCATTTGAGCATCAAGAAGAGGAACTAAAGGTACTTGGCCCACATATATTCATTAGACATTAAAGTCACATATGTACGGAATCATGAATCAAACTAAACACATTAGTTAATACTCTCCTTAGCCGAATTTTCTAAGTCAAGATAAAGCCTTCAATATGCTTACCTATGGCCGAACAACACATCAACCTATGTACTCATTCATGTGGCCGATTATGCATGTCTATGTTGAGGCCAATTATGTACTCAATACCACACACAAATGGCATACCTTTTACTAACTAATGCATTACATATTATAACTCAATACACATCCATCATGTACTCCATAACCGAAACACCATCATATGTAAATATATACCTTGAGATATTGTATATGTCATACCAATACGTCATGTGCAAACATATATATATATGTGCAAGAGCCGAATCTCAAAGTTGATTATAACTAAACATGAACATAAATCCAAAACACAAATCTTACCTACCATGCAATAAGCATAAATCATACTTATGGATATACCATGGCCGAATACATCACAACACCATACCATTTCAATTTTGGTCATGGTTAAACAAAGAACTTAATGTCTCACTCAAAAATGCTAAAAAGAAAATCCAAGAGTCATCAATCCACCATCACATGTATCATTAACAAGCTTCATATTTAGCATGCAATGGCATTAACACAAAATCCACCTAGGCCGAATATCATCCCCATGACAGAGCAAAGATTTGAACCATGGGCTAATTAGAACTCAAGCTAGCAACTAAAAACATGCATGAATCTCATGGCACAACCTCAAACATACCTTAATCTAGATACAAGTATGGCCAAACCTCCTCCTAATCCTCTTCCAAACCAAACATGAAGCAAGAACTCCTTCCTCCTTCCTTAGAATTTTCGGCCAAAAGAAATGAATTCCTCCTTCCTTAGAATTTTCGGCCAAAAGAAATGAAAAAGGATGAACAAATTTTTTTTTTCTTTTCTTTAACTCACGGCAATGGGGGGGAACACTCACACACATTCTTTCTTTTTTTTTTCCGTTTCTTTATTACCCATACTCTTTATTTTATTTTTCCTAACATACCTCACTAACATAACATGTTTGTGACATGTTTCCACTCATAGCATGGCCGGCCACTACTAATTAGGGGGGGAATTTGACCTGCAAGTCCTTCCTTTTTATTACATGCACTATTAGATCCTTATAGATTAGCCTATCACATTTCAAAAGTGTCACACAAATCCTACTAACTGAATTCACATGCAATCGACTAAATCGAAGCTTGAAATTTTCACACATTCATAATTACATATTCTAGACAATAAATATCACATTCAAACATTTCGGTGACTCGGTTTAGCGGTCCCGAAACCACTTCTCGACTAGGGTCAATTTTGGGCTGTCACAACTCTCCCCCACTTAAGAAATTTTCGTCCCCGAAAATCTTACCGGTAAATAAGTTTGGGTATCATTCTTTCATGGCATTCTCAGTTTCCCAAGTAGCTTCTTCGACTCCGTGTTTGAGCCATAACACCTTTACTAACGGAACACTTTTGTTTCGCAACTCTTTCACTTCACGAGCTAGGATACGAATCGGTTCTTCTTCATAACTCAAGTCAGATTGAATTTCAACTTCTGATGGATTAATCACGTGTGACGGATCGGATCTATAACATCGAAGCATCGAAACATGAAAGACGTCGTGAATCTTTTCAAGTTCAGGGGGCAAAATCAATCTATACGCAACTGGACCAACTCGTTCGGAGATTTCTTACAGCCCAATGAATCTCGGACTCAACTTGCCCTTACGGCCAAATCTGAGTACCTTTTTCCAAGGCGAAACTTTAAGAAACACTTTATCTCCCACCTGATATTCAATGTCTTTTCGTTTCAAATCCGCATACGATTTCTGACGATCTGTGGCTGCCTTCAGACTTTCACGGATTACCTTTACTTTCTGTTCGGCATCTTTAATCAAATCAACTCCGAAAATTTTACTTTCACCGAGCTCGGTCCAAAACAATGGTGTACGGCATTTACGATCGTACAAAGCCTCGTAAGGTGCCATCTAAATACTTGATTGAAAACTATTGTTGTAAGCGAATTCAATCAAAGGTAAATACCGTTCCCATGAACTACTGAACTCGAGGATGCAACATCTCAACATATCCTCAAGTATCTGAATTATCCGCTCGGATTGACCATCGGTTTGGGGGTGAAAAGCAGTGCTAAAATGCAGCTTGGTACCCAAAGCTTCTTGCAATTTCTTCCAAAATCGTGAGGTGAATCTCGGATCTCTATCCGACACGATAGAAATAGGTACCCCATGTAATCTCACAATCTGAGAAACGTACAATTCAGCTAGTTTATCCAATGAAAAATCCGTACGCACAGGGATAAAGTGAGCCGACTTAGCCAGTCTATCAACAACAACCCAAATCGCATCCTTCTTACTTGCTGACAATGGCAGTCCGAACACAAAGTCCATTGTGACTCGATCCCATTTCCACTCGGGTATCATGATCGGCTGAAGTAATCTTGAAGGCACTTGATGTTCCGCTTTCACTTGTTGACATATTAAACATCTTGAAACAAAGTCGGAGATGTCTCGTTTCATACCATGCCACCAAAACTGACGTTTCAAATCGTTTTACATTTTCGTACTCCCCGGGTGAATTGACATTCGGCTACAATGGGCTTCGTTCAGAATCATCGAAATGAGTTCCAAATTCCTTGGAACACACAAACGACTTCTGAACCTCAAACAATCATCATCATCAGTTTGAAACTCTGATTCCTTGTTCGGAACACACTCAGCCCGTTTTGCAACCAATTCATCGTCGACTTTCTGAGCTTCACGAATTTGATGAATCAATAATGGTTCGGCCTTTAATTCAGCTACTAACACATTGTCGGGTAGAACAGACAAGAGTACATTCATCACTCATAAAGCAAACAGTAATTTCTGGCTTAAGGCGTCCGCAACCACATTAGCCTTTCCCGGGTGATAGTCAATGACAAGCTCATAATCCTTTAACAACTTGAGCCAACGTCTTTGTCGCAGATTTAAGTCTCCTTGAGTCATCAAATATTTGAGACTTTTGTGATCCGAAAATACATGGCACTTTTCACCAAATAAGTAATGTCGCCATATTTTTAAAGCGAATACGATGGCAGCTAGTTCGAGATCATGGGTCGGATAATTTTTCTCATGTGGCTTTAATTGTCTCGACGCATAGGCCACAACTCGACCTTCTTGCATCAATATGCAACCTAACCCAAGTAGGGATGCATCACTATAAATGACAAACTCTTTGCCTGATTCGGGCTGTACTAGAATTGGAGCTTCGGTCAAATAAGTTTTCAGTTGATCAAAACTTTTCTGACATTTTTCCGTCCATTCGAACTTAACATCTTTTTGAAGTAGCTTCGTCATCGGTGTGGCTATCATCGAGAAACCTTTTACAAACCGTCGGTAGTAACCGGCAAGTCCCAAAAAGCTCCGAACCTCAGTAATATTTCTCGGAGGCTTCCAGTTAAGTATGGCTGAAATTTTGTTCGGGTCAACTCGAATACCCGATGCGGATACCACGTGGCCCAAGAAGCTAACCTCTCTTAACCAGAACTCACACTTACTGAACTTAGCATATAACTGCTTATCCCGTAAAATTTGCAACACTAATCTCAGGTGCTCAGCATGTTCGGTCTCATCTCTTGAATAGACCAAGATGTCATCAATAAACACAACTACGAACCGATCCAAATACTGTCTGAAGATCCGATTCATCAAGTCCATAAATACCACAGGGGCATTAGTGAGCCCAAACGGCATCACTAAGAACTCGTAGTGCCCGTATCTCGTTCTGAAAGCAGTTTTGGGTATATCCGAATCCCGAATTCGCAACTGATAATAACCCGATCTCAAATCTATCTTTGAAAACACTGAGGCTCCCTTTAGTTGATCAAACAAATCATCAATACGCGGTATCGGATATTTATTCTTTATTGTCACTTTATTCAGCTGACGATAGTCGATGCACAACCTCATGGTTCCGTCCTTCATCTTCACAAACAATACTGGTGCACCCCAAGGTGAGAAACTTGGTCGAGCGAAACCTCATCAGTCAACTCTTGCAACTGAGCTTTCAACTCCTTTAACTCGGTTGGTGCCATACGATACGGAGCTATCGAAATTGGCGTAGTTCCAGGTACAAGCTCAATACCAAACTCTACCTCCCGAACAGGTGGTAAACCCGGTAATTCTTCAGGATAAACATCCGGGTATTCACAAACCGCCGGCACAGATTCGGGTTTCTTTTCTAATTCTTTGTCATCAAGTACATACGCAAGGTATGCTTCGCACCCTTTTCTTACATATTTCTGGGCCAACATTGACGATATTACAGCTGGCAACCTATCCAAGTCCGTAGACTCAACTCGGATCATCTCGTTATTTGCGCACCTCAAATCCATAGTCTTGCTTTTGCAATTCACAACCGCATCATGCACGGTCAAACAATCCAAACCAAGAATAACATCAAATTCATCAAACGGCAAAAGCATCAAGTCCACCGAAAAATAGGAACCTCGAATTACTAGGGGACATTTCTTACACACTTTGTCGACAAGCACGTAACGACCCAAGGGATTTGACACCCGAATTACGAACTCAGTAGACTCAATAGGTAAAGTCTTACTGGATGCTAAGGTTTCGCATATATAAGAATGAGTAGAACCAGGGTCAATCAAAGCAATCACATTAGTATCAAAGAGAGTAAAAGTACCGGTAATAACATCTGGCGAGGAAGCATCCTCGCGTGCGCGTATAGCATAAGCCCTAGCAGGAGCGCGAGCCTCGGATCTGGTCGTAGCATCTCTAGATCCTCTCTGACCACCACTAGCATTGCCCGTATTTCTAGATGGTCTACCTCGAGCAGTGGTAGCACCCGGTTTCCCACTCTGATTTACATTCTGTTCAGACAACCTCGGGCAATCTTTAATGAAGTGGTCAACTGATCCGCACTTGTAACAGGAGCGGTCATGGAATCTACAACTCCCTGAATGCCATTTACCGCAATATCGACATTCCGTTCTGTCCCGACGATCATTTCCAACACTGGCGACCGAAGTGACTCGTGTGCTCACAGGGGGTCGATCGCGATCTTGTCTAGAGAAACCCGAAGTGTCCCTAGACCGGCCTAAGTCATCTCTAAATTTCTTCGATGACTGTGGGAAGGGCTTCCCCGAAGACCTCTTACGAAACTCCTTTGCTCCCATATCAGCTTTTCTTTTCTCCATACTTAGCTCCTCGGCTTTACAAGCTCACTCAACAAGTACCACAAATTCTCGGATTTCCAAGATGCCAACATACAGCTTTATATCATCATTTAGTCCATCCTCGAAACGTTTACACATCACAGCTTCTGAAGAAATGCATTCTCGCGCATATCGGCTAAGCCTCACAAATTTTCGTTCATGGTCGGTAACCGACATGGAACCTTGTTTGAGTTCAAGAAATTCCTTCCGTTTTTGGTCAATGAATCTCTGACTGATATACTTTTTCCGAAACTCGGTTTGGAAAAACTCCCAAGTTACTTGCTCTCTAGGCACAACAGAAGTCAACGTATTCCACCAATAGTAGGCAGAATCATGTAGCAAGGAGATAGTACACTTTAGGCACTCATCAGGTGTGCAAGATAGCTCGTCGAGTACCCGGATAGTGTTGTCCAACCAAAATTCAGCTTGCTCGGCATCATCGCTGTCTGTAGCTTTAAATTCAGTAGCCCCGTGTTTTTGGATTCTGTCAACTGGGGGCTTATTTGACCTTATTTGGTCAGTTGCCGGAGGTATTGTAGGTGCGGGGGTGGCATTAGTCGGGAATGGAGGTTGTGGAACAGTCGTATTAGTTCGAATGTATTGGTTGAACCAATCATTCATTACGCTATAGAAAGCTTGTCTAGCTTCGTCATTTGGATTACTAGCAATCGGTTGAGAGTCCGCCGGAGCTGTCCCTTATGCGGGAGCAGGTGCCACACTCTCAAGATCATCAGCTACCGCTCGGTCGGGATCGGGATCCATTACTATAAATAAACACATTTTCAATCGTCAGAAATCACCACACTATCAAATAATCACAAAATGGCATGTATAGCTAGACCCAAACGTATTACGGTAGTCCTAGAATCGACTAAACTGTAGCTCTGATACCAATAAAATTGTAACACCCCGTACCCGAGTCCATCGCCGGAGTCGGACACGAGGGGTTTGCAGACTTAAATCACTTCTTTGCACAATCCATTTTAAATTTTCCAGGCAAGCTGGCTAACTGCGTCACTGTCACCTTAAAAATCATATCTTGAGTTTCACAACTCGAAAATCAGCTTCGTGATTTTTCCCTGAAACTAGACTCATATATGCATCTAAAATTTTTTTTTCTAGAATTTTTGGTCGGACCAATTGGTACAGTTTATTAGTCAAAGTCTCCCATGTTACAGGGATCAACTACACTGACCTTTGCGCATTATGACTTGGATATCTCCCTGTACAGGGCTTCAATACTGATGTAGTTTGTTTCTATAGAAACTAGACTCAAAAATAAATCTATGCATATATGGCATGACTTCTAATTATCTCTGGTTAATTTATAATCAATTTCCATAGTCGGAACAGGGAATCCAGAAACTGTTCTGGCCCTGTCTCATGAGAACCTGAATATCTCTTAACATACTGTCCATATGATCGTTTCGTTACTTTCCTATGAAAATAGATTCATCAAGGTTCGTTTACATAATTAATTTACTATCTAATTCCATTCCTACTATTTTTAGTGATTTTTCACATCCACATCACTGCTGCTGCCAGCATCTGTTTTTTAAGGTAAACTTTACCTATTTCATGATCCTCCATGGATCAACTAGAGTTTGTCATACATATTCCAAAAGTGATCAAGAATAACCCTTCCCATTGCTAACCGTTACCAACATTTCCATACCTCTCGACGGACAACATACAAAACGATTATAATGCTATGATCAGAGTATATTTAAGCCATTTTCGCATGGCTATCCAAATTTACACAAAACCGAAGGGTACATGACCAACAACAAAAGGGTAGTCCTATACATGCCATTTCAAAGTTCAACCAAAATTGTACCAAAAGGGGGCTTTGATAGTGTGGGAGACTTCGACTTCCAAAAATCCCAAGTCAGATAGCTGACGAGCCAAAATCTATAAAACAGAGAAACAAAGAAACGGAGTAAGCAATTTATGCTTAGTAAGTTTTGAGCAAGGGATTCCAGCACAACAAAAGTATAGCATTCATATAGCTAAACGGATAATTTCATATGCACAAATTTTCAATATCATACTTACTTCACATTACCAACCCTTATGTTCATACACAAAAGATCAACTTAGCCAAAGGCCGGTAGCTCATTTATCGACTGAGCGAATACAGATTTGTAACATCAACTAATTCAAAGCACACACGAAACATACCTCATCGCTGGGATTTTACGAGCGTATTAATTTAAATTTTTACAGCAAGATCGCTCGTTCCCAAATCAAGCATCTTCGGGGTTTAGCCGGATATAACCACTCGCACAAGGCCGTCGGGTCTTAACCCGGATATGGTCACTAGCATAAATGCCTTCGGGACTTAGCCCGGATATAGTCGCTAGCACAAATGCCTTCGGATCTTAGTCCGGATGTAGTCGCTTAGCACAAAAGCCTTCGGGACTTAGCCCGGATATCATTCGAGTAACCATGCACATATAGCAATAAATCATGACACATTCATATTTCATTTTCATTACCAAAGCTCAAACACAAGACACTTATCACATTTACAATTTCGGCTCAATAGCCACATATAAGAGCATGATTTTGATTTACTTAAGACATAATCTAATCGAATCATAATTTAAGTCCCATTACTCGAAAACTTACCTCGGATGTTGTCGAACCATTCCGATGGCTATTCGACCACTTTTTCCTTCCCTTTATCAGATTTAGTTCCCCTTTGCTCTTGAGCTTAATTTAACAAATAAATTGATTTAATCATTTGAGCATTGAAAAGAGGAACTCAAGGTACTTGGCCCACATATATTCATTAGACATTAAAGTCACATATGTACGGAATCATGAATCAAACTCAACACATTAGTTAATACTCTCCTTAGCCGAATTTTCTATGTCAAGATAAAGCCTTCAATATGCTTACCTATGGCCGAACAACACATCAACCTATGTACTCATTCATGTGGCCGATTATGCATGTCTATGTTGAGGCCAATTATATACTCAATACCACACACAAATGGCATACCTTTTACTAACTAATGCATTACATATTATAACTCAATACGCATCCATCATGTACTCCATAACCGAAACACCATCATATGTAAATATATACCTTGAGATATTGTATATGTCATACCAATACATCATGTGCAAACATATATATATGTGCAAGAGCCGAATCTCAAAGTTGATTATAACTAAACATGAACATAAATCCAAAACACAAATCTTACCTACCATGCAATAAGCATAAATCATACTTATGGATATACCATGGCCGAATACATCACAACACCATACCATTTCAATTTTGCTCATGGTTAAACAAAGAACTTAATGTCTCACTCAAAAATGCTAAAAAGAAAATCCAAGAGTCATCAATCCACCATCACATGTATCATTAACTAGCTTCATATTTAGCATGCAATGGCATTAGCACAAAATCCACCTAGGCCGAATATCATCCCCATGACATAGCAAAGATTTGAACCATGGGCTAATTAGAACTCAAGCTAGCAACTAAAAACATGCATGAATCTCATGGCACAACCTCAAACATACCTTAATCTAGATACAAGTATGGCCAAACCTCCTCCTAATCCTCTTCCAAACCAAACATGAAGCAAGAACTCCTTCCTCCTTCCTTAGAATTTTCGGCCAAAAGAAATGAATTCCTCCTTCCTTAGAATTTTCAGCCAAAAGAAATGAAAAAGGATGAACAAATTATTTTTTCTTTTCTTTAACTCACAGCAATGGGGGGGGAACACTCACACACATTCTTTCTTTTTTTTCCATTTCGTTATTACCCATACTCCTTATTTTATTTTTCCTAACATACCTCACTAACATAACATGTTTGTGACATGTTTCCACTCATAGCATGGCCGGCCACTACTAATTAGGGGGGAAATTTGACATGCAAGTCCTCCCTTTTTATTACATGCACTATTAGATCCTTATAGATTAGCCTATCACATTTCAAAAGTGTCACACAAATCCTACTAACTGAATTCACATGCAATTGACTAAATCGAAGCTTGAAATTTTCACACATTCATAATTACATATTCTAGACAATAAATATCACATTCAAACATTTCGGTGACTCGGTTTAGCGGCCCCGAAACCACTTCCCGACTAGGGTCAATTTTGGGCTGTCACAAAATCCCTTATTGTGACAAGCACCTTTAATGAGCTCGAATTTGAATTACCAGTCCAGGCTAAATTTAGACCCTGATCAGATTACTCGTCCGGGCTAAATCCATAATGCACATGTATTCTTCGGAAGTCTCAATCATCCAAAGGAACACCCGTCCGGGCTAGATCCTTTTCATAATTGAGATCAGTGGATTATCTGTCCGGGCTAAATCCTTTCTGCAACACATGCAGGATCTCATTATACATGTAAAACATGGTTTATCCATCGAATTCTCCCTTTTTAACCTCAACTGAGACAATTTTTTTTAACACATCATTATTAGGAATGCATTTTATGAAATCTTATGCTATCAATAAATGCAATCATCATTCAATCACAAATCATATAATTAGGCATATTAGGAGTTTACTTTAAGTTATCTGAACTTACCTGGTATTTGTTTCGGTGCTCTATTTCGGTTATTTCAAAACCTTTTATTTTCCTCGATCGACCTCTGGAATTTGTTCATCGAGGTCTTTTACAACAAAATTAAATCACTAACCCTCCACATTATACATTTCAAGTCTAAATTCCACCCCCGGTCCAAATGACCGTTTTGCCCCTAACCTTTCACATTTTTACAATTTAGTCCCTAGGCTCGTATAAACAAAACACATGCAATTTCTATCTTACCCAAGCCTAGCCAAACATTTTTCTCTCTTATTGCAGCCCAAAATTTCCATTATTTTCACATTTCTACCTCACATTTACAACTTTTGTAAAAAGGTCCCTTTTGGGGTTTTTCATGAAAATCACCTAGGAAAATATGTTTAACACACATCCAACTTTCATATTCCTCCATAATCCATCAAAATACAAGTAACTCATGCATGGGTAAATTTTTAAACATGAACCCTAGCATGAAATATGGGTAGAAATGGAGAGAGCAAGCTACCAGAATTTCAAAAATACAAAGAACATTAAAAACGGGGCTTGGGAGCACCTACTATTGAGCTTGAAAAGCTTGAAAACCCTAGCTATGGAGGGCTTGAGAGTTTCAGCTGGTACAAGGGAGAAAATGGCTGATTTTTTTTCATTTTTCCCATTTTATTTCATTAAAATGCCAAATGACCAAAATGCCCTTAAGCCATTTCTTTAAAATTTCATCCATCGAGCCCATTTTTGTCCAAAGACTTAAAAATTGGGAAAATTTCTCTCCAAGACCTTCTAATTTATAATCTAAAGCAATTTCATACAAATTGCTTCTAGAATCCAAGTTTTGCAATTTATTCTATTTAATCCCTAATTTCCAATTGGACACCTTACTCAAAGAATTTCTTCATGAAACTTTAACACATGCATATTCTCATATTCTAGGCCTCATTATAATACAAAATAAATATTTTGATGTCAAATTTGTGGTTTCAAAACCACTATTTTGACTAGGCTCTATTTCGGGAAGTTACAAGATAGCTTCAGTTATAAGGGTGGTATATGCACCGACCACCAGGTATCTATTATTATTCCGATGAGTTCAACAGAAAATTTACTAAGTGAAAATACATATGTACATGTCAATGTGATGAATAAGTGCAAGTATATCTATGTGAAAAGTTGTGAGCAATGTGCTTGATAGTTGAGCGAATCTTTTGGTAAGATAGAATGTAGTAAGTGAAATTATGTAAAAGTAAAATTTTGTAATAGAACAATTTTAAACAGCAGCAGTTGTGTGACTTTGAAAAATCACCAAAAATGGTAAAAATTTAATCAGAGGTTGAATAAGATATGAAATTAAGGCTTAATAACCCTATTTTCTCATAAAAGAAACGGTGAAGGCAAATGAATTTCATGTTTTGTGATAATTTGATTTTTGTGAGATAGGATCAAAATGATTTTAAAATCCCCTGTTCTGATTTGGTAAATACATTAAAAATTGTACAAAAATAATTATGGGTAATAATTTGCATGCTTAAAATCCTTAATGAGTATATTTTCAAGAGGAATTGATAAAGACAGCATCCGAGAGCTGTACCATGAAATAAATAATTTTTTAGTGAAGAGAGGTCGGAACTATCAGACAATGAAACAGGGTATCTTTAATGATTAAACTGTAGTAATTGGCTAAACCAAAAATTCTGAAAATTTTATGGTAAGAATATATGTGAGTCTAGTTTCTGGGAAAAATTATTGGTTCTCAACTTCAAGTCCCGTACCATGAGATAAATAATTTTTAGTGAAGAGAGGTCAGAACTGTGGACAGTGAAATAGGGGTATCTCCGGAGTTGGAGACCATCAAAGGCAGCATCACACTATCAAGCCAACAACTCCGGAGTATTGTCATATGTGTATTAAATACTTTCAAGTGAGTGGCACGTATAAGGACTAGTTTTTATGTTAGATGTTGTTATGATTAGTCAAATGTATCAGCTTATATTGATTTATTGTATATGGCCATGAGATGTGGCTTAAATGGTTATGGCTTGTAAGCCTAATTATTCTTGCTATGTGTTAATGTTTGTGATGTGTTTATAATTGGTTGTTATGAATGATTAGTATAACACATGTATGTGATGAATGCTCTAAGACCATTCGAGGTGGTCGTGGCCATGGAATGAATGTGTAGTATGGTAGTAAGTTGATAATGAATTAATACGGGCAATCGTAGAATGTGAATTGGAATGTCTAACTTGGTGTAACATGAGTATAGGTAATAAACACATGTATAACAACATGTAAATGCTTTAACAAAATTTTACTAAAGGATGATTAACCATTAAATTGATGTTATAATGTGTGTCTATAATGTGTATAAGTATGGTATAGAATTAAGGACAACATAAGTATTGAAAAATAGCGTAAGTGTTCGCTATACAGGCAGAGACATGACCATGTGTCTTAGCCGTTTCGACGACACAGGCGTGTGGCTTGGCCATGTGGGTCAATTTGTTTTGTAGACGTTATAAACATAGAGTTACACGGCCTGAGGACAAGAGCGTGTTGAAGACACACGACCGTCTCCCTGTGTCCACACGGGCGTGTGACCCTGTTTCATGAAAATTTCTCTAAGTTTTCCCAGAGCTTTCTAAAGTCCTCGGTTTAGTCCCGAACCACCCTGATGTATGTTTTAGGCCTCGAAGGCCTATATAAGAGACGATTTACATGTGTTTGAAAAGTTTTAATTTGGATAAATTTCTATGTCCTGGTTTTGCATGTTCGTGAATGTTTAAGTTTGGTAACACCTCGAACCCTTTCCTGGCCTCGAATACGGGTAAGGGGTGTTACATTTAGTGGTATCAGAGCTATGGTTTAGTCGGTTCTCGGATTAACCTAGCATGAATGAGAGTCTAGCTATACATGCTACCAATCAGTGATAGTGTGATGTCTCCCAACGCGAATGAGAACCATCTTGTTTAGACAGAGGTACTCTCCAACCGAGCTACATCAACCATGTTAAATGTGAAGCTATGGTATTTGGGTAAAGTACAGTTATTATGAGCCTAAACTCAGAAAAATATAAATAAAAGTTCATGATATGTATGTGATAACATGTGAGATAAAAGTTTATGTTATGAGGAATACTCATGCTGGTTTGATATTCATATGATGTTGTGCATTTGACTTATTTGATTAAGTGAATGTGATAAAAATAAATTCATAAAGGTATTAATAAAGGTTTATAATATCATGTTACAGATAAAAATATCATTTTCCCGATAGGACGTTGAATGTTGATGAATTTTAACGATATCTTTGAATGAGACAAAGGATTATAATGTAATGAACTTATTTACGTTAAATTGATGGATTGATTCATATGAATGTAATGATATGTATATGATGAAGTGCCAGATAAAAGTTTTGATTGTGACATACTTATCCATGTTTGTTTGGCCCTTATAAGATGTTATATGCATGACTTGTTTGATTGAATGAATGGTATAAGTAAAGTTATTCAAAATCCATAGAATGCATGCATAAATGCACTGATTTAAATAAGATAACTGAAAAGTTCGTGTCATACGAACGTGAATAATAGTTTGCATGAAGTGGATGATATGCTTGTGAAAATGTTACTATGATGATGAAATAGTGTTGTGTTTGAGAAACAAGTTAGGGACCTTACCCCATACCCCTTACCAGAGTGGTGTTTTGTAAAGGATTTTATAAGATCAGTGTCGAATAAGCTCACAAGTATGAGACCAAAGAGTTCAGTTGTAGAATGATTATAACTATGATCAGAGATTAATTGGATTGATAAGTAAAGACAAAGCTAGTAAAGTGCGATGTCGAGAAACGTATTAACTGGAATTTCTTTTGAACCAATCTTCTTCAATGAAAATCATAATGTGGGATTAGTAATAACAAAAATAGTTGGAGGAATAAATCTTGACATGTAAGATATTGGAATGTGGTAATTATAGTAAGCAGATTATGACTGTCTCTCTTGAGGTACTCTATGAGTTCATTTACTCTCGAAAGTATTATTGGGGCTATCTATTTTCAGATAAATTGTTATCGTGTGAAAATGTTTTCTAATCTTGGAATAAGACGAAAGTATTGATTTTCTTACTAGTATATAATCTATATTGCTCTATTTTCCCTCTAGCATTATATTACGTTCCGTCTATTGGGATTTTATGAGATAATGTACCTAATGTTATGATTTTGTTCCTTCTAATGGATGCTCTGTTTGATATATATATGGGAAGGTACATTATCCTTGTTGCATTTAGTTCCAATAGGCTTGAATGATGTATTCTTCTGGACTTCTTTCTTCTGGGAAATTATTGAAATCTTCTATATTTTCTTACGAGCTTTGTTCTAGGTCTTTCGTTAAGATATTGTATCTTGGATTTATCTATCTTGGACTTCTTAATCTTGGTTTTCTTGTTATCTATATCTGGATTTTATCAACACAGCTCATATCTACAGTGTGTTCTTCAGTTGTGATAATCATGTCAAGTGTGACTATGCTTATGCTCTGATCATAGTAATGTGGTAATTCTAGTATTTGGATTTCTCTAAATCTTCATGAAGGATTTGACATCGGCAAAGAAATAAGTGGTGAAATTGCTAGTATCAGCTTGTATGATGGATTTCTTTTCTCAAGAAAGTTAATCAAGTTAATTCCTTCGATTGGGAACATTTATATTACCTTGAGCTAATGCAATTGAAATGAACTTTGATTAGTATGATGAGTGAATTTTGCATGATTACATGTTAAATCATTTTGACAACTGAAAGGAAGGATTTCCTGAAACTTTATCAAGTAATAATTAAGACCAACTTGGTTGTTCAGTTTGTATGGGTTATTATTTGAAAGATTTAATGGGATATTTATGTCCAAATTTTTTTTCCAAGTCTAAGAATAAGATTTTATCTCTCCGGGTAAAATACAGATAGTCTGAATGAAAGTGTATATATCTTAGAAGACTTTGATATAATTTAAAGTTGCTTTGAATGATAAAGTTTTTGTCTTGTGAAAGTTGAATGGTCTACTACATGTTGGTAACGATTTGAATATACGAGAATATTTTTAACTGAAGCCTTGAAATTAGTTTAGTTTGCATTAAGCAAAGACTTCTCGATTTTCAGTGATGTGTTTTAAGATAAGAAGGGCAGTGTGATAGCTTGAAGTATCTGCTATCATAGAAAGCTTAAGTTGAGATAGTGTAGCTGACTTGAATTATTAAAGGATGATAAGATAGTTATGGTATGATCTCTGAGAATGAGATTACTATAGATTTCATATTAGAATTATTCTTATCTTTGAAAGAGAAAGATGTCATATGACTTGTTGTTAAGTAATTGATGAATCTGCAAATCATGTTGGTAAGTACTGAATTTTCGCTCATCAGACTTATGGGATTAAATATCTTTGAGATTGTTGAATTTCGTAAATTGCTAGTTTTTGTTAATCGGATTGAGATTCGAGATTTATGTCGTGAATTATTGAAAAAGCTAATTGAGGCTCTGAATTTTAATGATGACCAGAGGTTGAACTAGTGAACTGTCGGGCTGTATAAAATGATAGAGAACTTAAGGCCATGATGATCGGGCTGGCTACGCCATTTGAATCCGAGAGGATTCAAGTATGATGTGTATATACATATTCTATGACAGTATGGGTTCGACTCTTGTATACATGAGTTCTCTGATAGAAGTCAATATTTGATTGATGTGTTGTATAACACAGAGTTGTTCATGACTTTAGTATGAGAAATTAAAGAGCTAAGTATTAAACTAGCCTGAGTAAAGGTTCTTCAACGATGATTATGAGATAGTGGAGTTTATGTGAAAACCGAACCACTCTTCTGGTAAGATTTTTGGGGACGAAAATCCCTTAAGGGGGAGAGTTGTAATATCCTGAATTAGGGCCTAGTCAGAACAGTTGTTTTGAGACCACAAATCTGGCACAATAAAAAAAATTATATTTTTATAGTCTACAATTTTACGAGATGATTTCGTGAAAATTTCGTTCGAAAAATTTGACGTTTGGGCACTCAATTTGGGTAAAAGGGCTAAATTGTAAAAAGTGCAAAAGTTGAGTTCTACATGTTAGAGGTGTCTAATTGTTATGAAATTTAAAATTGGAGGCCCTTAAATGGTAAGTAGACCATTCGATAATTTGTTAGACAAAAATGGACATGAGTGAAATAGAATATTTTTAAGTTAGGGGTATTTTGGTAATCTAGTAATTAAAATGAATTAAAAACAAAATTAAAAGCCAATTTTTGTCCATCTTCTACCCCATGGTCGAAACTTGCATGGAAAAGACATAGCTAGGGGTTTTCAGGCTTTCAAGCTCGATTGTAAGTCCATTCTAGCCCCGTTTTTAATGATTTTTATGTTTTTGAAATCCTCGTAACAAGATCTACTTATTTCTACCCATATTTTGAGCTAGGGTTTGTGTTTAAAAATTTACCCATGGATTACATGCATGTTTTTTTATGTCTAATGGAAGAATATGAATGCTCAGTGTGTAATAAATGACTTTTACTAAGTGAGTTTTGGTGAAATTGTTAAAAAGGACCGTTTTGTAAAAGTTACAAAATTTGTCATAAAAGTGTGATTTAGTGGAAATTAGGCGGTGCTATAGTTATGAAAATGATTCGAATAGGCTTAAAATGCAAGGAAATTGAATAAAAATCATTGTACGAGCTTAGAGGACAAAGTGCAAATATGTGAAAGTTTAGGGGTCAAAATATAAATTTGTAAAAGTGTGATTTTTAGACCCATATGAATAATGTGACTAATTATTAAGCTAAATGTGGTATTATAGATCAAGGAAAATGAGATTTGGGCATAGATTGGAAATGAATGAGATTATGGACTAAATCAGAATATATAGTCGTACTCGAACTCGAGGTAAGTTCATGTGATTTTAATAATGCAAAACTGTATTTCAATGCTAATGCTTCGACATTACACGAGATGTAAGTATATATATGTGAATAATTTGGTATTATATGATTCTTTTGATGATATAACATGTTCTTGATGTTTTGCTATTATGCTGAAAATGTTGCAATGCCATGTGATTATGAGATATTGCTATGTGAATGAAGCTACAAATCGAGTACGCCCGGTAAAGGTTTGGAAGTTTAATGGAATATGATGTTTCTTTGAAACGAGTAACTTCGTATGTAAATAATATTTTGATTCTTTTTATGTTATTATCTTTTGTTATTATATGCGATGTGGCTGCCTATAGGATGATCAATTGATGTAAACTACAAATCAGAATTGACTAAGAACGAGTTAGTAAAATGTTGAAACGTGAAGAATTTCCCGATTGAACCTTCGGAATAGAGGAGATACAAATGATTCGTTGTGAGTCACGTGTGTAGTGTTAAGTGCAGGCTATTACGTGTACCAGATTGATAGGTCGCATGTGTAGTACTAAATGCAGGCTACTATGCGTTCCCATTAACTTCGATCATGTGTTTAGTACTACGTGGAGGCTACTACGTGTAGCAGATTGAGAGGTCGCATATGTAGTTCTAAGTGCAGGCTACTATGCGTACCCGTTAACTTCGATCACTTGTGTAGTACTAAGTGCAAGCTACTACGTGTATCAGATGGTTAAGTCACGTGTGTAGTACTAACTGCAGGCTACTACGTGTAGCAGATTGATAGGTCGCATGTGTAGTACTAAGTGTAGGCTACTATGCGTACCCATTAACTTCGATCACGTGTGTAGTACTAAGTGGAGGCTATTACGTGTATTAGATGGTTAAGTCACGTGTGTAGTACTAAGTGCAGGCTACTACGTGTACCAGATTGATAGGTCGCATGTGTTGTACTAAGTGCAGGCTACTATGCGTACCAGAGAGCTTCGGTTACAGGGGTGGTATATGCACAAGCCACCGGGTATCTGTTATTATTCCGATGATTTCAACGGGAAATTTACTAATTGAAAATACATATGTACATGACTATGTGATGAATAAGTGCAAGTATATCTATGTAAAAAGTTATTAGCAATGTGCTCAATAGTTGAGCGAATCTTTTGGTAAGATAAAATAAAGTAAGTGAAATTTTGTAATAGAACAATTTTTTACTGCAGCAATTGTCTGACTTTGAAAAATCACCAAAAATGGTAGAAATTTAATTAGAGGTTGAATAAGACATGAAATTAAGGCTTAATTATCCTATTTTCTCATAAAAGAAACGATGAAGGCAAAAGAATTTCATGTTTTGTGATAATTTGATTTTTGTGAGATAGGGTCAAAATGATTTTGAAATCCCCTGTTCTGATTTGGTAAATTCATTAAAAATTATACAAAAATAATGATGGGTCATAATTTGCATGCTTAAAATCCTCAATGAGTATATTTTCAAGAGGAATTGATGGGGACAACATCCGAGAGCTGTACCATGAGATAAATAATTTTTAGTGAAGAGAGGTCAGAACTGTCAGAAAGTGAAATAGGGGTATATTTAATGAATAAACTGTACTAATTGACTAAACCAAAATTTATGAAAATTTTATGGTAAGAGTATATGTGAGTCTAGTTTCTGGGTAAAATTAGCGGTTCTCAATTTGGAGTCCGGTACCATGAGATAAATAATTTTTAGTGAAGAGAGGTCGGAACAATCAAATAGTGAAACTGGGGTACACTTAATGAATAAATTGTACTTATTGGCTAGTCCAAAAATTCTTAAATTTTATGGTAAGAATATATATGAGTCTAGTTTTAGATCAAATTAACAGATCTTAATTTGGAGTTTTGTACCTACGGATATAAATAAATTAGTAACTATGACTCGAGAAAACAGCATGACCAGAAAATCAGCAAAAGTGTAATTATGATTACATTTTCATGGAACCATGTTGATAATCTGTTATTATTTTCATATGGACTTACTAAGTTTTAATCTTACTCCCTCCTCTCCATTTCCTTAGCGTTCTCAGGTCAGCTCGGGTTGGAGACCTTCAAAGGCAACATTACACGATCAAGCCAACAACTCCAGAGTATTGTCATATGTGTATTAAATACTTTCCAGTGAGTGGCATGTATAAGGACTAGTTTTTATGTTAGATGTTGTTATGATTAGCCAAATGTATCGGCTTATATTAATTTATTGTATATGGCAATGAGATGTGGCTTAAATGGTTATGGCTTGTAAACCTAATTATTCTTGCTATGTGTTAATGTTTGTGATGTGTTTATAATTGGTTGTTATGAATGATTAGTATAACACATGTACGTGATGAATGCTCTAAGACCATTCGAGGTGGTCGTGGCCATGGAATGAACATGTGGCATGGTAGTAAGTTGATAATGATTGAATACGGACAATTGTAGAATGTGAATTGGAAGGTCTAACTTGGTGTAACATGAGTATAGGTAATAAACACATGTATGACAACATGTAAATGCTTTAACGAAATTTTACTAAAGGATGATTAACCATTAAATTGATGTCATAATGTGTGTCTATAATGTGTATAAGTATGGAGAGAATTAAGGACAAAATAAGGCTTGGAAAATTGCCTAAGTGTTGGCTACATAGGTAGAGACATGGCCATGTGTCTCAGCCGTTTGGACGACACAGGCGTGTGGCTTGGTCGTGTGGGTCAATTTGTTTTGCAGACGTTATAAACAGAAAGTTACACAGCCTAAGGATACGGGTGTGTTGAAGACACATGAGCGTGTCCCTGTGTCCACACGGGCGTGTGACCCTGTTTCATGAAAATTTCTCTAGGTTTCCCCAGAGCTTTCTAAAGTCCTCGATTTAGTCTCGAACCACCCCGATGTATGTTTTAGGCCTCGAATGCCTGTATAAGGGACGATTTACATGTGTTTGAAAAGTTTTAATTTGGATGAAATTTTATGGCCCTATTTTGCTTGTTTGGGAATGTTTAAGTCCGGTAATGCCTCGAACCCTGTCTCGGCTTCGGATACGGGTAAAGGGTGTTATAGATCAAGGGAAAACTAAGGTTGTCGACTAGTTTTTCCGTTCCAATTTTCATCGTCCGCAAATACATGTTAATTTTGAATAAATATGATATCTATATGATGAAATGAAATATATGATCTTATATATATATGTTGGTCGAATGCAAATAAGCTTGGGAATTATATTTACAAAATTGTCTCGTTGAGTTAAGACGTCTGAAAGCTCGTATGAACCTTAATAGCTAGGATACATATGTCATGACATAGGATTCCTGATATGTGCTCTTGTGTTGGCTACACGGGCAGAGACACAGCCTAGCACATGGGCGTGTAGCTTGGCCGTGTGGGTCAATTTGTTTTGCTGACATCATAAACAAAGAGTTACACTGCCTGAGGACACGGGCGTGTTGAAGACACACGAGCGTGTCCTGTGTCCACACGGGCATGTGACCCTATTTAATGAAAATTTCTCTAAGTTTTCCCAGAGCTTTCTAAAGTCCTCGATTTAGTCTCGAACCACCCCGATGTATGTTTTAGGCCTCGAATGCCTGTATAAGGGAGAATTTACATGTGTTTGAAAAGTTTTAATTTGGATGAAATTTTATGGCTCGATTTTGCATGTTTGGGAATGTTTAAGTCTGGTAACACCTCTAACCCTGTCCCAGCTTCAGATACGGGTAAGGGGTGTTATAGATCAGGGGAAAACTAAGGTTGTCAACTAGCTGTTCCGTTCCAATTTTCATCGTCCGCAAATACGTGTTGTTAAATTTGAATAAATATTAGATCTATATGCTGAAATGAAATATATGATCTTATATATATGTTGGTCGAATGCAAATATGCTTGGAAATTTTATTTACAGAATTGTCTCGATTGAGTTAAGACGTCTGAAAGCCCGTATGAACCTTAATAGCTAGGATACATATGTCATGACATAGGATTCCTGATATGTGTTCTCGTGTAAGACAATGTTTGGGACGTTGGCATTAATATGTAGTTACGAGTAAGACCATGTCTAGGACATCGGCATTGTATTTGATTCGTGTAAGACCCTGTCTGGGACAGTGGCATCGATATGAGATAGCATGTAAGACCACATCTAGGATGTTGGCATTGTATGGTATATGTGATTATCTGAGTATCCTATTCAATTTCGAATGGTTAAGCGGGCAATGATAAGTTATGAACGAAGGTGTAAAACGAGCTAAAGTGATCAGATATGAGTTAGTTGATTACCTATTAGAAAATAAGGTAAGTTGGCCATTTGATATTTGATGCAAATTATATTAGTTACTAATGTGAACATATGTTCACTTGCAAAGTATATTCAGCTATAGGTTATGTGTATGTATGTGATGTTGTATTTTGGTTCATAGGTACATGTATACGCGTGTGAACACATTTGGTTATATAATGATGTTATGTCTTTGAAATTTAATAATACTTTGAATGTGTATATATATACAATCGGTTAAGATAAGATTATTTATGAAAGCATATGTAAAATATGAAATGTTGAGCTTGATATTATATCTAACTATGATAGTATAACTTGGTTTGGTTAAAATAAGTTGATAATGTTATTGTGTTGTTATTTGCTTATGACTTACTAAGCTTAAATAGCCTACTGTGTGTTATGTTTACCTCTGTTTTATAGATTTCGAGATCTAGTTACGAGCTTAGGATTCGTCAGCAAAGTCTATCACACTATTGACTATCTTCATTATTTTATAAGCTGAATTTTGGAAACTATGGCATGTATAGGCTGGATTATATTTTGAAATGCCTAATTTTGGTTAATGAAATCATGAGCTAAGCAAAAATGGCTTATTACTTTGTTATATTTGGATTTAAAGCTTCGTTTTGATGATGGTCATGTTTGATTTTGATGTTCAGCTATTGCTTATATGTATATATATGTGAATCTTTGTTGATATGCTTTAATAAGGTTTTGTTATGTGACTTAATATTAATGCTTTCATGTATTCAGTTTTGGCAAAAGAATGTTAACAGGGTATATTAAGGTAGGTATGTTTTATGATATATTTGAAATGTAGATTAGCTATGATATGAAATGTTGTGGATAGATCTTCTTGTCAAATAAATATGTATGTTCTTCTTGTCAAATAAATATGTATGTTATATATACATGATGAGCCTGGTTTTGGTAATTCGGTATTGGCATATGTTTATGGTTTAAAATAATGATTTGTACGGCTATATAAATTCGTTAGTTATTTGAAAATTAATGAATATGTACAAGTAAATTTTGTTAGCCGAATAGATAAGAGATGAAATAGGTTTTATGTATGACATTTGGTAATGTTGGTTTTGTTTATAAAATTGGGTTATTAAGTTGTATAGATATGATATGAATTATTTGAATGTGATGATACTGATTAATTAAATGAGGTTTGAATGGTTGGATTTATGCACGTAAGTTTGTGGAATATGAAATCAATATGCTTGTTAACTTTAACTTATTTTTGACTTTTTATATTTACATAAATGAAATAATTTTTTTTGATTCATAGTTACATTTTTGCATACCATAGTTATTAAATAAACATATAAATCGATTGTTGGTAATCATGGAGTATGTACAATTTGTTGTTAGTATGTGCATGAACAGTAGCTATGAAATTGTTTTGATATTCAGCTAATAAGTGGGTTGGTTGGTATATGCTCGGTATATGATATGTATTTGTAATTAAATTTTGAAATCTTAAATAAGATGAGATTATTCATGTGATTGATTCATGAAGCATAAATTGTTTTAATAGCCTGTTTTGAGTTGTGTTTTAATCAGTAATGCCTCGTAATCCTAATCTGGCGACGGATACGGGTTAAGGGTATTATACATACTATCACGAATAGCCAGTTCATTACTAATTTCACATTCTCAAATCATTTAATAAACTTTTGCTTTTAATCACTTTTGTTCTTAACATATTGTTCATATGCTAACTCAAATCACTAATTCACAATCAAAACATTTCAGATAGCAATCATAACTCAAATATCATATCTCATATGCTCATATAATTACAACATTTATCAATAACAACATATCATACAATTTGATCATTACCTTTATGAGTTTTAACTCATAATCAATGCATTTTCACTCAAACATTTGAGCATTTACTTCTGTACTATAAGAATTAGCTCGGTTGGAAAACATATATGTCTTATCAAAACAGTTTTCGTCAGAGTCGGGAGATATCACACTATCATAGGTTAAATGTGACATATATAGCCAAACTCACATACACTATGGTAGTCCTAGGACCGACTAAACCGTGGCTCTGATACCAACCAAATGTAACACCCCTAACTTGTATCTGTCGTCAAATTAGGATTATGAGGCATTACCGATCAAAATACAACTCAGAATAGACATTCATTTCAATTCAAGTACCAAATAATATAATCATTTTAATACTATTCATCTGGTATGATTTTTAAACCAATCTAACATGCTTCGATTCTATAATTTATACTCTTCCCAAATTTCATATTCAAACATTATAACCAATGAATCATGGCAATTGAATGCTTAACTTATAGCCAAGTATAATTCATTTCATATACCGATCATATTTTAAGACATCCATTCATATAAATCTATTTCATTATTTACTTTCCAAAAACACTATTTAAAAATATACACTTCTTCACATTTTACTAAGTCAAGCCAAACCAAATGATTTATTAAACATTAATATATATATACGGCATTAACAACATCACATAATGGTCAAGTATAAAATTTGATTTTACCAAATTTTGCACATTTTACCAAAATAATAACTACCAATTTTATACATAAGAATTGAATCAAATCATACCATAATTACAAAACCGCTTGACTAATGAAATATCCAAAATACCTACCGGTCATTTACCAAATTCATAAATCACATATATGGCACATTTTAAACTCAAGCATTTAACTTAACAACTTAACCATTAATTACCAAAATCACGAACAAAACATATCATAGGCATGTATAAGTATATTTTACCTATTGTTAGCCAAATATAAATAAACACCCTTTACCATTTCCAAAATACATAAACACAATCAATCTTTAAACCATATATTTGGTCATAAAATTTATCCTCTAACAATCCAACCAATCTCACAATCTCGAATCAAAGCTAATTGTACCATTTATAACTGTACCTAAATGACCATCAAATAAATTACAAAACATGTTCATATTTTTCCATCACAAATTGTATTTTAACAATCAATATGCAAGCTATCACACATACATAACTGAACTTATGTGAGCATAGGTATTATATCAAAAACACATCATTTATCACTTTCAAACCTTTACACAAGACAAATTATACATCCAAAATAAATCAATAATAAACCACAATCGAAATACGTCCATCAACTATATTTACCTCATTTAAGCCAAATTATAATCAACCTCACTAACATATTTATCATGAAACATACCTCCAAATTAAGCTTATAACATGACCCAATATATATATGCCAACATTAGTATCAATGATCAAGCCATTTTCGCATGGCAATATACATATATACAAATTTCAAAACCAAACATATCAAAACTAGCTTATACATGCCATATGACCAAAACTCAAAGCTTTTATTTACCGAAGCGATAATCGGATAGTGCGATGAGGTCTCCTACGACTTTCAACTTGAGTAGATCTCTAAAAATCTATAAACATAGGAAAAACAAACAGAATAAGCTTTGAGAGCTTAGTAAGCCGTAAGCAAATAAATCTTCTAAATATCATGTATATAATTCAACTTGAATAAGCCAAATTTAGTTAACTTCGTATACATATTCAATCACTTTTCTTATATAATCCAACATCACGACATTAAGTATCTTCACTAGGCTTATTTATCAGTGAACATATAAAACCATACTTTCAATTTCAAATAACAACCATTAGATCATTCATATAAATTAAGCTTGCACAATTTCATTACATAACCAACCGAAACATGGTTATTTATTACATTTTCATGCACAAAAATATATCAATTTCTTTTTATGTATTTCAAAACCCGAATAACCATAACAAATCACACATCCAAACCATGTTCCATTTCTTAAAGTTCTCATGTTCGAAACATAGGACCACAATTTCATATAATGAGCATATATAACACATCGTTCATTATCATATATTTCACATATCGTCATTTGAATGATACTACATTTCATATACAAATCACATGTACCTGAATCATATATGGCAAAACACAATTACAATACCACATTTTTCATATAATTCATTTGATCATAGTTCACTTGCTAGTATCCACATCTCATTTTCACATAGATCAGATATCAACTGATCATAATCATACTCACATTCACTGCTTAATTTCATATACGTTGCAACATACCTAATTCGGATGCACATTCATATACTCATTTATTTCTCGAAATGCCTGTTGAACTGTTTGAAATCAATAAGGATACTCGGATAGCTCATAATCTCGTACAATGCCAACGTCCCAGACGTGGTCTTACATGTAATCAAATATCAAAACCACTGTCCCAGACAGGGTCTTACATGAAATCATATACAATGCCAATGTCCCAAACATGGTCTTACATGTAAATCACAAATTGATGCTAACATCCCAAACGTGGTCTTACACGAAATCACATATCGGAACCCTATGTCATGACATATGTATCTTAGTTATTCCTAAGGTTCGTACGGGGCTTTCGAACATCGTAACTCAATCAATTCAGGCTCGTAAATACTTCTGCCATAGTTATACACATTCGGCTTGAACATATATATACAAGTAATAATTCAATTCGGCACAAATAAAATATATACAAATGAATTTAATGACATTTATTTACTTATGAACTTACCTCGGACAAAGACAAACGAACCAGGACAACTATTCAACAACTTTAGATTTCCCCCAGTCCAATTCCAATTTCCTCTTTTCTTGATCGAAATTAATACAAATTTAACTTGTGTATTAACATATTCAATCAATTTAGTCCAAAAACACATAAATGGACAAATTACACTTTTTCCCCTAACATTTCACATTTTTCACAATTTAGTCCCTATTTCAAAAAACAAAAAATATTCAAAATTTCACCACTTAACATCAAAAAACTCACAAAATCAACAATGGCATAACTTAAAATCATCACCAAATTCTAAAATTGAGGCATGGGCTTGATAGAATACAAAGCAACGATTACAAAAATGTAGAAATGATCAAAAGCGGATCAAAAATCATATACCTAATTGATCTTCAAAGTGTCGAATGTTTAAAACCTAAAATTGTTTTCTTTCTTCTTCAATATTCGACTATACCAAATGTTTTTGCATGCTTCCATTTTGTTTTCTTTATTTAAATCCATTATTAATTATTTTACTATTTTATCCATAGCATATATCATTAAATTTTAACTACTACATGTCCAAAATTGTCCACTATCATTATCAATGGTATAATTTTCATGCAAGGACCCTCAAATTAATAAACCATAGAAATTAAATACCTTTCACATACAGAATGCAACTTTTACATTTTCTGCTATTTAGTCCTTTTTTCTAAATTAAGCACACAAACAATAAAATTTTTATACGAAACTTTCATAAATATTAATTCACATATTATAAGCATGGAATATAATATTAAAATATTTTTTTGACTAGGATTCGTGGTCCCGAAACCACTATTCCGAATAGGGTCTAAATCGGGCTGTTACATTTTGTCCCTATTAAAACTTGACACGTGTCATAATCTTGTTCAATATGTCATACAAGTGATTTATAGTTATAGAGAAATGTGTAAAAAAACCAAACATATATATATAGTAATTTCATCGTTCCTTTCTAACCACCCTATTAGAACGTAACCAGTACCGTGACTAACCAAATTTGGAGTACCATACTTTTTAATGATAACTCCATTACTTGAAATTCCTAAAACAAGCATCAGAAGTGGTTCTGGAATAAATCAAATACTTAGTAAATTTTTAGAAAAACACAAAAAAATTTAAAAGTACAGGGGACACACGCTCGTGTGGCCAGGCCGTGTGGACATTCGAAATGGGATCACATGGCCGTGTTCCAACCCGTGTCCGATCTTGTGTAACTCTCTGACTTGGGTCACACGGCCAACCACACACCTTGTGACTAGCCCGTTTACCTTTCCAAATGGCCTCACACGCCCGTGTGCCAGGCCATGTGCTAGCCCGTGTGAAAACTGGAGGGTATACTGACTTATGCTACATGGCCAAGTCACATGCCCATCTACTAGACTATGTGAAGCTACTGACTTGGTTTCTCAATAAATATTAGGGGACACACAACCATGTCACCTGACCATGTGTCACATGCGGCTGAGGCACACGCCCGTGTCTCTGCCTGTGTGGACAAAAATAGGCTATTTTCCAAGCCATTTTCTCACCCAAATTTGTAGCAACCTAAATCCATCAAATAACATATGACCAAATCAATAATAGGCATTCAAACCAATCTCAACCATGTACAAATCATGCAATATCAATACCAACAACCATAAGTCTCATAAGCATCACAATTATCCATTCAAAAACA
Organism: Gossypium hirsutum; assembly: GCF_007990345.1. Taxonomy (NCBI): domain Eukaryota; kingdom Viridiplantae; phylum Streptophyta; class Magnoliopsida; order Malvales; family Malvaceae; genus Gossypium; species Gossypium hirsutum. The sequence continues at coordinate 58,309,594 of NC_053425.1, read as the reverse complement.
TACCAATATGCCTCCAAAGTATACCTAAATGATCAAATTTACTTATTAGACTTTGTGCCTAATTCAACATGCATACCACATTCTCAAATTCAATTTATTTTGTACTCAAAATACCAATACACAATTAAGGTATTTCCATGGCAATCCAAATACATAAAAAATGAGAATAACCACATTTAGATATACATATACCAACATATGCCAAAACAATTCATATTAAATGACTAATTACAAGCCAATTTAATTGGCCAAAATTCATCAAGACATAAAGGCTACCTTAGCCAAAAGACCTATACATGCCATATAACCAAAATACACAAAGTTAAAATGTACCAAAACAACACCTGGATAGCGTGATGAAATCTCCGACAACTTCTATGTAACAACCCGTTTTTGGTCAAATCAAAATAGTAGTATTAGAACCACAAATTTGAAGTCAAAATATTTATTTTATTATTATTTTAAATTTTATAATATGGAATTATGATTGTTTTGAAATTTTGTTAAGAAATTTTATCATTTAAATGGTCAATTTGATAAAAAGGACTAAATCGCGTAAAGTGTAAAAGTGGAGTTCTATTAGCTAGAAGTATCTAATAGCTATAGAACCTTAAAGTAAAGGTCCTTATGTTGTAATTAGACATTTATAATGGTGTGTGGACAATTATGGGCATATATTGTGTGATATTTAATGTTTTAAACCAAGGTTAATTTAGTAATTTTTCAAATAAGTTAATAATAAATAAAATAAAATAAAACCATCATCTAATATAATCCACCTCAATCGATTCTAAAAGAAAGAAAGCTATTCTTTTAGGTTTTTCATTCGTCCATGGTCTAAAAGCTTATTTAGGTATGTATTTTGTCCCATTTTAAATGATTTTTATGTTTTTGAGACCGTTGCAACTAGTACTAGCTAGCTTAGGGACTAATTTACAAAAATGTTAAAGATTTTGAATGAAACCATTAATAAACACATGAGTATTTTGATGTTTGATGATAGATTTTGAATAGTTATTGATAGTTAAAAAAGTTTTGTTCAGTAATTTTTTAGTGAAAATGCGAAATAGGGATTAAATTGTGAAATGTGTAAAGTTAGAGGTTAAAATGTGAAATAAATGAAAAATATGGGCTGCTAAGGGCATAATAGTAATTCAGCTAGTATGGGTTTAATTGAAATTTCATTAATTTCTGATTTTATGAAATGAGGACTGAATTGTAAAAAATGTGAAATATTAGGGGCAAAAGTGTAAATATGTTTTAAAGTGTGTTTTGGATTAAATTGAATGAATAAATAATTGAATAAGTCAATTTTGAATATATTTAGATCAAGAAAGGAGAAATACGGGCTTAGATCAGGGAAAGAATAAAGTTACAGAATAGTTAACTTGATTCTCCGTTTTACCATCCAAGGTAAGTTCGTATGTGATAAATTTCAATAAAAATGTATTTTATATGCTTTGATATTGCATAAATTGTGAATATGAGACACTAGATATGAATAATAGTGATTCGATGACAATTCGACATTCGAAATCCCAGTTGAACCTTAGGAATAGTTTAGGATACTAGTGACATGTCATTAGGGGATAGAGTAAGTTGGCTTCGGGCCATGATATAGTCCTTCGGGTGCAAGATAAATCGATTTGGCTTCGGGCTATGCATATTGGTTGATTTGGCTTCGGGCCATGATATCAGTATTTTAAATAAGTTACCTTAATTTGACTACGGGCCATGGTATAGGTACTTATCGTGTGAGATCCTTGAGTATTCGACTTCAATTCTGAATGGTTCAAAGGGTAAATGTAAGACAAGAATATGTATGAGATTTGTACTAAATGTTACATGTATGTGTATAAACTATTTTAGTATTGAATCGAAGAAATGAGGATGAAATTATATAGTTTGTGAATGAGTATATGAAAGGTTTGCTAGTTAGTTAGCTTTATGTTGTTTTATTAAATTTATTAAATTATATTTGTGAGATTGTATTGAGTTATTTCATACAAGGTTACTAAGTTTTATAGCTTACATTGTTTAGTTTTCTATGTAGTAAATTCAAAGCCAGCTCGGATTCAGGGATTGTCGGAGACATCGCCACATTATCCACCTATCACCTGGTACCTATGAACTTGGTATTTTAAGTATATGGCATGTATAGGGACTTTGGACATTTTGGTTATGTTTTGGTAATGAATTTTTCCAAATGAGTTAGTTTGTAAATGTACATGTTTTGGTTTGTATATATAATCACATGAGTTGGTCTATGATGGTGAATTTGATGATATATATAAGTGTGCAGATGACTTTTGTTTTGAGTTGGTAAATGACCTATATTGTGTGATTGAAGTTGGGTTCATGATGCTTGTTGTGATTAGGTAATTATGTATGTTAATAGTTAGTGATTTGTGAATTAGTATATTTGGAGAATTGAGCATAATAATACATAATTGTAGTTAGTCATTTGATGTTTTGAGAAGACAAAGATTGGCTTGAACTTAAATGGCAATATGTGGTATTTATGCTTTGTAATGGTTGGTGTTGGAGTTCATATAAGTCATGCATGATTGGAATTGAAATATATGCTTATTAATGCTATTTTATATGTCATTTTGGTTGTGTAGGTATATGCATTTTTGGGTGGCAAATTGGCTTAGTAAATAGCCTATTTTTGTCCACACAGGCAGAGACACGGGCGTGTGTCTCAGCCGTGTGTGACACATGGTCTTGTTACAATGCCGTGTGTCCCCTGGTGTTGAAATTAAAATCAAGTCAATATGCTGCGCACAGGCTAGCCACACGGGCATGTGTGTTTGCCATGTGACCCAAGTCAAAGAGTTACACGGGGTCAGGCACGGGCCGAGACATGGCCATGTACTCTCATTTTGAACGTCTACACGACCTATGACATAGGTGTGTTTGGTAGCCGTATGAGACACACGGACTAGCCACACGGGCGTGTGTCCCCTATTTTGAGGAAAATTTTCTAAGTTTTGTAAAAGTTTTATATGTTATCGGTTTAGTCCTAAACCACTCTCAAAGCTTGTTTTGGGCCTTATAGGCTCGTATTAGGGACAAATTGATTGAGATTAATTGATGAATGTATGAAATGATATAACGTATGTGAAAGGTATGTGTAATTGTGTTGTAAGTCCAGTAATGCTCTGTAACCCTATTCTGGCGTTGAATACGGATGAAGAGTGTTACATTTATTTGTATCAGAGCTAGGATTTAGTCGATTCTAGGACTAATGTAGTGTGTGTGATAGTCTAGCTATACATGCCATATATAAACTGTGATAGTGCGATGACTCTTGAATTTTAAAATGTGTTTTCATATAGTAAATGGATCCCAATCAAGCTATAGCTAATGAGGTTGAGAGTAATGCACCCGTTGCCACTCAAGGGACAGTGCAATCTAATTCTAGACTCGTGTCGGGTAGCTAAGGAGGAGAGGCTAGAGAAGTCTTCTTCTAAATGATGAACGAGTGGTTCACTCAATATATTTGAATGAACCCAGCTGCTCAACAACCTCCACCCCCTCATAATCCCCAACCGGTTCCCGTAGCTCCCCAAGGAGTTGAGCTTTTAAGATTGAACAAGCCTTCAGTTGACAAGATCAGTAAACACGAGGCTGAAGAGTTCAGAGCTAATGTTAATTATGACCCTGAGAGAGCTAAGTTTTGGCTTGAAAATATGATTTGAGTGTTTGAGGAGCTTTATTTGCACACCGGCTGAATGTTTAAAGTGTGCTATATCCCTTCTAAGAGACACTGCATATTAGTGGTGGAATACACTGCATATCAGACTGAGTTCTGAAAGAAATACATCAGTCAACAATTTCTGGATCAAAAGATAAAGAGTTTTTAGAACTAAAACAAGACCACATGACTGTAACTGAATATGAAAGAGAATTTGTACGGTTGAACAAGTATGCTCGGGAGTATGTTTCTATCGAAGAGATTATGTGTAAACGGTTTGTCGATGGACTGAACGAAGACATTAAACTTCTGGTCGGGATTTTAGACTTGAAAGAGTTTGTTGTTCTGGTTGATAGAGCTAGCAAAGCCAAAGATTTTAGTCGAGAAAAGAAGAAAATTGATTTAGAGGCTAGAGATTTGAAGAAAAGACCGAAGAATAAACCTTATCATTCTTCATCAAAGAAATTCTGAGATTCATATACTCGATCAAATGCATCAGTGGGATACCAGAATAGAGATTGTGGAAATCAACATGTGAATCCTAAAACTCAAGCAACTTCGGTCTCGAGTGTTGGCAGTGTGAGAAATTACGAACCCGAGTGTCAACAATGTGGTAGAAGACATTTTGGTGACTGCTGGAATAATAGTAGTAAACCTTGCTTCAAATGTGGCTCGCTGGATCATTTTATTAAAGATTGCACAGAATTATCCAACAAAGATAAATTTCAAAATGCAAGCTCGACCAATAAGACTGTGAGAGGGAGACCACCGAGAAATTCGGGGAATGTGTCCAATGGTAAAGGTGTGAATAGGGACTCAACTGTGTGATCTGAAGCCAGAGCACCTACTAGAGCCTATTCTATTCGCGCTCGCGAAGAGGCGTTGGCCCCATATGTTATTACCGGTACATTCTCTTTTTAAGACACTAATATGATTGCTTTAATTGAACCTGGATTGACATATTCATATGTTTGTGAGAATTTAGTGTCTAGCAAGAAATTACCTGTTGAGTCTATAGAAATTGTAATTAAAGTATCGAACCCCTTAGGCAAGTATGTTCTAGTTGAAAAGTATGCAAGATCTATCCTTTAATGACTCGGGGTTACTATTTTCCAGCTGACTTGATGATTTTACCATTTGATAAGTTCGATGTGACTCTAGGTATGGATTGATTGACTCTACATGATGCTGTTGTAAATTGTAAAAGAAAGACTATCGAATTGAGATGTCAGAATAACGAAATCATTCAAATTGAATCTGATGAATTGGGTCGATTACCAGTTGTGATATCGGCTATGTCGCTCAAAAATATGTGAGAAAAGGTTTCGAAGCTTATCTCGCTTATGTTTTAGATATTAAGGTGTCAGAAAAGAAGATTGAAACGGTGCTTATGGTTTGTGAATATCCAGATGTATTTCCAGAAGAATTGTCTGGGTTGCCACCAATTAAAGAAGTTGAGTTTGCTATTGAATTAGTACCGAGAACATCTCTGATATCTATAGCTCCGTACAGAATGGCTCTGACTGAATTGAAAGAGTTGAAATATCATTTACAAGAATAAATAGATAGAGGTTTTGCACAACCAAGTTTTTTTGCCCTAGGGTGGGCCAGTATTGTTTGTAAAGGAAAAAAGACAGGTCAAATTTGAATGTGTATCGACTATTAACAGCTCAACAAGGTTACGATAAAGAACAAGTATCCATTGCTGATAATAGATGATTTGTTTGATCAGTTGAAAGGTGCAACAGTATTTTCGAAGATTGGTTTAAGATCAGGTTATTATCAATTAAGAGTTAAAGACTCAGATGTGCCAAAAACTACACTTAGAACAAGGTACGGACATTATGAATTCCTTGTTATGCCTTTTGGATTGACCAATACTCCTACCATTTTTATGGATTTGATGAATTAGAATTTAGGCTGTATTTAGACAGGTTTGTTGTTGTGTTCATTGCTGACATTCTGATCTATTCACGAGATGAGTCTGAACATGTCGAGCACTTGAGGATTGTGTTGCAAACCTTGAGAGATAAGCAACTGTATGCTAAATTCCGTAAGTGTGAGTTTTGGCTCTAGGAAGTTGGATTTTTGGGACATATTGTTTCGGTGGATGGCATTCGAGTTGACTGGAAACCACCTAGAAATATATCAGAGGTCAGAAGCTTTCTGGGATTAGCTGGTTACTATCGACGTTTTGTAAAAGGGTTCTCGATGATGGCTACACCAATGACCAGACTATTATAGAAAGATGTAAAGTTTGAATGGCCTGAGAAATGTCAACAAAGTTCCAATTAATTGAAAGCATTGCTAACTGAGGCACTAGTGTTGGTTCAACCTGAGTCAGGTAAAGAATTTGAGATTTATAGCAACGCGTCATTGAATAGTTTGGGTTGTTACTGATGCAAGAGGGAAAAGTTGTAGTGTATGCCTCCAAACAGTTGAAACCACATGAAAAGAATTATCCGACGTATGATTTAGAGTTGGCTACTATTGTATTTGCATTAAAAATTTGGCGTCATCATTTGTACGATGAAAAATGCCACATCTTTACTGATCATAAAAGCTTAAAATATATTATGACTCAGAAAGATTTAAATTTACGACAATAGAGATGGCTTGAGTTACTTAAAGACTATAAGTTAGTAATTGATTATCACTGGCGAATGTAGTCGCAGATACTTTGAGTAGAAAATCGTTGTTTGCTTTGAGAGCAATGAATACACAGTTGACATTATCTGATGATGGTTTGATTTTAGCTCACTTAAAGGCTAAACCAGTTTTTCTTCAACAAATTTGCGAAGCTCAAAAGTGTGATACTGAGTTACAAGCTAAAAGAGTGCAATGTGAGTTGACTAGTGATTTAGAGTACCAAATCGGATCTGATAATTGTTTGATGTTCTGAGATAGAATCTGCATACCAAAAAATTTAGAGTTGATTTAGAAAATTTTACACGAGGCACATAGTGGTTGTTTATCCATTCATTCTAGAAATACTAAAATGTATAATGATTTGAAACAACTGTATTGGTGGTCGGGTATGAAACGAGACATTTCTGAATTTGTAGCAAGATGTTTAGTGTGCCAGCAAGTTAAAGTTGAACATTAAGTGCCTTTGGGTTTACATCATCCTGTAATGATACCAGAGTGGAAGTGGGACAGAATTACGATGGATTTCATATCGAGATTGCCTGTCTCCAAAAAATAAAGATGCTATTTGGGTTGTCGTTGATCGATTAACAAAATCAGCACATTTCATTCCAGTATATACTGACTATTCACTAGATAAATTGGCTGAGTTGTATATTTCTGAAATCGTTAGATTGCATGAGGTGCCAATTTCCATTATTTTGGATAGAGATTTGAGATTTACATCGCAGTTTTGGAAGAAATTACAATAAGCTTTGGGAACAAAGTTAAATTTTAGTACGATTTTTCATTCGTAAACTGACAGACAGTCTGAGCGAGTAATTCAGGTTCTAGAAGATATGCTCCGATGTTGTGTTTTGGAATTCAAAGGTAGTTGGGAGAAATTTTTGCCATTGATCGAATTTGTATATAATAATACTTTTCAATCAAGTATAAAGATGGCACCGTACGAAGTTTTATATGGTCGCAAATGCCATTGTACTAGACCGAGCTTAGCGAGATACAGATTAACGAAGTTGATTTGGTTAGAGAAATCGAAGAGAAAGTGAAAGTAATTTGCGACAGTTTGAAAGTAGCTTCTGATCGTTAGAAATCATACGCAGATTTGAAACAGAAAGACATTGAATTTCAGATTGGTGATAAAGTGTTTTTGAAAGTATCTCCGTGGAAGAAAATACTTCGTTTTGGTCGTAAAGGCAAATCGAGTCAGCGATTCATCGGGCTGTATGAGATTTTTGAAAGAATAGGTCCAGTGGCATACTGGTTAGCTTTACCAACTGAATTAGAAAAGATTCAAAATGTATTTCATGTATCGATGTTGAACCGATATAGATCTGATTCATCACTTGTGATTACTCCATCAGAGATTGAAATTCAACTTGATATGACGTACAACGAAGAACCAATCAGAATTCTAGCTTGAGAGATCAAAGAACTGAGAAATAAATGCATAGCTTTGATAAAAGTCTTATGGCACCGTCATGGAGTCGAAGAGGCTACGAGGGAACTCAAGGAAGATATGAGAAAACAATACCCTAACCTTTTCGCTAGTAAGATTTTCGAGGACGAATATCCCTAAGGGGGGAGAGTTGTAGCAGCCCATTTTTGGTCAAATCGGAACAATAGTTTTGGAATCACAAATTTGAAGTAAAAATATTTCTTTTATTATTACTTTAATATTTACAACATGGCATGATGATTGTGTGGAAATTTCGTTAAGAAATTTTATCGTGTAAATGGTCAATTTGATAAAAAGGACTAAATTGAGTAAAGTGTAAAAGTGGAGTTCTATTAGCTAGAAGTATCTAATAGCTATAGAACCTTAAAGAAAAGGTCCTTATGTTGCAATTAGACCTTTATAATGGTGGGTGGACAATTATGGGCATATATTATATGATATTTAATGCTTTAAGCCAAGGTTAATTTAGTAATTTATGAAATAAGTTAATAATAAATAAAATAAAATAAAACCATCATCTGATATCATCCTCCTCAATCGATTCTAAAAGAAAAAAATCTATTCTTTTAGGGTTTTCATTCTCCCATGGTTTAAAAGCTTATTTCAGTATGTATCTTATCCTGTTTTTAATGATTTCTACGTTTTTAAAATCGTAGCAAATAGTACTAGCTAGCCTAGGGACTAATTTGCAAAATTGTTAAAGATTTTGAATGATACAGTTGATGAAGACATGAGTATTTTGATGTTTGATGATAGATTTTGAATAGTTGTTGATAGTTAAACAAGTTTTGTTAAGTGATTTTTAGTGAAAATGCAAAATAGGGATTAAATTGTAAAATGTGTAATGTTAGTGTTTAAAATGTGAAATAAATGAAAAATATGGGCTGCTAGGGGTATAATAGTAATTTGGGTAGTATGGGTTTAATTGAAATTTCATTAATTTGTGATTTTATGAAATGAAGACTAAATTGTGAAAAATGTGAAATATTACGGGCAAAAGTGTAAATATGTTTTAAAGTGTGTTTTGGATTAAATTGAATGAATAGATGATTGAATAAGTCAATTTTGAATATATTTAGATCAAGAAAGGAGAAATACGGACTTAGATCGGGGAAAGAATAAAGTTACGGAATAGTTGACTTGATTAGCCGTTTTAACATCTATGGTAAGTTCATATATGATAAATTTCAATACAAATGATATGAAAATGCTTTAATATTGCATAAATTGTGAATACGAGAAGTGGATATGAGCGATAGTGATTCGACGACAATTCGACATTCAAAATCCCAATTGAACCTTAGGAATAGTTTAGGATACTAGTGGCATGTCATTAGGGGATATAGTGAGTTGGCTTCGGGCCATGATATAGCACTTCGGGTGCAAGATAAACCGATTTGGCTTTGGGCCATGCATATCGGCTGATTTGGCTTCAGGCCATGATATTAGTATCTCGGATAAGTTTCCTTGATTTGGCTACGGGCCATGGTATAGGTACTTATCGTGTGAGATCCTTGAGGATCTGACTTCTATTCTGAATGGTTCAACGGGTAAATGTAAGATAAGAATGTGTATGAGATTTGTACAAGATATTATAGGTATGTGTATAAACTATTTTAGTATTGAATCGAAGAAATAAGGGTGAAATTATATATTATGCGAATGAGTATATGGAAGGTTTCTTAGTTAGTAAGCTTTATGTTGTTTTATTCAATTTATTGAATTATATTTGTGAGATTGTATTGAGTTTATTTCATATGAGCTTACTAAGTTTTATAGCTTACATCGTTTATTTTTCTATGCTTTATAGTGAATTCAAAGCTAGCTCGGATTCAGGCATCTTCGGAGACATCGTCACATTATTTACCTATCACTTAGTTCCAATAAACTTGGTATTTTATGTATATGGCATGTAGAGGGACTTTGGTCATTTTGGTTATGTTCTGGTAATGACTTTTGCCAAATGAATTAGGTTGTAAATGTACATGTTTTGGTTTGTATATAAAATCACATGAGTTGGTTTATGATGGTGAATTTGATGATGTATATAAGTGTGAAAATGACTTTTGTTTTGAGTTAGTAAATGACCTATTTTGTATGATTGAAGTTGGGTTCATGATGCTTGTTGTGATTAGGTAATTTTGTATGTTAATAGGTGATGATTTGTGAATTGGTATGTTTGGAGAATTGAGCACAATAATGCATAATTGTAGTTAGTCATTTGATGTTTTGAGAAGACAATGATTGGCATGAATTTAGATGGCAACATGTGCTATTTATGCTTTGTAATGTTTGGTGTTGGAATTGGTATAAGTCATGTATGATTGGAATTGAAATATATGCCTATTGATGCTATTTTGTGTGTCATTTTGGTTGTGTACGTATATGCATTTTTAGGTGGCAAAATGGTTTGGTAAATAGCCTATTTTTGTCCACACGGGCAGAGACACAGGCAGAGACACGGGCTTGTGTCTCTGCCGTGTGTGACACACAGTCTTGTTACAAGTTCGTGTGTCCCCTAGTGTTGAAATTAAAATCAAGTCAGTATGCTCCACACGGCCTCACACACGGGTGTGTGACTTGGCCTTTTGCCATAATTCAGTATACCCTACAGGTTTAGCACGGTTTAGCACAAGCCTAGCACACGGGCCTGTGTGGCCATTTTTAAGGCACACGAGCTAGCCACACGGGTGTGTGTGTTGGCCGTGTAACACAAGTCAGAGAGTTACACGGAGTCAGACATGGGCTGGGACACGACCATGTGCTTTTATTTCGAATGTCTACATGGCCTGTGAGACGGGCATGTTTGGCGGCCGTGTGTCTAGCCACATTGGCATGTGTCCCCTATTTTGAGGAAAATTTTCTAAGTTTTGTAAAAGTTTTGTAAGTTATTGGTTTAGTCCCGAACCATTCCCAAAGCATGTTTAGGGCCTCACAGGCTCGTATTAGGGACAAATTGATTGAGATTAATTGATAAATGTATGAAATGATATAATGTATGTGGAAAGTATGTATGATTGTGTTGTAAGTTCGGTAATGCTCCGTAACCCTATTCCGGCATTGAATATGGGTAAAGGGTGTTACATTCCAATCCGTGCAGGCTTCGAAGTCACTATACAACACAGCAGAGTAAACAAAGTAAGCTATTAAGCTTAGTAAGCTTGTATGGAAAATAAATATAACTTACCATATAATCATAATTTAAGTGATTAAACATGGCACAGTGCAACTCAATTTAATCCACAAACCTAACACCATTTGTAAGGTTAAACATAAAATTCACAAATTTCACAGCTTCAATGCTTTTATGATTCACATACATACATGTAATGATACATATCGATCTCTTATTCTGTCATACCATCAATATACCAGTTGAGCCATTTGGAATACAATCAGATACTCAGGAATCTGGCACACTAAGTGTCAAATACATGGTCGAAACCATCTCTAGCTCATATCTCGTATAAATGCTCAGTCTCGAGCTATCACTAGGTCTGCTCACACAAGTTGAAGTTCAAGACGTAGCTACATGGTGCTGCTCACATAAGCTAACGAGTAACCACAACACATGCCGGAAAACTTAGCCACCGGTAGAACGTACAAAACCAGCACCCAAATCAAAATAACCCCTAATGATATGTCATTTGTATCCTATCTATTCCTAAGGTTCAACCGAGATTTACACATTGCCAATAACTTGTCGAGAATTTTCGAGGTGTCGTATCATCTCAATTATAACAATTTAAGCAATCAAACACATATAATTTAATGCTTATTAAACATATGAACTTACCTCGATCACAAAAACGACGAAATAAGATCGACTAGTTCGATACTTTATCTTTCCCTTGATCTAGATCCGTACGAGGCTTAACTTTATCTAAATAATCAAATTCAATCTATTTAGTATTTATTCTATTCAATTCAGCCCAAATACATACTTTAACAAATTTACACTTTTACCCCTAATATTTTAACTTCTTTACAATTTAGTCCTTAGCTCATAAAAATTAAAATTCATGCAATTAAATCCACACCTATGCTAGCCAAATTTCATAAAGCTTATAGCAGCCCATACATTTCGTTCTTTCACACATTTACCACATAATTTTCACATTTCTTAATTTAATCCTTATTTGACATTTTCAACCAAAATAACTTTACAAAACTTGTTTATCTAACTACAACCATTTATTTTCTACCATCACACCTCAAAATACATATACATTCAACAATGGTGAAACCTTAATACTTTAACAATTTCACAATTTAGCCCCTGGGCTAGCTAGATTAAGCTATAACAACTCCAAAAACATAGAAATCATTAAAAACCGAGCAAAATGGCACTTACATTCAGAAGGAATGTTGGTCGAATGCTTCAAGCTATTCCCATGGTGTTTTTAGGTTAAAATTTCGGTGGAAAATGAGAATAGGAAGATGATACCTTATTTTTCTTTAATTTAATTTTCAGTTATTTGGCTATTTACTAATTTAACCTTAATATATAACCTTTATAATTTCATTTTAATTGTCATAAAAGTCCACTCATAATAAAAATGGTATAATTACCACATAAACCCCTTAACTACTTAATTTCATAGCCATTTAGTACCTTTAACTTATAAACTCTAATTTTGCACCTTTTTCAATTTAGTGCTTTTAACTAAATTAAATATACAAACGTCAAAATTTCTTCACGAAATTTTTAGACGACACTACTAACATGATGTAGACATTAAAATAATAAAATAAATATGTCAACTTTGGATTTTTGGTTCCAAAACCACTATTCTGATTTGACTAAAAATGGACTGTTACAACTGTCCCTCTTAGGAATTTTTGTCCCCGAAAATTTTACCAGAAAGTAGGTTAAGGTACTGTTTTCTCATTGCTTCTTCAAGTTCTCACGTAGCCTCTTCAATGCTATGACGTTGCCGAAGAAATTTCACTAGAGCTATGCCTTTGTTTCTTAACTCCTTAATCTCTTGAGCCAAAATTTTGATTGGTTTTCATTATACGACATATCGGGCATAATTTCAATCTCTGCCGGAGAAATTATGTGTGATGGGTCCGATCAATACCGTCGTAACATTGACACATGAAACACATTATGAATCTTTTTTAGCTCCAACGGTAACTCAAGTCAATAACCTACTATCTCAATTCTTTCGATAATCTCGTACAGTCTGATAAATTGCGGACTCAATTGTTTTTGCAACCAAATCGAAAAATCTTCTTCCACGGCTAAACTTTTAGAAACACTCTATTGCCGATTTGAAATTCAAAATCTTTACGTTTCAAATCCGCATATGATTTTTTTCGATCTGAAGTTGCTTTCAAACTGTCGCAAATTACCTTCACTTTCTCTTCAGTTTTTTTGATCAAATTGACCCCGTGAATCTTTTTCTCACTAAGCCCGGTCCAGTACAACAGAGTTCAAAATTTACTACCATATAAAGCTTCATACGATGCCATCTTTACGCTCGACTAATAACTATTATTATATGCAAACTCAACCAACGGTAAATATTTTTCTCAGCTACCCTCAAACTTTAAAACATAACAATGAAGCATATCTTCGAGAATCTGAATCACTCTATCAGTCTGACCATCTGTTTGAGGATGAAATGCAGTACTACAATACAACCGCGTACCTAAAGCTTCTTGTAATTTCTTCGAAAATTGTGACATAAACCGCGGATCTCTATCTGAAATAATAGAAATAGACGCTCCGTGCAATCTAACAATCTCAAACATGTACAATTCAGCTAATCTATCAAGCGAAAAATCTATAATTATTAGAATGAAATGTGTAGATTTCGTTAAATGATCAACAACAACCCAAATAGCATCTTTCTTTTCTGGTGATAGGAGTAACCCCGATACTAAATTCATCGTAACTCTATCCCATTTTCACTCAGGTATCATCACTGGCTGTAGTACTCCCGAAGGTACTTGATGTTTGACTTTAACTTGTTGACAAACCAAGCATCTCGACACAAATTCTGAAATATCACGTTTCATGCCCGACCACCAATACAACTTTTTCAAATCATTGTGCATCTTAGTACTCCCTAGATGAACAGACAAGCTATCACTGTGTGCTTCGTGTAGAATTTTATGAATAAGCTTGAAATTCCTTGGCACACAAACTCTACCTTGGAACAGCAAACAATCTTCGAATACGATCTGATACTCTGAGTTAGTAGTCGACTTGCACTGTACTTTTTTAGCTTGTAATTCATTGTCACATTTCTAAGCTTCACAGATAACACAAGTTTAGTTTTTAACTCAACTAAAATTGAACCATCATCAGATAATGCCAATCGTGTATTCATCGCTCTCAAAGCGAACAAATATTTCCTACTTAAAGCATCGGTGACTACATTTGCTTTCCCCGGATGATAATCAATCACTAAGTCATAGTCTTTCAATAATTTGAGCCATCTCCGTTGTCGCAAATTCAAATATTTCTAAGCCATCAGATACTTCAAGCTCTTGTGGTCGGTAAATATGCAGCACTTCTCACTGAACAAATAATGTTGTCAAATTTTTAATGCGAAAACAATAGCAGCTAACTCTAAGTTGTGCATCAAATAATTCTTTTCATGCGGTTTTAACTATCTGGAAGCATAAGTTATCACTTTGCCTTCTTGCATTAAAACACATTCAAAACCATTCAATGATGCATCACTAAAAATTACAAACTCTTTACCCGACTCAGGCTGAACTAAAACTGGTGCTTCAGTTAACACTGCTTTCAACTGTTCAAAACTCTATTAACATTTGTCAGACCACTCAAATTTTACATCTTTTTGCAACAATCGAGTTATTGGTGTAGTGATCATCGAAGACCCTTTTACAAAACGTCGATAATAGCCAACTAATCCCAGAAAAATTCTAGCCTCGGATATGTTTCTTGGTGGTTTCCAGTCAACAACTGTAGAAATCTTACTTGGATCAACTCTGATGCCTTTAACTGAAATAATGTGTCCCAAAAATCTAACTTCTCGAAGCCAAAACTCGCGTTTACTGAATTTAGAAAATAGTTGTTTATCTCGCAAAGCTTGTAATAGAATTCTTAAATGCTTGGCATGCTCAGATTCATCTTGAGAATAAATTAGAATATTATCAATGAATACCACAAAAAATCTGTCCAAATACGGGCTAAAGATTCGATTCATCAAATCCATGAATATCGCAGGAACATTAGTTAATCCAAATGGCATAACAAGAAATTCATAATGTCTGTACCTAGTTTTGAATGCAGTTTTCTGCACATTCGAATCTTTAATCCGCAACTGATAA
This sequence comes from Gossypium hirsutum, assembly GCF_007990345.1. Lineage (NCBI taxonomy): Eukaryota > Viridiplantae > Streptophyta > Magnoliopsida > Malvales > Malvaceae > Gossypium > Gossypium hirsutum. Next base: position 58,294,478 of record NC_053425.1, on the reverse strand, counting down.
TAACCAGATCTCAGATTTATCTTAGAAAATATTGTTGCTCCTTTCGATTGATAAAAAAAATCATCAATTCTCTGTAAGAGATACTTTTTCTTAATCGTAACCATGTTAAGCTAACGACAGTCGATACACAACCTCATCAATCCATCTTTCTTTTTTACGAACATAACTGGTGCACCCCAAGGCGAGAAACTAGGTCGTGCAAGTCCTCTATCTGTTAACTCTTGCAACTGAGATTTTAACTCTTTTAACTCTACTGGAGCCATTCTGTATGGAGCTATCGATATCAGTGATGTTCTCAGTGATCTGTGGTAATCTGTGTAACTCTTCTGGAAACACATCTGGATATTCACAAACCACTGGTACTAATTCAATCTTCAATTCAGACACTTTTGTATCAAGTACATACGCAAGGTAAGCATTGCAACCCTTTCTCACATATTTCTATGCTAACATCGCCGATATCACAACAGGCAATGCACTTGAATCATTGTATTCAATACGAAAACTTCACTATTTTGACATTTCAACTAATAGTCTTTTGTCTACAGTTTACAACAGCATCATGTAGATTCAACCAATCCAAACCCAAAATCACATTGAATTCATCAAACGGTAAAAGCATCAAATCAACCAAAAAATAGTAACCCCGTGTCATCAAAGGACAATTCTTTCAAACTTTATCAATTAGGACATATTGACCTAAGAGGTTTGATACTTTAATCACTAATTTAGTGGACCCAATAGGTAAACTCTTGCTAGACGCTAAATTCATACAAACATATGAATGAGTCAATCCAGGATCAATCAAAGTAATTACATTAGTGTTATAAAGAGAAAATGTACTAGTGATAACATCTGGTACTGATGCATCTTCGCGAGCGCAAATAGCGTAAGCTCTGGCTGGTGCTCAAGCCTCAGATCTCACAGTAAAATCCTTTGTTGCACCTTTGCTACTAGTCACATTTCCAGTATTTCGAGGTGGTCTTCCTCTGGCAACTATATTCCTCGGCCTTGTATTTAGAAATTTGTCTTTCTTGGGAACTTAGAGCAATCACGAATAAAGCGGTCTTGTGAGCCACATCTGAAACAGGCTTTATTATTCATCCAACAATATCCAAAATGTTATCTTCCATACTGTTGACACTCAGGTTTGTTAACTTTAACGCGACCAACATTCAATATTGAAGTGGCTTGAGCTTTTGGACTCGTGTGTTGCTTTCCACAATCTCTATTGGTATACCCCACTAAAGCAGTCGAACGTCCCTTGCTTTCTTTGCAGACGAAGGATACGATTTACTCAATGCCCTTTTTCTCGAATCTCTAGCCTCAAAATTGACTTTTCTCTTTTCTTTGCTAAGCTTATCGATTTTGCGAGCTCGGTCAACCAAAATAACAAATTCTTTCAATTCAAGAATCCTGACTAGAAGCTTAATATCATCATTCAACCTGTCTTCAAATCACTTACAGATAATTTCTTCAGCGGAGACATATTCTCGAGCATATTTACGTAGTCTTACAAATTCTCTTTCGTACTTGGTTACGATCATATGACCCTGTTTCAATTCTAGAAATTCTTTGCGCTTCTGATCAAGAAATTGTTGACTTATGTATTTCTTTCTAAACTCAGTCTGAAAGAATTCCCATGTGATCTATTCTCTTGGTACCACAAATATATCTCTCAGAAGTGATACAGCACATTTAACACATTCCACTGGCATACAAGACAGTTTGTAACGCCCCAATTTTTGGGAATTTTACAAAATGTTGGAAAATTTTAAAAATTCTGTGTCCTGTTTGTTTGTAGTAGGATTAAGTACATTAGTGGGCCTCTAGAAGGCCCAAGCTTAAGGTAAAACCCGGTAGTTTTAATTAATTTTAATTCCATAAGAAAAAGGGGTTCTGGTTAATTAGGCTTTTAGGTATTAATTGTGTAAAATAAATCACAAGGAAGCATGTGGTAAAGTGGCTAAGTGACACCACTGGGAATGCTTTAAGTGGCGTGTGGATGATTGGGAGGACCCAGGTTCAAGTCACAATGACAGCAAATAAGGGATTAATTTTTATGAATGGAAAAGGTAAGTAGTGGAACTGAAGTGAAAGATTGTTAGGAAGAGTTAGAGTTGCTTAGAAGATTGAGTAGAGAGGGGATAAGGGAGAGAATTTAGGAGCTGATTAGGGAGAGCTGTGTTGGCCGAATAATGGACTCTTGAGGAGAAAGAGTTGTCCGGCCAAGGGGAGCTTTAGGGAGGCAAAATTCAGCTAGGGTTAAGGTCAGTATAAATTCGGCATTAAGGGGAAGTTGGGCCGTTTGCTGACCATTTCCCTCTTCATTTTTCTCCCCTCTCTTCATCAACCTTTTTCTTATTCTCCTTTCTCCTTCATAGCTGAACCCTTCTAACCTCTTAGTTCATCTCCATCCTTCCCTTCAGACGTTTCAAAACCTTCATAGCCTTTGGCCATAAAAAGCCGAAATCCCGAAAGCTACACTTTCTTCTGTGCCGATTTTTCCTAGCAAAATTCTCTTATTTTGCTTATCATCTTTGGCCGATTCTTTCCTCCTTTAGACCTCAAGTTTTTGTTGACAAGACCACAGTAAAACACTATTAATTCATCTTTTTCTACATAGTTGCAAAAAAGCCGAAAACCCCACTTTCATAGGGACTTAGCCGAATATTGAAAACACTGAAGGCTTGAATTTGGTGATCGTTTGAGGGTAGAGCGGCATTGGATTTAAGTAGGCATCAATTGGAAACATTGGTCGAAGGAATCGGTGGTTAGTAGTTTCAAAACATAGTCTTTCTTTCGTATTTTAGGAAAGGCCAAAATCCCTAAATGTTAGGGAGGCTGTCGATTTGGACTTGTAGCCCTAAGGGGTTGTAATAACTGTTCTGGTTTGGTAAATGGTGTGATTTAGAGGCTGCTGATCAAGGGCTTGGACAAGTGGAACGATCAGATCTTTGGATTTAAGACATAATTCGGCAACAAGGTAAGAGCAAGAAGGTTCTAAGCATGTTTGGTCGAATATGGTAAAGGGCTATTTACTCAGTATTAATTCGATATCTAGAGTAATATGTTAGTGATTTAATTTTAGGCAGTTCGTGCATGGATCTCGACAACGAATCATCGCAAAACAGGTGTGTAACTGACACCCTCTCATAGACTAGATCGGCAAAAGCCGAAATGCCAGAAAGTTGGTATTTTGGGAATTTGCGAGTGTGCGAATGCTCGTAAGATAGTTGGGTTTTGTATGTTTGGTATTCTGAAGGTAATAAACTGCAGTACATGCCATTTCGTACATTTTGATAATGTGGGCTTAATGGGCAAAAAAGCGGGTTCATGGGCCAACGGGCTCAATTTGGTAAGTATGCGCGGTAAGTATTCTGATAGTACGTAAATGGATAGGATATGCATGAAAACCCTAAAAGTAGCTAAATTACTATAATACCCTTATGTATGGAAAATTACCATGATACCCCTAGGTGTAAATGACCGATATGCCCCTAGGGTTAATTTTGTCTGAAAAGCATGTTGATTTAAATTTGTATGTTGTATGCCATGAATGAATCTTTGTTGCATGGGGACATGGGTTATATTTTGGAGGAAGCGTCCTTTATCTGATCTGGTGGCTCTGCCACATATTTCTGTTCTGGTGGCTCTGCCATGATTATCTGTATCTGGTGACTCTGTCACATTATCTGTTCTGGCAGCCATGCTGCATATTCATAGGCGTGTAGCGGTTGGGTGGGTGTAGTCTCCCCACATGGTGAAAGGTTGGTAAGGGGGTGCATGTGGTTGGTTATGGGTTGGGTTTTGTATATACATGAAATATCTGATCTGATCTGATTTGTTATGGGCCTATGGGCTTAATTCTGTACTCTGTTCTGGGCTAAGGTAGATTTATTCTGTTTCTGTGGGTTGAGCTGATATGGGCTATGGTTGGGTTAATTTTACACACTGAGTTTCCCCAAACTCATCCCCTATTTTCATCCGTGCAGGTAATCCCCAACCATAGTGGGCTTGGAGTTGCGAGGGATTCGGAGTGGCCACTCGTTCTGTAATATGGTTTTCTTCTGGTGAATTGGACTTCATTTTTCTTTTACTTTGATGATTTGGTTTTTATTATGTAATAAGGCCACTTTATTATTTTTCTTTGGGTTTTTGATTTATATCTTATTATGATGAACTTAAATTATATTAACTATCAAAATGGGCTAGATCTAAGGTTCATTTTCCAAAAACATAAACTGATGTCAAAGTAACACGATTACAAACAAGGCTTCTACTATGATAACGTTTTACAAACTTAAATACGTTTTATTCTAAAATAGACATAATTTCAATGGTAACCTAAAAATATACGCGATGTTAGAGTGTGGCAATGGCGGTGTGCATGTCTAGGATTGGATCCGAAAGAGCTCGGTACTTAAGCAGTCCGATGGACTCACCTTCTTTTTCCGGTTTCCTACCTGGTGCGCAGCTTCCATTCACTTTAACCCTGATTGAATTAATCCTTTGAACATCAAGTACGATTTCCTAGACTTAGAATGAAAAAATGTTTTAACGTTTTGATGTGGCACGTCGGATCCGGTCATAACATCTAGGCCGAGTTTGGGGTGTTACATTTTGTGGTATCAGAGCCAAGTTGCAACAACTCGGCTGTGGAATGGGTTTACAAAAACGAAGATTTCAAAAAAAAAATCTGTTTTTAAAATCTGGACTTCTGAAGGTGGCATTCCGAATCTCCGGCCCAAGCCTGTAAGTATTCTGAATTTTTCTGAATATATTCTGAATTATCTGTCTGTACTAAGACTTTACTAGAATACTCTAGATAGGATGCTACTGAAATCCTAGAAAAGCTTGCTAAAAGACTGAAACTGTAGCTAGACATCGATTCTACGAAAACCAACTCTGAATTACTGTTTGAATCATAAAACATCTGTAATAAACATTGGAATGATATTAATGCATAAAATTCATAATCAGATAATACGATATGAGTATAAGAGCCACTCGTGGAAGAGGCCGTGGACGTGGCCGAGGAAGGGCTCAAGCGGTATCTTCGTCTTCGGGACATATACTGGGGCAGATGCACCGGTACCATCGGTAACAGAAGTGGCGTCTCATGATCGTGATGCCGGGGATGATGCCTTGTCGCAGGCTATGCTTCGAGTTCTGGAAAGGGTTATCGGGGTAAGTTCGGGCAACAAAATTCGAGGATCAATTTCTGAATGACTCCGAGCTAACGAAGTGGATATCTTTAGGGGCGTATCTGGTGTAGCCCCAAATATGGCGGAATATTGGTTGGAGGCTACAGAACGAATTATGGATGACTTGGACTGCTCAGTGGAGCAGAAGCTGAAGGGGGCTGTATCGCTACTGCGAGATGAGGCTTATCAGTGGTGGCTCACCGTGAGGGATGGAACCCCAGCTGATAGGGTTACTTGGGAGCTGTTTAAGACAGCCTTTAACGGAAAGTACGTCGGGGCAAGTTATGTGGATGCCCGCAAGAAGGAATTCCTGAATCTGGTCCAAGGATGTAAAACTGTTGCTGAGTATGAGGCTGAGTTTCTGAGGCTGAGCTAGTATGCTGTGGGGATAGTCACTACGGAGTATGAGCGTAGCGTTCGCTTTGAGGATGGACTTAGAGATGACCTTAAGGTGCTGATTGCTCTGCAGAGGGAGTGGGATTTCGCGGTTCTGGTGGAAAAAGCTAAGATAGCTGAGGAGGTAAAGCGTACTGAGAGGTAGAACCGTGAGAAAGATCGGAACCATTTCCAGAGGGATTCTGGACCTTCGGGTGGAGCAAATAAGAATGTCAAAAGGGCGAGAGTGGAGAAGCCAATTCGAGCAGCTCCGGTGAATGTGGTTAGACCGCAAATTTGTGGAGACTGTGGAAAGGTAAATTTGGGTGAGTGTAGGAAATGTTTCGGTGCTTGTTTTCGATGCGGATCTATGGAGCATAGAGTTAAGGACTGCCCACAGTGAGTTGATCAGGCTCAGGTTACTGTACAGAGGGTTGTTCAACCCGTGAGAGGTGGACCACAACCACATAGATGACGTGGACAAGGTAGGGGCAGAAATGGAAATAGAAATGGTCGAGGTTGAGGGGCGCTTGGCAGGGGTTCCGGAAATGCTGAGTCTCGATAGCCAGCGTTGGTGTATGCGGATCGTCGTTTAGAAGAGGGCGACGCACCTAACGTCATAACTAGTACGTTTTTGGTTTCTAGCATGCCGTATACTGCTTTGGTGGATATTGGATCTACTCATTCCTATGTTGCATGTGCCATATCTGGGTCATTGGGAGTGCATTCTGAAAGGATAGTGAGTGGGGTCTCTGTGTTAAGTCCTTTGGGCCACTCGGTTATGGGAGACAAACTGTATAGGGATGAACCTCTAGAAACTCAAGGTAGGATCTTTCCTGGAGATCTAATGGAGTTGCCGATCGGAGAGTTTGACCTCATTCTGGGAATGGACTGGCTTGTTAAGCATAGGGCGACTTTGGATTGTGCTACAAAATGAATGGTGTTAAGGACTACGGAGGGTGAGGAGGTTATGATGATAGGTGAGCGAAGGGATTATTTGTCTAATGTGGTGTCGGCATTGAGGGCCGAAAAGTGGATTCGAAAAGGTTGTGAGGCCTATTTGGCATTCGTAAGCCAGTCGGAAGAGAAGGGATTGACAATGGATAAGGTCAGGACCGTAAAGGAGTTTCAAGATGTTTTTCCGGAGGAGCTTCCAGGATTACCTCCAAACTGAGAAGTGGAGTTTGGAATCGAATTGTTTCCTGGAACAGTGCCAGTGTCTATCGCACTGTATAGGATGGCACCGAAGGAGTTGGTGGAGCTAAAGGCACAAATTCAAGAGTTGTTGGATAGGAGCTTTATTATGCCAAGCGTGTCTCCATGGGGAGCACCGGTGTTATTCGTGAAGAAGAAGGATGGTACAATGCGGATGTGCATTGACTATCGCCAATTGAACAAACTGACCATTAAGATAAGTATCCACTGCCAAGGATTGACGATCTGTTTGACCAGCTTAAGGGGGCTTCTGTATTTTCTAAGATCGACCTTAGATCTGGATATCATCAGTTAAGGGTCAAGGAGACGGATATCCATAAGACGACATTCAGGACTCGGTATGGTCATTACGAATTTCTGGTTATGCCATTTGGGCTGATGAACGCTCCTGCGGCATTTATGGATCTGATGAATCGGGTGTTTCAACCATTTCTGGATCAATTCGTAGTCGTCTTTATTGACGATATTCTGGTATATTCTGAAACGGAAGCAAAGCATGATGAGCATCTCTGTATAGTGCTACAAGTGTTAAGGGAGAAGGAACTTTATGCAAAGTTCAGCAAGTGTGAATCCTGGTTGAGGGAGGTAACTTTCTTAGGACATGTGGTCTCTGCTGAGGGGATTGAGGTGGATCCTCGAAAAATTGAAGAAGTTTTGGAGTGGAAGCTGCGTAGGCCAGTATCGGAGATACGGAGTTTCCTGGGATTGGCAGGATACTACAAAAGGTTTGTGGAAGGTTTTTCGGTGTTGGCTGCACCTCTGACAAAACTCATAAGGAACGGGGTACCGTTTGTATGGACTGAGACCCAGTAGGAAGCTTTTGAGAAGTTGAAGAAAGTTCTAACTGAAGCACCTGTGTTAATTCAGTCGGAGTCTGGGAAGGATTTTACTGTGTACAGTGTCGCATCACATGTAGGTTTGGGCTGCGTGTTAATGCAGGAGGGTAAGGTGGTTGTATATGCGTCACGGCAGCTTAAGCCTCATGAGGGGAACTATCCTACTCATGATTTGGAGTTAGCAGCAGTGGTGTTTGGACTTAAGATTTGGAGACATTACTTGTACGGAGAAAGGTGTATTATATACACAGACCATAAGAGTCTTAAGTATTTGTTGACTCAGAAGGAGCTGAACCTTAGGCAAAGGAGATGGATTGAGTTGCTTAAGGATTATGACTGTTCAATCGAGTATCACCCAGGAAAGGCTAATGTGGTAGCCGATGCTTTGAGTCGTAGAACCGTATCTGATCTGAGAGCAATGTTTGCTCGTTTGAGTTTGTATGATGATGGTAGTTTGTTGGCTGGATTGCAAGTAAGGCCAACCTGGGTGGACTAGATTAAGGAAAAGCAATTGGAAGATGAGTCTTTGGTCGCTCGTTTTCAACAAGTTAAGGAAGGGGAAACTTCTGAGTTCGGTTTAAATGGTGATGGAGTTCTGTGTTTCCGAAGAAGAATTTGTGTTCCGAAGGACTTTGACTTGAGGCAGACAATATTGAAGGAAGCTCATAGGGGACTATGTGCCATACATCCTGGAGGGAATAAGTTGTACCACGACTTGCGGGAATTGTACTGGTGGCCTGGACTTAAGCAAGAAGTGACGAAGTTTGTAGGAAAATGCTTGACGTGCCAACAAGTGAAAGTTGAGCATCAATTACCTTCTGGACTGTTGCAGCCGGTAAAGATACCACTTTGGAAGTGGGAGAGGGTAACCATGGACTTTGTGAGTGGGTTGCCATTGACACCATCGAAGAAAGACTCGGTATGGGTGATTGTGGATAGGTTGACCAAATCGGCCCATTTCATACGAGTACGTACCGACTTTTCGCTTCAAAAGTTAGCCAAACTGTATGTGGCGGAGATTGTGCGACTTCATGGAGTCCCAGTTTCGATTATCTCTGACCAGGATCCCAGATTCACATCTCGGTTTTGGAAAAAGTTGCATGAGATATTGGGGACGTGGTTGAACTTCAGTACGGCTTTCCATCCCCAAACTGATGGTCAGTCGGAAAGGGTCATTCAGATTCTAGAGGACATGTTAAGGGGATGCGTGATTGACTTTCGAGGTAGTTGGGAGGACTACTTACCATTGGCAGAATTTGCGTACAGTAACAGTTATCAGGCGAGTATTCGAATGGCACCATATGAAGCACTGTATTGTCGAAGGTGTCGTACACCTAGTTGTTGGACGGAGCTAGGGGAGCGACAAGTTCTTGGACCAGAATTGGTGGCTGATACTGAGGCTAAGGTCAGAATAATTAGGGACCGTTTGAAAGAAGCATCTGATAGGAAAAAATCGTATGCAGATTTAAAGCGTAAGGAGATTGAGTACTCAGTAGGGGATATGGTCTTTTTAAAGGTTTCTCCTTGGAAGAAGATATTGAGGTTTGGTAAGAAAGGCAAGTTGAGTCTGCGGTTCATTGGGCCTTACCGGGTTTTGAAGCGAGTAGGCCCAGTAGCTTATCAGTTGGAATTACCTCCAGTTGGACAAGATTCACGATGTTTTCCACGTCTCCATGTTAAGGCGTTATCGTTCTGACCCTACTCATGTCGTGCCGGTTGCAGAAATTGAGGTGCAAACTGATTTGACTTCTGAGGAGGAGACTGTGCAAATTTTGGATCGAGATGTTAAGATTCTGAGAAAGAAATCTGTCCCATTAGTAAAGGTGCTTTGGCGTAATCATGGCAGAGAGGAAGCTACTTGGGAGCCAAAAGAGGCGATGCAGCAACAATACCCTCATCTATTCGGACCAGGTAAATTTCGAGGATGAAATTTCTTTGAGGAGGGTAGAGTTGTAACGCCCCAATTTTCGAGAATTTTAAAAATGTTGGAAAATTTTAAAAATTTTGTGTCCTATTTGTTTGTCGTAGGATTAAGTACGTTAGTGGGCCTCTAAAAGGCCCAAGCTTAAGGTTAAACCCGATAGTTTTAATTAATTTTAATTCCATAAGAAAAAGGGGTTCTGGTTAATTGGGATTTTAGGTATTAATTGTGTAAAATAAATCACAAGGAAGCATGTGGTAAAGTGGCTAAGTGACGCCACTGGGAATGCTATAAGTGGCATGTGGATGATTGGGAGGACCCAGGTTCAAGTCACAATGACAGCAAATAAGGGATTAATTTTTATGAATGGAAAAGGTAAGTAGTGGAACTGAAGTGAAAGACTGTTAGGAAGAGTTGGAGTTGCTCACGAGATTGAGTAAGGAGGGGATAAGAGAGAGAATTTAGGAACTAATTAGGGAGAGCTGTGTTGGTCGAATAATGGACTCTTGAGGAGTAAGATTTGACCGGCCAAGGGGAGCTTTAGGGAGGAAAAATTCGGCTAGGGTTAAGGTCAGTATAAATTCGGCATTAAGGGGAAGTTGGGTCGTTTGCTGACCATTTCCCTCTTCATTTTTCTCCCCTCTCTTCATCAACCTTTTTCTTATTCTCCTTTCTCCTTCATAGCCGAACCCTTCTACCCTCTTGTTCATCTCCATCCTTCCCTTCAGACGTTTCAAAACCTTCATAGCCTTTGGCCATAAAAAGCCGAAATCCCGAAAGCTACACTTTCTTCTGTGCCGATTTTTCCTAGCAAAATTCTCTTATTTTGCTTATCACCTTTGGCCGATTCTTTCCTCCTTTAAACCTCAAGTTTTTGTCGACAAGACCACAGTAAAACCCTAGTAATTCATCATTTTCTACACAGTTGCAAAAAAGCCGAAAACCCTACTTTCATAGGGACTTAGCCGAATATTGAAAACACTGAAGGCTTGACTTTGGTGATCGTTTGAGGGTAGAGCGGCATTAGATTTAAGTAGGCATCAATTGGAAACATTGGTCGAAGGAATCGGTGGTAAGTAGTTTCAAAACATAGTCTTTCTTTCGTATTTTAGGAAAGGCCAAAATCCCTAAATGTTAGGGAGGCTGTCGATTTGGACTTGTAGCCCTAAAGGGTTGTAATAACTGTTCTGCTTTGGTAAATGGTGTGATTTAGAGGCTGCTGATCAAGGGCTTGGACAAGTGGAATGATCAGATCTTTGGATTTAAGACATAATTCGGCAACAAGGTAAGAGCAAGAAGGTTCTAAGCATGTTTGGCCGAATATGGTAAGGGGCTATTTACTCAGTATTAATTCGATATCTAGAGTAATATGTTAGTGATTTAATTGTAGGCAGTTCGTGCGTGGATCTCGACAACGAATCATCGCAAAACAGGTGTGTAACTGACACCCTCTCATAGACTAGATCGGCAAAAGCCGAAAAGCCGAAATGCAGGAAAGTCGGTATTTTGGGAATTTGCGAGTGTGCGAATGCTCGTAAGATAGTTGGGTTTGTATGTTTGGTATTCTGAAGGTAATAAACTACAGTACGTGCAATTTCGTACATTTTGATAATGTGGGCTTAATGGGCCAAAAAGCGGGTTCTTGGGCCAACGAGCTCAATTTGGTAAGTATGCGCGGTAAGTATTCTGATAGTACGTAAATGGATAGGATATGCATGAAAACCCTAAAAGTAGCTAAATTACTATAATACCCTTATGTATGGAAAATTACCATGATACCCCTAGGTGTAAATGACCGATATGCCCCTAGGGTTAATTTTGTCTGAAAAGCATGTTGATTTAAATCTGTATGTTGTATGCCATGAATGAATCTTTGTTGCATGGGGACATGGGTTATATTTTGGAGGAAGCGTCCTGGTGGCTATGCCACAATTATCTGATCTGGTGGATCTGCCACATATTTCTGTTCTGGTGGCTCTGCTACATATTTCTGTTCTGGTGGCTCTGTCACATTATCTGTTCTGGCAGCCATGCTGCATATTTTGAGGCTTGTAGCGGTTGGGTGGGTCGAGTAGTCTCCCCACATGGTGAAATGTTGGTAAGGGGGTGCATGTGGTTGGTTATGGGTTGGGTTTTGCATATACATGAAATATCTGATCTGATCTGTTATAGGCCTATGGGCTTAATTCTGTACTCTGTTCTGGGCTAAGGCCGATTTATTCTGTTTCTGTGGGTTGAGCTGATATGGGCTATGGTTGGGTTAATTTTATACACTGAGTTTCCCCAAACTCATCCCCTATTTTCATCCGTGCAGGTAATCCCCAACCATAGTGGGCTTGGAGTTGCGAGGGATTCGGAGTGGCCACTCGTTCTGCAATATGGTTTTCTTCTGGTGAATTGGACTTCATTTTTCATTTACTTTGATGATTTGGTTTTTACTATGTAATAAGGCCGCTTTATTATTTTTCTTTGGGTTTTTGATTTATATCTTATTATGATTAACTTAAATTATATTAGCTATCAAAATGGGCTAGATCTAGGGTTCATTTTCCAAAAACATAAACTGATTTTAAAGTAACACGATTACAAAAAAGGCTTCTGCTATGATAACGTTTTACAAACTTAAATACGTTTTATTCTAAAATAGACATAATTTCAATGGTAACCTAAAAATATACGCGATGTTAGAGTGTGGCAATGGCGGTGTGCATGTCTAGGATTGGATCCGAAAGAGCTTGGTCTTAAGCAGTCTGATGGACTCACCTCCTTTTTCCGGTTTCCTACCTGGTGCGCAGCTTCCATTCACTTTAACCCTCAATGAATTAATCCTTTGAACATCAAGTACGATTTCCTAGACTTAGAATGAAAAAATGTTTTAATGTTTTGATGTGGCACGTCGGATCCGGTCATAACGTCTAGGCCGGGTTTGGGGTGTTACACAGTTTATCAAAAACTCGAATTGTATTCTCAAGCCAAAACTCATCTCTCTTAGGATCATCATCAACTGTAGCTTTAAATTCTTCAGCCCTGTGCTTTTGAATTTTATCAACAGGTGGTTTACTCATACACAAAGTTTCCAAACCTTAAGGAACTACGAGAACCGGTTTGGGAATAAGTGGGGGTGGAAGTTGCTGAACAGCCAGATTCATTCGGACAAATTCAGAAAACCACTCATTCATCATTTGGAAGAAGGCTTCGTTAGCCTCTCCTCCCCAACCCTCAGATACGAGTCTCAATTTAGACAACGCTACTCCATAAACGGAAACTGGCGCATTACGATCCACATCATTGGAAACTACTTGATTGGGATCCATTATTATATGAAAACATAATTAAAAACTATTAGGAGATATCACACTATCACAGGTTAAATATGACATGTATAGATAGACTCATACATGCTACGTTAGTTCGAGAATCGACTAAACTTGGCTCTAATACCAATAAATATAACACTCTTAAGCTGTATTCATCGCCAGAATAGGGTTACGGAGCATTATCAAACTTATTTCTGAAACACCCATACATTTCATATTCAATTCTCAAATCTAAACAAATATCATTCAGATACAGTCATATAGTCCCTAAAACGAGACCTCGAGGCCTAAAACAATCATTAGAAGTGGTTCAAGACTAAATCAAATACTTAATAAATTTTTAAAAAGACATAGTAAATTTTCAAAGTGTAGGGGACACATACCCGTGTGGCTAGCCGTGTGTCTCACACAGCCAAGAGACACGTCTGTGTCATAAGCTGTGTTGACATTCGAAATGGGATCACATGGCCGTGTCCCAGCCCGTGTCCGACCCCATGTAACTCTCTGACTTGGGTCACACGGCCAACCACATGCCTGTGTGGCTAGCCCGTGTACCCTTCAAAATAGCCTCACATGCCCGTATACCAGGCCATGTGCTAGGCCGTGTGAAAACTGGAGGGTATACTGACCTATGCCATACGGCCAAGTCACACACCCGTGTGCTAGACTAGTATAAAGCTACTGACTTGTTTCTAAATAAATATTAGGGGACACACGGCCGTGTCACCTGGCCATGTGTCACACACGACTAAGGCACACACCCATGCCTCTGCCCGTGTGGACAAAAATAGGCTATTTTCCAAGCCATTTTCACACCCAAATTAGCAACAACATAAATCCATCAAATAAAATATGACCAAATAAAAAATATGCATTCAAACCAATCTCAACCAAGTCAAAATCATGCAATATCAATACCAACAACCACAAGGCTCATAAGCATTCAAAAACATACCATTATGCTTCAAAAGTATACCCAAATGATCAAACTCACTCATTAGACTTTGTGCCTTATTCAATTTGCATACCACATTCTCAAAGTCAATTTATTTTGTACTCAAAATACCAATACAAAATTAAGGTATTTCCATGGCAATCCAAATACATACAAAATAAGAAGTAGGTATACATATACCAACATCTGCCAAAACAAGTCATATTAAATGATTAATTACAAGCCAATTCAATTGGCCAAAATTCATCAAGACATAAAGGCTACCTTAGCCAAAAGACCTATACATGCCATATAACCAAAATACACAAAGTTCAAATGTACCAAAACAACAGCTGGATAGTCCGATGAGATCTTCGACAACTTCCAATCTAAGCAAGCTTTGAAATCACTATAAAAGCTATTAAGCTTAGTAAACTCGTATGGATAATAAATACAACTTACCATATAATCATAATTTAAGTGATTAAACCTAACATAATGCAACTCAATTTAATCCACAAACCTAACACATATTCATCCTTAAGGTTAAACATAAAATTCACAAATTTCATAGCTTTAATGCTTTTATGATTCACATACATACCTGTAATGATACATATCGATCTTATTCTTCCAAACAATCAATATACCCGTTGAACCATTTGGAATACTGTCAGATACTCGGGAATCTCGCACCCTAAGTGCCAAATACATGGTCGAAACCATCTCTATTTCATATCTCATATAAATACTCACTCTCGAGCTATCACTGGGTCTGCTCACACAAGTTGAAGGTCAAGATGTAGCTATACGGTGCTGCTCACACAAGCTGACAAGTAACCGCAACACATGCTGAAAAACTCAGCCACTAGTAGAACGTACAGAACCAGCACCGAAAATACGGTAACCCCTAATGACATGTCATTTCTATCCTATCTATTCCTAAGGTTCAACTGGGATTTATACATTGCCAATAACTTGTCGAGAATTTTCGAGGTGTTCATATCATTTCAATTATAACAATATATGCAATCAAACACATATAATTTAATGCTAATTAAACATACGAACTTACCTCGATCACAAAAATGACGAAATAAGATCGACTAGTTCGATACTTTATCTTTCCCTCGATCTAGATCTGTACAAGGCTTAACTTGATCTAAATAATCAAATTCAACCCATTTAGTATTTATTCTATTCAATTCATCTCAAATACATATTTTTACAAATTTACACTTTTACCCCTAATATTTTAACTTTTTTACAGTTTAGTCATTAGCTCATAAAATTACAAATTCATGCAATTTAATCCACACCCATGCTAGCCAAATTTCATACAAGCTTATAGCAGCCCATACATTTTATGTTTTCACACATTTACCACATAATTTTCACATTTCTTAGTTTAATCCCTATTTGACATTTTCAACCAAAATCACTTTACAAAACTTGTTTATCTAACTACAACCATTTATTTTCTACCATCAAACATCAAAACACATGCACATTCAACAATGGTGAAACCCTAATACTTTAACAATTTCACAAATTAGTCCCTAAGCTAGCTATATTAAGCTACAATGACTCCAAAAATATAAAAACCATTAAAAACTAAGCAAAATGGCACTTACATGCACAAGGAATGTTGGTCGAATGCTTCAAGCTATTCCCATTGTGTTTTTAGGTTACAATTTTGGTGGAAAATGAGAATAGGAAGATGATACCTTGCTTTTCTTTAATTTAATTTTAAGTTATTTGGCCATTTACTAATTTAAGCTTAAAATATAACCTTTATAATTTCATTTTAATTGTCATAAAAGTACACTCATAATAATAAAGGTATAATTACCACATGAATCCCTTAACTACTTAATTTCATAGCCATTTAGTACCTTTAACTTATAGAACTCAAATTTTACACATTTTTTAATTTAGTCCTTTTTACTAAATTAAACATACAAACGTCAAAATTTCTTCAAGAAATTTGTATACGACACTACTAACATGTTGTATACATTAAAATAATAATAAAATAAATAGTTTGACTTTAGATTGGTGGTTCTGAAACCACTGTTCCGATTTGACTGAAAACGGGTTGTTACAATAATATAGTACCAAGCTTCATTCCTTAACAATTCATCCTTTCTAAGACAATTCCTCATAATAATCCAATGCCTATTACACACCCACTTTTACACACCAAGAGCATTAGTTGGACGGATAGCACTACACCACTCAGAGTGCTATTCGATTTACCTGCCAATTTCAAAACGCGCCAAAACCAGGTGTTACACGAAACAAATACGAATGAGTCAGTAGACTCTAGAAATGATTGAAATATGTAATATTATAAGTGGCATATCAAAAGAAGGACTTATAATTGAATGTTCTAACATTGGTACGTTTGAGATGTGCTATTTTAAGTAAAATGAAATGTCCACACATGTTGAATTGAATTAGGATAATTTGATGCTTGTTTTAAATGCATAATATGTTCAAATTGATAATACAAAGCTTGGTAACTCCAAATTTTATTGATATGTGCATATAGATATACATGTTTACTTTGGGATTGATTTGTTAATGCTTATGTTATATACTTGAATTATAAATGTACCACTAAGCCTTATTGCTCATCGTACAGTTTATTTTCTCTATGCCCAGATTCAGGTGATTCTCGAATCACCAAGACTTGAAGCTAGCATCCAGACAACCATTATGACTCAACAAAATTTGTAAATTGTATTTCATTTTGGTCTTAAATGTACCTGGGGAATACTTGTTCTAATGTCTAGAAGTGCTTTAAAATGGTTTGTATATATTTTGCCATTTTATGGAAATGGTATAGTTATACATATAAGTGAGGTGGATGTTTTGGTAATTATGTTTTAGCATATTCGAATATATGAAATGGTTGATTTGGGGTCTTAGGGCCAAATGTTGGTTAATATTCTAGGTTGGAAGCTTTGGAAAACAAGGACTTAGTGGTCTGTTTCTAGCGACACGATATCATACCCTCAATGTTGTGATATCAACCCTATTTTATTTTGAAAAATTTTTAATTGGTCTTCAAGTTGAGAATTTTGGCTACTGTCTTCAAAGTCGTGTTGGAAAAAACAGATTTGGAAAACGCAGCGGAAAAATTTATTAGGGAAAAACCAGAGTTTTAAATTCTTTTCCAAAACAATATATTGGTTGTGATATCTAAAGTAATAAATACTAAATCAAAATTATGCACTTTACATTCGTCTAGGATGAGCTCTTCGACTGAGTAGTCTTCTCCGCTATCCTCAAGTTCACGTCTGTCGAGTGTGAGCTTGCTTTGAATTAGAATTTTTTTTACAACAATTACCAATGGGGTAATTTCATAATTTCTCTAAACTTTTGGGTTAAGTTGTAAATGAAAAATGTATCTCTGGAAATTTTCTGAAATAACCTCTTTAGATAATTTTCTCTCTACAACTTTCTCTTGAATTCAAGTGAGTGGCTATCTTTATACAGGGAAGATTTAGAGAGTTCAACTATGATTAAACGAAATCACTTTAATATTAAATTTAATCTAATATTTAATATTAGATTAAATTTAATATTAAATCTTATTAAAATAATAGAATATTTATTATAAGATAAACATTAAATTAAATTTAATATTAAGATAATCACTTTAAAATTAAATTAATAAAATACTATTAAGATAAGTATTAAATTTAATTTAATATTAAAATAATATTATTTTTTAAATAGCTAATTTGAAATCAAATTCTCTAATAGAGTCCCAGTAGAAGTGTAACTCTTCCACTGCTCAACCACCAAAGACCAACCGTCGTCGGCCATTAGGACGTCTTCGTCTCAGTTGTCAGCATCGCCGTGTCTGGTGATGTAGGTACAACACTCTTACTGCACCCCAAGCCGGTTCAACTACTATCAGTTCAATTCAGGTTAGTGACGGCCCGACCGGTCTAATCTAGCCATCAGTTGAAACATCAACCCGGTTTCACATACTAAGCCCGGTTTGACCAGATTTTGGGTATTGGTCTCGGTTTTGGGCTTCCAGACCTAATTTACGATCTCAGGTCCAATTTTTAAGTTCAATTACCCATTGGATCAATTGTCTAACCTGAAAATTAATTTCCAAAAATATCATATTAATTCAATTAATTTAATTTTACTTGATCAAAATTAATTTTTCCAAAAATGACTTAGATTTTCCAAATTAAATTTTCAAAAAAATTCTTTAATCAAATTCTCTAGTTGAACAATTCTCATGACCACCTAATTTAATTCCACATCGAATAAATCAACTCAATTAAATAATTTCCAAAGTCGTAGAATTTTCTTTTGATTCAAATGTAGCCCGATAGAGCTTTTGTTGATCTAGCAAAGGGATCAATCTGACATATACAATTAGGCTCCAATGATTGCAATTATGTCCAGAGGCATTGTTCCAATATTTTGCAATTACTTAATCATGGAGTCAGTCCACAAGAAGTACCATGATTGAAAACTTCTTATTCCATACTATTTACGAGAGCAATTCATCCAACTACTTTGTCCAATAACCTCGTCATTTGTATGTTACCTTCATCGATATCCTTGATTCCTTTGAGTTAAATCTATCCACTCAATACAATCCTATTTTATCTCATTGCCACCATTATGTCTTCTTAATGACTAATATGATCACTACAAATGACTGTGATAAATTACTCATTTGAGAACAAGCAACCCGTGGTGTAAAACCCTTAACCCAAAACCGTCGCCAAACTAGGATTATGGAGCATTACCAGGACTTAAAGATTAAATAAATAGATATTCTACTCCATACAATATTCAAGTCAGAAATCAATCATAAAGTCCCTTATATGAACCCTTGAGGTCCAAAACATGCATTAGAAATGAGTCGGGACTAAACAGGGTACGTAGAGAATTTTTTACAAAATCTAAAAATTTTTCCCAGATGGAGGGTCACACGCCCGTGTGGTTAGGCCATGTGGCTCACACAGCTAGGGGCATGCCCGCATCTCAAGCCGTCTAACTCTCTGACTTGGGTCACACTGTAACAGCCCAGTTTAGACCTTAGCTAGAACAGTGATTTCAGGACCACAAATCGCAGTCAGAAAAATATTTTAAAATTATCTTCTATGTTTATAGCATGATATGTGATATGTGTGAAAATTTCGTGTGAAAATTTTATCGTTTGTGTGCTCGATTTTATAAAAGGACTTAATCGCGTAAAATGCAAAAGTGGCATGCCATAAGTTAAAATTTTTTATTTGCTATGGTTTGTTATTTTTGGGGTCCTTATATTGATATTTGACCATTGGAATAATGGGTGGACACAAATTCCTAATGTTAGTGGAATTTTAATGTTATGAAACAAGGTTAATTTAGTAAATGTGTAAATTAGTTAATAATTTAAGAAAACAAAAGACAAAATTTGATTCATTCATCTTAATGGCCACTTAAATTGAAGAATAAAATTAGGGTTTGAAGCATAAAAACATTCGAAACTTTGAAGATCAATTAGGTATGTGATTTTTGATTTGTTTTTGATAATTTCTATGTTTTTGTGATTGTTGCTTTGTGTTCTATTAAGCCCGTGCCCCAATTTTAGAATTTGATGATGATTTTGAGTTATGTCATTATTGATTTTGTGAGCTTTGTAATGTTAATTGATGAAATATGGAAGCCTGATGATAGATAAATATGTTTTGTATTGGGATTTTTGATGAATTTGATTATTATGGGCTAAATTGTGAAATTTGTAAATTGAGGGACTAAATTGTAAAATAAATGAAATACATGGGCTGCTAAGGACCATAGGAAGATCCAGCTAAGGCATTGTTTCGATGA
Source organism: Gossypium hirsutum (assembly GCF_007990345.1). Taxonomy (NCBI): domain Eukaryota; kingdom Viridiplantae; phylum Streptophyta; class Magnoliopsida; order Malvales; family Malvaceae; genus Gossypium; species Gossypium hirsutum. Next base: position 58,274,817 of record NC_053425.1, on the reverse strand, counting down.
ATTTTGTATATTTGGTGTTTTGTGTGATAAGGACTAAAATGTCAAAATGTGTAACTTTAGGGGCTAAAGTGCAAAAATGTCCAAACGTATTTTTGTGGATGAAATTGAATGAATAAGTGGTTAAATGAGTTACTTTTGGATACATATAGATCAAGAAAAGAGGAACCTAGACTTAGATCGAGGCAAGAACAAAGTACTCGATTAATTGACCAGTTTCATTGTTTATACGACCGAGGTATGTTCGTAGACGTTAATTTCATTATAAATGAATATTATATGCTTTAATATTGCATAAAATGTATTTATGAGATTGTGGATAGTGATTTAATTGTGAATCCTACTATACGGAAGTGTTCGAAAACGAAATTGACAAGCGAAATTTCTCGGTTAAACCTTAAGTACAGATATGATGGTAATGAAATGTCATCAAGTTAATGTATTGGCTTCGGGCCTTGATATCAGAACTTTGGGTGCGAGTAAATACCTTGATTTTTCTACGGGCCATGGTATAAGTATTTTGTGAGGAGTTACCTTGATTTAGCTATGGGTTATGGTATAGGTACTTCGGGATAAGTTACCTTGATTTGGCTACGGCCATGGTATAGGACTTATCGATTGTGATTCTTAGGTATCTGATTTTTGTTCTAAATGATCCAACGGATAAAAGAATGACTTGTTTAAGAAAGAGATTAGTACGAGGTGGTACAGATACGTACAAAACCTATTTAAGCATTGCGTTGAGAAAGATCAATGAGATGCTAATGAATCATGTTTTAAGACATGATAAGAAGGTTTGTGTTAATGAGATATTATTTTGGTAATGTGTATAAGATTGAATTATATTTATTTGATCAATTGATTTGCTTAACTATGAACTTACTAAGCTATGAAGCTTACTGTGTGTTATTTGTCTATGTTTTATAGATAATCAACACTAGCTTGGACTCGGGGATCGTCAGGAGCATCGTCACACTATCGATCATCTTGTTGGTATTTTTGAAGCTTGTATGTATGGTATATGGCATGTATAGGCTAGTGTCATTTTGGTATGTTTGAACTATGATGTTAGCCATGTGATTTGGCTTGTTAATGGTGTAAATGTTGATATGTTTTAGCCATTTTTGGCTTAAGTTAAGTGATTGATAAGGGATATATGTGATGCAAATAATGCCTTTATATGTTGGCTTATTTTGGTATGTTTGCCATAATGGTGGATATAGTTAAATGGATGTTGTTTTAGTTAATTATCAATGTCTGAGTAATGGTAAATTGTGATGGTTTGGGTATAATGATTAGGAATGTTTTGAATATGGAATTAAATAGCTGAAATGGTTGATTATATATGGTGTCTTATGTCTATGTTTTGGAGGGTTTTGGTTGCTTATAAATGACTTGAAATGGTACCAAATAGGTTGATTTATATGCATGTTTGTAGGGCGGTAAATTGGCTTTTCAAATGACCTATTTTTGTCCACACGGGCAAAGACACAGGCGTGTGTCTCAGCCATGTGCGATACACGGCTATGTTACATGGTTATGTGTCCCCTAGGGTAGCCCTATGAATTTAAGTCAGTCTCGAGCACGGGTTAGACACACAAGTGTGTGGTTGGCTGTGTGACCCAAGTTAATAACCCCTCCAATTTTCCCACGGCCAAGGCACACGGGCGTCTCATTAGCCGTGTGGTGCAAGTCAGTATGTATGCTCAGCTTTTACACGGTCTATGACACAGGCGTGTCCGATAGCCATGTGAGGCACACGGCTTGCTTACACGGGCGTGTGACCTATGAATGTAAAATTTACATTTGACCTATGAATTTAAAATTTTTCTAAGTGTTCAGAATTTTTTATATGTGATCGGTTTAGTCCCGAACCACTCTTAAGCATGTTTTAAGGTCTCGTAGACCTATTTAAGGGACTTTGTGTATGTGAATGAATGATATAAGATATTGAATGTTTGATAAATATTATATTATTTTGTAATATCTCGTAACCCTATTCAGGAGACAGATATAGGTTAGGGGTGTTACACACATGGTCAGGTCACAAACCCATGTGCTAGACTTTGTGTAGCTGCAGAGGTCACACGGCCAAGCCACACGCCCGTGTGCTTGGCTGCGTGATCAATTTTGACCATTCTGTTTTGACATTTTAAAAATGTAGGGGACACATTGCTAGATCAGAAGCCCAGGTGCTAGGCCGATTGTCACACACGGCTGAGACACATGCCCGTATCTCTGCCTGTGTGGACAAAAATAGGTTGTTTTCCAAGCCATATTTCTCACCCAATTTGTCTTCCTCCTACACCAATACTTAAACATATTCACAAGCCATCTTAAAACAATTAATTCAAGTCAAAACCAAGTCTCGTGCATGACATGTCATCACATACAACTAATGTGCTCTTAAACACCTCAAATGACACTTTACAAGTCATTCCAATGGCTAGTTATAACCCAAACATTTACATGCCAACATTGGCTAATTAACCTATACATGCCATTATAACCATAATTAATTTACCATATATACCAATATGGGCCGATGGATAGTGTGAGTGATCTCCACCGATGCTTCCAATCCAACGAGCTTTTGAATTACTATAGAACAAGGGAAAATAAAATAAAGTAAGCATGAAATGCCTAGTAAGTTTGTATGACATGGTAAATAACTTACCATATATTTATGTTCAAAATAAACATGTAAGGCACTATCAACCAATTTTATCACAATCCCTAAAAACATATCCTCATCATGTTAGCCAAGTAATCACATATAATAGTCCTTAATTATAGATGAACAAAGTCATCAAGCATGATCCACATTCATGTAATAACTAATTCATGCATCATTATATCAAGTAATGTCATTTCTATGTACTTCATATACATAGGGGTAATAATTCATTTCTAAGTCATACTATCTCATATAAACATCAAGAAACATCTATGGACTCAATAATAACCAAATTCTCATATACATATACTTTCCACATCATGAATTCAAATAACATATACAAATCATACCCATTTATTTCAAGTACATTTTTATAATATTTCTTCTCAAGTTCAAAATATTTTATGTCAGGATTTTGCTTATTAAATCAATTAAAATATCAATGGAAACCTGAGAAAATACACTCGAAGTGTACAAATCTATAATCTTAGATGAACATATTAATCAAACAAGTTCCATGTTCATATATCACTATCTCATATTTCCATATATCATGTATCATCATTTTCATGTATTTCAGGCAGATACATGTAATAATTCATTTCGTGTTCATATTTCCTCATGTCAGGATTTTGCCTGTTGAATTTATTTTAAATATCGATGGATACACATGTAGTACACTCGAAGTGTACAAATCAGAAACCATCAATTCATATTCAGGGGTACCCAAAAGGCACATAATTAGGAAGCACACTCTCGAGCGATATAACAGGATGCTCAGATGAGCGATGTAACAGGATGTTTATCTGGGCTAAATAGAAAACTGATAAGATTTTAAAAAAGGAAGCTCATTGAGCTTAACAGGTAACTCTGAAGAGTTATTAACAAGGAGCTCCGGATAGCATAATAGGGAGTTCAAGCGAGCCATGTCAGGAAGCTTATAAGAGCTTATATCAGGATGCTCACGAAGAGCTACGTTTGTGTCTATAATAAATGCTGGATCACAACCGATCGAATCGTGTAACAGGATACTCACAAAGAGTTATGGTAGTGCGCAACACATGCAAGATCACTACCAATCAGGATATCACAGGAACTATATAATAGGAGGCTCGAGAAAGCTTATAACAGGATTGCTCGTCCGAGCTATAGGGTGTCTGTAACATATGCTAAGCCACAATCAATACAGGAAATCATGTATCCATCGGCTTTCATTATTCAAATGAGATTTAATTTTTTTCGGGCTTTATCAAAGATATATATATTCAATTTCGTATACATAACAACTACATAATTCTTATACACAACATTCAATTCAAGCATATAAATATACACAATTTAGTTACACGAACTTACCTCGACAAATGTTCGTGTACGTAAAATCTACTAATCTAACATTTTCTCTTTTCCTCTTTCTAACTCTGAATTTGGTCTATCTGGATCTATATTTAACATCAATTCATACTCAATTCAACCCAATTTACATCTTAGGTAAAATTACGATTTTGCCCTTATAATTTTAATTAATGACGATTTTATTCCTACGCTCAGAAAATGTAATTCATGAAATTTAATCCTTATTCCAAACCTAGCCAAATTTTACATGTAACATTTACAGCCCATGTATTTCATAAAAATTCATAATTTTTCATGAATTTTACTACTTTACAATTTAGTCCTAAAATCATAATTTCATCAAAATTTATTTTACAAAAGTTGTTTATCTATCAACAACCTTTCATTTTCTACCATAAATTTCAAATTTTCAGCTACTCATCCATGGAAAAACCCTATTACTTTGATAAATTTTCAAATTAGTCCCCGAGATAGCTAAATTAAGCTATTACGAACTTAAAAATAGAAAAATTACTAAAAATGGGACAAGATTACTTACCCAATTAAGCCAAAATAACTTGCTTGAGCTCACTTTCTCTTAGCTAGGGTTTTCGTGTTTTATTTGGTAAAGATGATGATAAATTGATCATATTTTCATTTTTCTATCATTTATCATCTTTATTTTTTTTTACTTTCCAATTTCATCCTTTTCTTTATTTTATTTTCCATGGATGAATCATCATCCTTAACCACTAAGCATTTTTAAATGGTCTATTTTCCATATAAAGACCTCCACTTTAAAGTTCTATAGCTATTTAATCCCTTTAGCTATTAGAACTCAACTTTTGCACTTTGTGCAATTTGGTCCTTTATTAAATTAGACATGTAACCGGTAAAATTTCTTTACGAAATTTTCATATGACATTTCCATCATACTATAGACCATAAAATAATATTAAAATAAATTCCCTTTCAGAATCAGATTTGTGGTCCCGAAGCTATTGTTTCGATTTTACCGAAAATGGGCTATTACACGTGGCACGTTCCATATTTATCAATCCACACAATGCCAATGAATGGATATCATTAACTCTTTAATTGAGCTATAAATTCCACTATTGCTAGTAAAGTCACGCCATACACAAGTCACGTACCTAACATACTGGCTATGGGCTCGATCATCTTTAAAGCATAAGCCTCCACTTATATCAAAGCACATGAGTTGTATACATATCGACAGTGGCTAACTTAGGATTTAGGTAAATCACACCATGAGCATCACAAATGAATTAACTCACAAACAGATTCAGAATTAATTTATCTTTGGTTCAGTCCAATGTATTATTCTACCAATGAATACATCTATGTCTCTACTCGTGGAGTTAACTGCTCTGATAGCCAAGACTAGCCATCTCCCTAATTGGAATTGTAGGCTACATAATAATCCTTCTCATTATTTGAATCAAATCCTCATTTGATTCTTTTACGAGATTACAGACTCATTTAGATTATCTACTAAAGTAAGTTGTCTTTCTAGCAATGTAAATGTTCTTACAATGCGACTTATCTTTAGTTTGAACTTTAGACAATCAATGAGCTAATATTTGCTTGTCACAATTTCGCTATGCATGCAAATTATAAAAGATAGAAAATACAAAAGACATAATAGTGAATTGTGAAATTAACTTTATTTATTTGTTCATCATTCAAATAAATAGAAAATAGTTACATGTTTACTACAATATGGGCACATTTCCCAACAAGTCGCTATACCAAACCCTAGAAATCATGACACCCACCTAACATACTTTGAAAACTTTCAGTTTAGTCCTAGTTCAACCTCGAGATGGTATTAAGCTTTTGTAAGCTTGTATATGACCCAAAAGTGATTATATATTATGTTTTACACTTGTAGTACTTATAAATTAATGATTAATGATGAAATTTGTTGGTAATCAATCGTAGTTGCTCCAATAATGAATGTGACACGATGATCGGGTCAGTAAGAGGTGTTACATGTTTTGGGCTCCCCTATTTTATGGTATCGCAACAAGTCTAACTTTTATCTATATAGCTCTAGATGTACTTGTACATCTCCCCTAATATGTACATGTACATCTCTAGTTGTACTTGTACTTTTCCCTTAGTTTGCCTACTATACTGTTTTAGTTATTTTGAGTGCTTCGAGGATTGTAATTGATCCTGGACACCTTCAAACTCCTACAATAAATTCTGAATAGATTTAACATGATTTAAGGTAATAAAATTGAATTTATCTATTTTATATAGTTCTATTCAAAATGTTTTAAAGTTTAATTTCTTAATTAAATCAATAACTTTTGTCATGAAAGTGTTTTGGTAGCACCTCCTATTCGTATCGCACATCAAGATGGATGAGGTGTGTCACATGAAGAATTGATCATGAATTGTTACCGATGGCTACTAAGATTGCCTCAACCCCCTTTTCTACTGATGCACATTGCCCATGTTATGGTCGCCTAACTCAGACCGTTATGCATGATCTATGTGATTGCTTGTTATCTTATAATACCCTTACTCTTGCTAGTATTAAAAATGGTTTGTTACATGCCGATGCAGTTAGTTGTATTGATTGGTTGGAGATGGCCATGATGATGTTGTATAAAGCTACTTTTATCGATTTGTTGGTTCTACGTTGGAACCTTTGGAATGAACATAACAATGGGGTGATGAAAGGTCATTCCACGACACCACGCCTGATATTGGACTGGGCAAAAAGGCTTAATAATGAACTTTGAGTTCATAATTTGATTCATCTGCCGATTCTTCCAATATGTGCATGCGAGGTTCAATGTTTGCCTCTTCAAGGACATGTTCTTAAGATAAATGTCAATGTTGCCCTTGAATGAGCCGTACAGTGAGTGGGAATTGGTGTTATGATTCGTAATTCTGATGGTTTTGTGCATGGCGGGCTTGTGACGAGGGTGATTCTATGGGCTTTCACAAGTATTATTGGAACATGTTTGTGCTATTATCATTACTAAGCTTCGGTCTTTAGTATTAGATTTATCATTATTGAGCTATCTGTTATATGAGGCTAGGAACTCAACCGTTTTCTTTTTTGCTATGTAGCCAATTTGGGCAATAAGGTAGCTAATTATTTTAATAGGCTTGGTTTAAAGATAGAATGAGGTCATTTTTGGCTTGGACTATTCTCATTTGATACATTCATTGGTTATTGATGATGTTGCTTTTTTACGTTAATTGAATGATTGCAGTTAATGGCATTTGCTTTTAAAAAAAAAGTCAACATTTTTACATCTAAAAACTAATATAAATCCAGTAGAGTGTTAGAAGCAAAACTGAAAACCTTCTACTAACTTCTCACACATCTTGAAAAGACTCCCTTGGTATTGCTGGGCTGTTCCTCTTTGCAACAAAAAAGCACTGATGCAGACCATATGAAACATTAGAATTATGAATATCGGGTTGACATTAACAACAAAACTATTCAATCTTCGTGCCCACAAATTACATAGTTTGTGTTTCAGCTTATGTACAAAGTGCATATTTATCAAAAACTTAAGACCAACTATGTAACATTGCTGTAAACATCTTTACCGCTTAAAGATGGAGCACCTACTCTCCTTGAACTTACTTCTCACTTAGTGCAACCAAATTAGCAATACCACCATCACGGTAGAGATGATGCAGTGCCTTAACACGGTCACCTAAATTAGAGTACAGTGTGAAATCCCTCAATTTATAATCCTATCCAATAGCATGAAAAAGAATATGCAAGCCCTTCAATATTAGCTGAACAATTCAGAGTTTGTATAGCACGAATAGACTATGCCTGGAACGTACGTACCCAAGGTTGTTCTAAGGGAGAGAGCAGAAATCTGGCCAATAAAGCAGCAGAAGCGGCTATTATCGATGAGCCATAATGAAGCATTGTGTACTCAACAAGTGATAACTGTGCAATGTAGTTTGCCATGCATTCGAAATGTGCAATGGATGATCCTATAAATGACAGGCAAATATTACTTTCAGTGGTCATTGAAGTTTCAACACTAATGATTCCCCTTTTAACTAAGGAATAAATAAAAGATACCTGATTGGCCATTTCGGCAGCAGAAACAAATTGCCTTGGCATTTTGCATGAATCATGTAAATAATTTGGTAAAACTTCCATAAACATCTCATTGTATGGACTTAAAGAGTGAGACATTCACCTCAGAAAAAATGAGCTGTTGGGACAGCCATTTCAAACTTCAAGTAATTCAGCACAGCAGATTCCATTTGCAAGATCTGCAGGGAAAATATGTTTATGTGGGTTGTGGTGGAGACTAAAGAAGATTGGAAATGAATCCTTAATGGATCCTTACCTCTTCTTTCCTGTATTTGTTATCAGCAATATGGCAGATCACTTGCACGCTTAGTTTAGTTATCTGTTGGGTTTTTTCACACAGGAAGAAAAATAGAACCAAGTTATCCGAATGAAATATGAAGCTCTTGTTGAAGCTAGAGCAACAAAGAAATAATTTTGAATAAAGTATGTGTTAAGTTTCAATCAAATGATCAATGAAACAAAGCAAAGAAATTTTGTGTTTGAAAGCTCAAAAAACAGAAGCAAAATCGGATGAACAAATTGAGAGAACAAGTTGGCAACTCTCATTACTTGAAAAGTTCAAATTACATGTACATAAGTAAAAGGATTACATGGAAAGAAAATAAAGTTTGCTTGTGTAAGTGTCTAAGCTATAAAATCAGCATAATTACAACCTAAAAGCTAGTAAATCAACTAAGTATCTAACTAATAATTAGCAAATACAAAAACTACATTGAAACAACAAAAGTCAACTATCACATGGACTCATTGATCAAATTACTACTTGGACAACAGCATGATGTAGCTGTGATGCTCAGTCACTTGCTTGCTTGTGCATGGATGCATGGATATATGCATGTTGCTGTAGTTGCCACCTTTTGAACACTCCTCCTTGGCTACTAAGCAGCAAACTCCAATTTTCTTTCTCAAGCACTCAAATCTTGTAGCAGCCAATGGCTTGGTCAGAATATCAGCAAATTGCTCCCTCGAACAACAATGAACCAAGCCAATTTCCTTAGTCAATTCTTCTTCCCTCACAAAGTGGTATATGATCTTGAAATGCTTTGTTTTGCCATGGAACATAAGGTTCTTGGCAATAGCGACAACTAACTGGTTGTCAACCTTGATCTTAGTTGCTTCCACTTGACCAATATTCAAGTCATCAAATAACTTTTAAGAAAATGGATTAATTAATAGCAATAACAGCTGCAATATATTTAGCTTCTGCAGTGGACTGAGCTACTGTTTGTTGCTTCTTTGAGCTCCAACAAAAAAACACTTGAGCTTAGGGTAAAGAAGTAGTCTGATGTGCTCTTCATGTTATCAACTGAACCAACCCAATCATTATCTGAGTAACCAACAAGCTTTAGCTCCTCTGTCCTTCCAAACTTCACACCAAAATTCAAGGTTCCTTTGACATATCTTAGAACCCTTTTTGCTACTTTAAAATGTGCAACATTGCAGCAGTGCATGAATCTCGAGAGAAGGCTAGCAGCATACATGATGTTTGGCCTTGTTGCTGTCAAATAGAGTAGGCAAACAACCAAACTCCTATACCCCTTTTCATCCACTCAATCATGCTCACTGGTGCTTGGCAGTTTCTCTCCTAGTGCTACAGGAGTGCTAGCAGGCTTGCACTTTGACATGCTGAATTTGATTAGAACTTTCAGTGCAAATGCTTGCTGGCTCATGAAAATGCCTTGTTCTTCCTGATTTACCTCCATACCAAGGAAGTATGTCATCAAACCAAGATCAGTCATCTCAAAAATGTCTTGCATTTGCTTCTTAAAGTATTCAATTAGCTCACTTTTGCTGCCAGTGGCTAGCAAGTCATCAACATACAAAGACACAATCAGCAGGGTCTCCTCTCCAACCTTCTTGACATAAAGAGTAGGCTCACTTATGCTCTTTATGAACCCAAGCTTTGACAGATAGGCATCTATCCTATCATACCAGTCCCTTGGAGCCTGTTTTAGGCCATACAAGGCCTTCTTGAGCCTGTAGACCTTATGTTCCTCACCAGGTATCTTAAAACCTTCAAGCTGCTTAATGAAGATTTTTTCTTTGAGAAATCCATTTAGAAATGCTGATTTCACATCTAATTGATGGACTTTCCACTGTTTCTGAGCTGCTAAGGCAAACAACAGCCTTATGGTGTCCAACCTTGCAACAGGTGCAAAGGTTTCAAAGAAATCGACCCCTTGCTGCTAAATGTACCCTTTCACAACCAACCTAGCCTTGTGTTTGTTTAGTGACCCATCTGCATTGTTCTTGGTCCTGAACACCCATTTGACTCCAATAACCTTTCTATTTGTTGGCCTACTAACCAGCTCCCAAGTGTCATTCGTTTGAATTATCCTCAATTCAGCTTCTATAGCTTCTTGCCAGTAGCTTTTTTTTGTAGCTTTATCATAGTAGGATGGTTCAACCATGGTCATAGTACATCTTTCATAGATGTCTGCTAGTGTTCTAGTTCCTCTAATAGGGGCATCATCATAGTCATTTTTAGCTTCAACTTCAATCTCAGCATGCTGCAGGTCAAGGTTATTCTGATCTACCTCAAACAGACTTGCATCAGTTCCATCCCACTTCCAACAGCTTACCTCATTAAATTTCACATCCCTGCTCACCACAATCTTTTTGGTCAATGGATCAAAGATTCTATAACCCTTCTTGACATTGCTATAGCCAACAAACACTCCTGGCATGGACCTCATTTCCAGCTTAGTTCTCTTCTCTGCTGGCACCAATGAATAGCACAAACAACCAAACACCTTCAAGTGTGAGACAGTTGGTTTTTGTCCAAAACAGGCTTCAAAGGGTGTCTTACCCCTTACTGCATTAGTTGGTAGCCTATTCAGCAAGTAAATAGATGTGTTTACAGCCTCAGCCCAAAAGTTGTTAGGCATTTTCGCATCAAACAGAAGACACCTGGCCATATAGAGGACTGTCCTATTCTTCCTCTCACAGACACCATTTTGTTGTGGTATATAGTGGTTGTCAATTGGTGTTAAATCCCAGCATCATCACATATCTTTTGAAATCTCTGAGACACATACTCAGTTCCATTGTCTGACCATAAGCATTTCAGCTTGCAACTGGCTTGGTTTTTAGCCAATGCCTTGAATTTGCAAAAGAAGTTAGCCACATCTGACTTTTGTTTCAAGAAGCTAATCCAACAAAACCTGGTGCAATCATCAATAAATAGTGCAAAATGCCTACTTTCATTTAAGGAAGTGGTCTTCATAGGTCCATAGATTTTAGTATGAACCTCCAAGCTTTATGAACAGGAAAAGGCAGTTTGATCTGCTTGCCAAGCTGACAAATCTCACACACATTCCCTTTTGGCTCAATCTTGGACATGTCTTCAACCAAGCTCATTTTGTGCAGCAAACCAAGTAACTTGTAGTTCACATACCCCTGCCTTCTATGCCACAAACTTGACTCATCAGCCTGAGCTACATGTGCCTTTGGTTCTAGTTGATTTACATCTAAAATGAAACTTTGATCATTCATGGCTACTGTCGCTAGCATTCTCCAATAGCTGACCAACCTCAGCAAATTTTGGTCAATGTTAGGCACATAAATAACCTCAAAAATGGTTTTGTTACCTGACTTGGTGCCAATCACAACCTTGCCTTTGCCTTTGGCATTGAGGAGCTCACCATTTCTAATTCTAACTTTGGACACAAAGATGGTGTCTAGCTCCTTCAACATACCTTTGTTTGAAGCAATGTGGTGAGTACATCCACTATCAATCAACCACATCTTGCTAACCTTTCTTGAGCTTACAAAACAAGAGGCTATGAAGACATGCTCTTCCTGTGCTTCAACATCTTTAGTAGTCTGAGCTTGATTTTGATGGTATGGCTGTGCCTTTGGCTTGTTTTTGCTCACCATTTCAATGTGTCCTAGCTATTTGCAGCCTCTACACTGAATGTCTGGCCTGTACCAACAATATTTTTCAAGGTAAGTAGTCTTCTTGCAATGAGCACAAGGTGGGAACCTCCTTTTGGCAGCTTCTTTCTTGCCTTTCCCTTTCTTTTCTGTCCAAGGCTTCTTGCCTTTGAAACTTGAACTGAGCTTGAGCTTTCTCTGCCTCTAGCCTAAAAAGCTCCTTCAGAATGCTCCTCCATTTTGTTTGCTCTTCTTTTCTCTTGTGTATAGTGAACATTTATCAAATCTGTCAAAGAGATAGCTAATAGGTCCCTCAAGTCCTCCAAAGAAGAGATCTTTGATTCATACTTCTCTGGCAGGGTTGTTATGACTTTCTAAAATACCCTCTAGTCACTGAAATCATCCTCAATCAGTCTTATATTGTTGACTATGGCCATGATCCTGTCAGCATACTGCTTGATAGTTTCTGACTCTTCCATCCTCAGACTCTCGAAGTCCCTTCTCAATTGATTAGTTACTGTTTCCTGGTCTTCTCTGATCCTTGAAACTCCTCTTTGAGTTTGTCCCAGGCCTGCTTTGGAGTGCCACAGGCCATTATCCTTATGAAGATCACATCTAAAACTCCACTTTGAAGACATGACATGGCCTTGCACTTCTTGGCACAGTCTTCATTATACTACCTGATCTGAGCTATGGTCGGATTTACTCTCAAGGGAGGTGGCTCTGTGTCATTTTGAACAACATTCCATAGGTCACGTACCTGTAGGTATGTACTCATTTTCACAGCCCAAATATTGTAGTTCTCACTAGAAAAAACAGGTGGTGGTGGTGGTGAGAAGCTCATCCTTGTAGCAACTAAAAAACAAACGAACAAAAATTGCTCCTGCTTCTTTCTTTCAAACACGAATCAACCACAAAATAGTGTACAACCAAGGCCCTCAAAGAGTTAGACTCTGATACCATTTGTTAGTTTTTTCCACATAGGGAGAAAAATAGAACCAAGTTATCGGAATGAAATATGAAGCTCTTATTGAAGCTAGAGCAACAAAGCAATAATTCTGAATAAAGTATGTGTTAAGTTTCAATCAAATGATCAATGAAACAAAGAAAATAAATTTTGTGTTTGAAAGCTCGAAAAACAGAAGCAAAAACGGATGAACAAATTGAGAGAACAAGTTGGCAACTCTCATTAATTGAAAAGTTCAAATTACATGTACATAAGTAGAAGGATTATATAGAAAGAAAACAAAGCTTGCTTGTGCAAGTGTCTAAGCTGTAAAATCAGCATAATTACAACCTAAAAGCTACTAAATCAACTAAGTATCTAACTAATAATTAGAAAATACAAAAACTACATTGAAACAACAAAAGTCAACTATCGCGTGGACTCATTGATCAAATTACTACTTGGACAATAGCATGTTGTAGCTGTGATGCTCAGTCACTTGCTTGCTCATGCATGAATGCATGGATATATGCATGTTGCTGTAGTTGCCACCTTTTGAACATTATCTCCTCGTATTTACTACCATGAAATCACTTTTTTAGTTATACTTCATTCTTACAAAAGCTATATTGTGCACGCAAACACTAAGGATACAAACCACATATGCATGCACAGAACATCAATATTCTTGATGTGAAAGAGAAGTCTTATATTTTCAAAACAATGGATAAAAGATAAAATATACTATGTTAAGGTTTCAAAAATTATGATTTATGCTACTGCTCTTTTGTTATTAAAATATCTGCTATTTATTAATGTACCATTTTACCGTTAAGATCTTTATTTTCTATGTTTTTCTTTTCCTATACTTTTTAGCTTATATTTCATTTTTTTCTAAATAATATATAGTTTATTCAGAATAGATTGTTATGTACAAGCAATGCAAATTATTAGTGTTTCAATATGTTGAAAGCTGTCACAATATTAGTTGAAATTTTTAAAATTAGATTTAATTTTTTTTTTAAAATCAAAACAAAAATTATAATCTTCAAAATCGATATAAAATTATAAAGTTAACCATACAAGCGCGACAAGAATCATAAACTCAAAAATCCAAACCACAATAAAAGTAAAATAAAACAGGATTTAAAAAAAAAGGAAAAAAAAAGAAAGCAAGACAAGAATGGGAGAAAAAGAAGCAGCAAGATGGAACGATATATAATTTGAAAAAACCAACAAGAAACATGAAATCTTACCAAGCAATCATCATGCAGGTAACTACAACCAACTGCAACTGTTCCCTGTTAACTGAATTGCCAGAAAGATAACGATCAATTTAATTAACGGTCAAAAATAGCATCTCGAGTAGAAGCCTGTACTCTCTAGCTACCAACAATTGAAATCAGATCAGTGTTTACGTTGAAAGAAAAAGGGGTAGGTTATAATAATGAGAAGAAGAAGCCGTGGAAAGGGCCCTGGCATAACTTACCCTCACAAGCCAATCAATGGTAGTAGCTTGCATGTAGTCAGTGATATCTTCCTGGACCATCTCCATGTAGCCCGCACGAGGCCTTTTAATTTGTTGCCTATAGAGCATCAGGAATAGGATGGAGCAAAAGTATAACAGACGGTATACCTCTGAATCATGCGAGTTCTGGTAGATCACATGAGCAATGGAATCCTTCCTTGAGGCTGGTGTAAACAACAACATTGGCAGGCTAATAATATTATTTGACATTCATAAGAAAATGACACTATTAAGCAAAATCAACTCAACTAGAAGAAAATGGACCTTCTTTCTATGTTTACTCTAATATGTACAGAGTTGTTTGCTTTTGTTGTGAAATGATCATCCATACGAATTGCGAACTCACCAGGACTACAAGCTAACCAAAAATGCAAGCTCTACAAAACTATAAGCTCACAAAAAAAAAGTGCGAGCTCACCGAGACTGTGAGCTCACCAACACTGCGAGCTCACCAAACTTGAGAGCTCACCTACGAGTTCTTCACTCTGCAAGTTTCCAACTTGCCAACTTGCACTAAAACTGTGATAAATTTTGATTAGACATTTTGGCAAGTGATAAGACAGAAACTAGCTAATGAAAAAGAATGTTATATGAATTTAGTCATGGAATTAAGCCAAGTTGTAATATTTTATTATTATTTTCAACTTATTTAAGCTTAATCCTTCATGTAAACTTTGTATCACTTTTTAATGAAACAAGTTCATCTCAAACTTAATCTTCTCCATTTTTTGATCATTTTTTCTTCTGTTTCAACCTTCCCCTCATCAAATTTTCAACAATTGATATCAAGAGTCATTTTATCTTTGAGGATCTATTTTCATAAAAATGTCTTTAGCAAACTTTACACCACCACCCCCCCCCATTTTTACAGGAGAAAATTACCACATCTGGGTAGTAAAAATGAAGACTTATTTTCAAGCCTTTGATCTTTGGGGGGTTGTAAATGTTGAAATAGAACCACTAGTGTTGAGGTCAAAATTCGACACTCGCTCAAATGAAACAGCAGAGTGAGAAACTTGTAAAAAAACACAAGGCGATGTCACGCCTACAAAATGGTGCTTGAGACGTGATCTTTACAATAATCATGGCATGTGAAACTCCCAAACAATGTTGGGATAAGCTCAAGGAGGAGTTCCAGGAATCACAGAAAACAAGGCTGTAATATCCTGATTTTGGGCCTAGTCGGAATAGTGGTTTTGTGACCACAAAATACGAGATAGAAATAATTATTTTATGATTATTTTGAGGTCTATGATATGATTGCATGATTGTGTGAAAATTTCGTGAAGAAATTTTATGCATAAAGTGCTTAAATTGAAATTAGGGACTAAATCGAATAATTTGTAAAACTTGCATTCTAGAAGTTTCTAGTATGAAATTGTTTTGAAATATTAATTAGGAGGTCTTAAATAAAAATTTTACCAATTTCTAAGTCTATGGACAAAAATTGGACATGGATGGAATTTTTGGAAAGTTTAGTAGTAAGGGCATTTTGGTCATTTAGGGGCAAAATGAATTAAAATACAAAATTAAAAGCCAATTTTGCTCATCTTCAACCCCATGGCCGAATATAGCAAGGAGAAACCATGGCTAGGGTTTTTCAAGCTTCCAAGCTCGATTGTAAGTCTGTTCTAGCCTCGTTTTTAATGATTTTTACGTTTTTGGAGTCCCGGTAGCTCGATTTAGCTTATGCTAGCAATAATTTAACCTAGGTTTTATATTTGGAAAAATACCCATAGGTGAAATTTGTGTATTTTGGTGTTTTATGATAGAATATGAGGTTTTAAATTATGTTAGACAACTTGTGCTACTCGGTTTTAAGCGAAAACTAGCAAAAGGGCTTAATCGGTAAAAATACCTAATAGTCATAAGTACATGTTAGAGTGAGAATTTGATGTTGCCATAGAAGGGAAAAATGATCAGCATGTCATAAAACATAAGAAAATAGGCTGAAGTTTAATTTACGAGATTTGGGGCAAAAGTGTAAATATGTAAAAGTTTAGGGGCAAAACTGTAATTTTTCCAAAATATGATTTTTGGGTCAATTTGAATAATGTAAGTCCTAATTAGACTATATTTTAAATGATAGAGCAAGGAAAACTAAAATTTGGACTAAAATGGGGAAAATACCAAGTTGTGGAAGAAATGGTAAAAGTAGCCATTTTCGCATACGAGGTAAGTTCATATGTAAATGTTGGTAACATAGTTATTATTTTAAATGTTTTAATGTTATTTAAATGATATGATAATTATTATGAAATATTATACTGTGATAATTGTTTGTTAATATGTCAAATTATGTGATATACTTGGAAAATGTGAAATACTATCGAGTATCGGTATCGACATTCCGTAGGAGATGGTTGAGACACATGATTGGGAAAAAGGTCCCGTTGAACCTTAGGAATGGATTAGGATACAAGTGACATGTCACTAGGATGTTTGGGCATCCAAACTCGTTGAGTTGAGTCCGAGTTCACTTATGGATGCGAATGTCCGAACTCGTTGAGTTGAGTCTGAGTTCGAGAGATGTAACTAGTCATCCGAGCTCGTTGAGTTGAGTCCGAGTTCACTTATGGATGCGAACGCCCAAACTCATTGAGTTGAGTCCGAGTTCACCTATGGGCGGGTTACATGGTAGCTTGGCTACATATGTAGCACTTATGTGCAAACTTTCCATGTATCCGAATTATATTCCGATGTGTTCAACGGGTAAAATTCTACTCAAGCGGAGGAATACTCGAGATGAAAGGGACGTATTGGTAAGTGTTGTGAAATGAATACTTTGAACAGGTATGTACTTAACCCTCGCGTTGAAAACTAGATATAACAACAATATGGTAAGATGATAAATGAAAATGTGATATGAATGTCTCGGTGATGATTATGCAAATGATGTTTTATGTTTGCTTATATAGTTATGTTACTTGCTATTTGCATGTGAACTTACTAAGCATTTATGCTTACTCCTTCTTTTTCATTCCTTGTAGTGTTGACAAGCCAGCTCGGAAATCGAAAACGGTCGGAGGCACGCTCACACTATCCGTATACCATCTTGGCATAATGGCTTGTATATTTTGAGTATGACATGTATAGCATTATAATCATTTTGTGTATATGGTCTTATGATATGGTTATTGAGTGGTATGAAAATTCTTGGTAATGATTAGCCATTGGAATGGCTAATCATGATCATATTTGGTGTTATGTATGCTAAATTGCTAGCTAATCCATGGAAACCATGAAATAGGTAAAATTTACCATAAAATAGATTCAGACAGCAGCAGTGACGTGAGTTTGAAAAATCACTAAAAATAGTAGAGATACAATTAGATGATGAATAATATATGGAATTGAAGAATTATGAGTCTATTTTCATATGGATGGAACAAAACAAGTATATGAGTTATATTTTATGAGATGTTTAAATTTTTGTGAAACAGGGCCAGTGCGATTTCTGGATCCCCTGTTCTGACTTTGAAAATTCACCATAAATTTTTCAAAGATAATTAGAAGTTATGATTTATATTTACAGATTCCTTATTGAGTCTAGTTTTATTATAAAGAAACGACATAGTTATTGAAACTCTGTACAGGGAGATATCTAATTTGTAATACACAGAGGTCAGAGCAGTCAAACTCTAAAATAGGGGAGAATTTAACTAATAAACTGTACTAATTTGCTTGACCAAAAATTCTATAAAAAAATTAGTAAATAGATATATGAGTCTAGTCTCATGAAAAATTTACAGAATTGGATTTCGAGTTTCGTAACTCGAGTTATGAATTTTTAAGATACTATGATGCAGATTGTTAGCTTGACTGAAATTTTTAAAAATAAATTGTTTGAGCTGTTTAAGTAATGAATTAAGTCTATTAACACCTCGTGTTCGACTCCAGCGATGGTCTCGAGTACGAGGCATTACAAAGGCAGTAATAGATGGTCAATTTTAGACGAGATTTTGAAAACATTAATATAAAGGAAGTTGAGACTCTGAAGCAATATTCAAATTGAATCATGGCAGTGGTGAACCAGATAAGACTGTTAGGTGACTAGTTTACGAATAGTCGAGTAGTTGAGACGGTAATTACCACACTATTTCCTACGAAGCCCAACTCGCAACACCATGCGAACTCACCAACAGAGTATAAAAGAATTGGCTCATAGATAGTTGTTGTATGAGTCACATGACAGCAGATGCAAGCATCTTTAAGAATGTTGACAAAAGGTTTCATTCCAAGGTGAAAGTTGAAAATGGCTAGTACATTGAAGCAGTTGGAAAGGTAGATGTTTTGATCGAAACTCCATCAGGTACTAAACTTGTCACAGATCTTTTTTTAGTACATGACATAGACCAAAATCTGCTAAGTGTAAGACAGCTGCTCGAGAAAAATTATTTTGTTGACAGATACTCGAGAAAAATTATTTTGTTGTGTTCAAGGACAAAAAATGTTTAATTCTTGATCCAAATGGATGTGAGCTCATATCAACAAAGATGACAAATAGAAGTTTTGCTATCAACTAGAACTTAATAACTTCAGCAACATATACCGGCTCACTAGATGAAACAAAATTGTGGCACAAAAGAATGGGACATGTTGACTACAAATCCTTAAGTCAAATGCCTAAGAATAACTTAGTTGAAAACTTATCAAATATGGCGGAACATGAAGATGTATGCGAGGTATGCTAGCTTGGAAAAAAGACGAGGTCTCTAATTTTTGTGAGCACAACATAATGAATAATTGAAAAATTGCACTTAGTACATACTAACATTTGCGAACCCATGAAAACAACTCCACTAAATGGAAATAGGTACTTTGTGTTATTTATAGATGACAACACAATGTTCTGTTGGGTGTACTTCATGAAGAGCAAGTCTGAGGTAGTTGAAATCTTCTTCAAGTTTAAACCCATGGTTAAGAACCAAAGTGACTACAAGCTCAAAATGGTAAGATCAGACAATGGGGCAGAACACACCTCAGAAAAGTTTGAAATATTCTGTGAAGAAGCTTGTGTCCATAATCAACTAAGCAATGTGTTCACTCTACAACAAAATGGTGTAAGTGAAAGAAAAAATAGAACTGTGATGAACATGGCTCACTGCTTGTTGTTTGAAAGAAAATTGCCAAATGATTTCTAGGCAGAGGCAGTAAACACTATAGTTTATCTGCTAACAGACTACCTACTAAAGCGGTAGAAGGGAAGACACCATTCGAGGGCTAGTATGGTTTTAAACCTTCTGTTTCACTTTTAAAAGTATTTTGTTGCACTTGTTTTGTTCATGTTCCAGAAGAGAAAAGAAGTAAGTTAGATGGCAACCAAGGATATTTGTTGGTATTCCAGTGTTAAGAAAGGATACAAAATCTATAATCCTTTCACCAATAAAGTGATCATAAGTAAAGATGTGAAGTTTGACGAAACAAAAATCTAGAATTAGACTGTAACAAAGGAGGAGATGTGTGAATAAAGGAGTCCAATACCTAATCTGCGAACCACTGGGAACCAAAATGAAAATGATGAAGTTGGTAAACAACCAGTATGAGGAACCAGGTCCATCACTAAAATCTATCAACAGTGTAATCTGGCAAAACTAGAACCAATCACTTTTAAAAATGCTATTCAAGAAGCTGAATGGCGAACAGCTATGAAAGATAAGATCACCATGATCAACAAAAATGAAACATGTAAACTTGTGGATAAACCAGTTCACAAGAAAGTGATTAGAGTTAAGTGGGTGTTCAAAACCATGACGTATCTTGAAGGATCAATCAAGAGATATAAAGCGAGGTTGGTTGTGAAGGGATTTAGCTAGCAATATGGAGTGGACTTCACTGAAACCTTTGCCCCTATTGCGAGGTTAGACACCATAAGGCTGTTATTGACTCTTACTGCTTAAAAAGGTTGGAGAATACACCAGATGGATGTGAATTCAACATTCTTAAATGGTTTTTTGAAGGAAAAGATTAATTTTGAACAACCACAAAGGTTCACAATACCCGATTACGAGGCCAAGGTGTACAAATTGCATAAAGCCTTGTATGGTTTGAAGCAAGCATCAAAACTATGGTGTAAAAGAATTGACAATCACCTTACAGAGATGGGTTTTGAAAGAAGTGTCAGCAAACCCACCTTATATGTAAAGAAAACTGGTAATGAAATGCTCTTCATTATTTCATTATATGTTGATGATTTACTTGTGATTGGCAGCAACAACAAACTGAAGATTGTATTCAATGACCAAATGTAAGAGAAGTTTGAAATGTCAGTAGGTGAAATGACATACTTCTTCGATTTGGAGGTAAACCAAGCTCACAATGCAATCTTCACAAACCAGAAGGGGTTCTCAATAAAAATCCTGCGAAGATATAGTACGGAGAATTGCAAACCTGTGAGCACTCCCATCGCTCAAGGTGAAAAGCTCACCAGCAATGAAAATGTTGAAAAGGTTGATGAAACAAGCTATAGAAGCTTGGTGGGATGTCTGTTTTACTTGACAGCATCCAGACCTGACATCATGTAAACTTTATATCATTTTTTAATGAAACAAGTTCATCTCAAACTTATTCTTATCTTCTTCTTTTTTTTATCATTTTTGCTTTTGTTTCAACCTTTCCCTCATCAAATTTCCAACAGCCTTGGTCTCAATCGATTCACTCACTAAAGCATCCTCACTCTCTAAATATTCCAACTCTAGGGACTCCAAGGAACCAAAAGTAGGCAATATCTCATCAAATGATTCTAAGCACTCCAAGGGAGCGCGGATGGACATTGTCTCCACATTCATGGAGCTTTCCACGTATGCATCATCTCATTCAATGTTTCACTGTGCTCCAAGTAAGTTAATAACTCATCCCTTGTTTCCAAGGGATCGCGAGTAAATGTTGGCTCATCAAATGATTCCACCTTCTCTCTATGCTCCAAGGAAGACAAACCCTCATTTGTTGTCTCCAAGCACTCCAAGGAGTCGCGAGTAGACATTGGAGTTGCAGGCGAAGTAGGACTTTCCATATCCTTGGAAACTTTGGAGGTAAAAGGCACCTTAAAAAACAAAATCACTTTAAGCTCCAACATGCCTTTAAAATGGAGCTGCTAAAATGATAATTACAGCCATCATCAAATTTCACCCTCCTTGAAAGTAATTGAAATGTAATTTAATGTTTAAACAGAGAAAAAAAAATAAATTGAACCAGAGTTATATCAACTGCAAAGGTAGATTCCTAAAATTCAAGAAAGTAACGAACCACGGGTTTTGATTTGAGTTACCAAGGCTCATGACCTGTTTTCACAACCATTTACTTGGTTGGTTATGTAGCCAAGAGCGACTCTGTTCTTCGCAGCAGAACCGAGCTTCTTGCTTTGAAGCCCAGCGACAGACGGTCTCTTCTCCGTAGATGAAGCCAAACGCTGATTTGGTGACGACATTAAAAACCTCGTCTGAACTCGATATTAGGAATGAAATGAGAATTGGTTACGTGGGTTTCAAGAAACTGGAGAACACATTAAAAGAAAGACGCAATTTAAAAAAGGAATTAAAAAAAATTGAATAAATTGAGATGCTTTTTCTTTACCTAATTTGAGATTGAATTTTGATCTTCACTGTTCTTTGTTCTGATTCTTGAAAGGATTTGAGAGGGACGAGAAGGCAGCGCTTCCACCAGAGATTTCACTGAAGAAAGCGTGAAATATATTGATTTCAAAGGTTTTCTTTTTTTTTTAATTCTTTTAATTTTATCGGGATAAAATTTAAAATTTCTTTATATCGTTAAGGATAAAATTGTATAAATAAATTTATAAAATTTAAAAATCTCTAAGTTTTTTTTTTAAATTTTTAATTTTGAATAAAAGGTTAAAAATATCTATTATTTTTATTTTAACCTTTTGATAACTCCAAATATAATTTTTTCCTCACTCTCCTATCCAACTATGTCCTTAGATGTTAACATGGCAATCAAGCTTAAAAAGGTAAATTAACTTTTATAGCCATCAACATTTTCAATTTTTATCAAATTAGCTCTTACTCATTAAAAATATAAATATTCTTCTCACATTTTCAATAAATATATTTTTAAAAAAAACTTTAAAATAATTGTTTTCTAAAATATAAAAAAATTATGCTTTTCAATTCATGCCACCTGTTATTGTAGACAAATTGCAAGATCATGTCTCTCATTACAAAATTTTAATTTTAAAGATGTTAATGGTTTGTTGTTACTATCAGTCCCTTTATCGTTGTTTATTTGCATAATATTTTTACGGTCTATGCTGTATTGTTAAATGAAGGTCGCATCAAATATTTTTTGTTTTTGCTTTTCCAAATGTAAAATACAATAATTTATAAAATTTTAACTTGTTTTTGTTTTTGTGTTTTGGAATGTCTAGGAAAAAGAATTATTAGTATATAATCATAGATGCCTTCAGCCTTATTCTTCTTCTTGATTTCGATGATCAAATGGGTGGAGTTGTCCGGTGCTTTTGGAAGTGAAACTTCATTTTCATAAAATTTAAAGGCAACAATTTGATTTTGAAAGTTTATATAGTGTCTTCTAATTTATATGTACAGTGTAAAATCAAGTTGTTAAAAGATAATATCCCATAATAATATCCTATAATATCTCATTAGGAATTAAATTGCTAAAAAATAATATCCTATAATAATATTTTATAACATCCCATTAAGAATCAAATTGTTAAAAGATAATATCTTATAATAATATCTTAATACTTTACATTTAATTGATCATGATCAGAAATAAATCATATAATTTTTTTTTTCGGAATTGTCTAAATAAAATTAAAAATCTTGTGTTGAAATAATTTAAATTGAATTATTAATTTTTAGATAAATTCAAAAAAGGAGAGCCCATGCCCTCGCCTACCTCTTAACTTACTATATGTTGCTTTATTATTATTATTATTTTGTACAAAGTGATTGAACGTATAACAAAAATCAAACTCGAACGGAATTATAATCACAAGCATCCGCCTATAGGAGAGGGATTAGGCTTGATGGTGGGCTTAACAGTTGTAATACACCCAATGGCACATCTTGAGCTAGGTTGGCCAAATGATCAACACAATGATTCCCCTCGCGAAATATGTGACATATTTCCATCACCCAACCTTCTTCGAATCATTGCTAGTCAGTCTTGGATGGATGTTCCTGGATCAACAAGGGCATCAAGTGCCAACCGCAAGCCTTCTCGCAGATGCCAAACCTCAGCTTGTAAACTATCAATTTGGTCAATGTTAACCATAAATCCTTGTTCGACCCATTTTCCCTGATCATTTCACAAAATTACCCCTACAGGTATTCGTCCTTTTAGCACCATTTTGTATTCAGGATATAGATTCCTTGTGATGGTTTCTTCAATCCAACAATTTTAGGACCCCTGGCCATCTTAGCCATTGCCAAGTGTTCTACTTTGTAGATATCAAGGGCAAAATTCTTTGCATAAGTTAAAACTTTTGCTGTTGTAGTAGACTGGTTACTAAATACAATCTTGTTGCAACATTTCCATAATCTCCAAGCTAAAGTAGTATAAAGGATCTCCCATGGAACTAGAAAAAAATAACATTTTGGACTACTTGCAATTTTGTCTCAACTAGTCATCGAACGTTTGACTGAAGAAGGTAGTAGCATAATGAGCTTTAATTTGCAGAGTGCCGAATTTCTTTCTCCATATTACCCTCACGAAGTATATGATCAGTAGAGTCACCTGACAGCCACAAAATGAGTAAGGCGCATCAGTTAATACATGTTTACATGTTTACATACTTGCAACTGATTAATATTCAGTCGATTAAGTGAAGCCAATCAAAGAAAAATCTAATACGTTCAGAGCACCGTAACTTCCAAATCCAACCAGTGCTCAATCCCCTGCTATTGACTGAATCCCTATTGGCCAACAATGATAGTGGAGCCTACGGTGAATTTGCCAGAGCTTTCGAACCCCCAACAAGAAGAATCGTAGCAATAACTCTATTAAAATAAGGGAACGATACAGGTGCTATTTCATTTTACATAATCCTTACTTCTTGATGATATCAACATCGGAGTTAAGCGTGGTATGCTAAATGAAATTTTAACTTAGTGGCATAAAACGATTGGATATTTATCCAATAAAATGTTAGAAAGATTAGTAAAGAATGAGATTTTATTGAATCTAGATTTTATTAATCTTGGTGTATGTATGCGTTGCATTAAAGGAAAACAAACCAAATATACTAAGAAATGTGTCAGAAGAAGTATCTAATTTCTTGAGATAATACACATCTATATATGTGGACCTTTTTATGTTCATCTTTTAATGGAGAAAAATATTTTATAACTTTTATTTATAATTTTTCAAGATAGTCTTATATCTATTTGCTTGATGAAAAACTTCAATCAATAAATGACTTTGAGAATTAGATAATAAAAAAAATGAAAATAATAAGATATGATAGATATGATGAATTTTATGAAAAGTTTACTAAATCAAGAAAATATTAATTTTTAAACCATACATTGTTAGTTTTTTTTTAACATAATTCTTTTACAATCAGTTTTCTTTGAAATAGATTTGAATGTCATTTTTTTTTACTATTTCTATTTTCTGAATTTGTATGTTGCTTTACTTATAGATTTTAGTCATGGAAGGACACAATTCTAGAAAAATGGCAAAGGCAAATAACAAAACATATACCAATGAAATTAATCTAACAATGTTAATTGTGTGTTTCCTCAAACGAATGATTTATTTGAATGTGTAATTTTTAATAGGTTTGTTCATTCATTCATGATTTTTTTTTAACAAAAATTTCTACATTACGATTTTGAGGAAGAAGAGTCTTTCTCAAAAAATATATATATTCCACCAACTGAAGAGATTACAATTTTTTACATTAATGAAATGGAGAATTATTTGAAAGCTAAAACGTCATTCATGATGAAGTTGGGTTTTGATCTTGTGTCAGATTTTAAGGTTTTGTTGGTTCAGGTACTTCAAGCCAAAGATGGGGTCACTAGTGGTCTGCCAGAGACAATTGTTCATGGTAGATGCTCTTCTTTTGTGGAGAGCCCTTGCGAAAGTTTGGCCACTTATTCGAGAGAACCTTCTTTGGTCAGTGGGAGATGGGAGGAATATCAAGTGTTGGTGTGATCCTTGGGTATCAAATATAGATCCTTTAGTCAATTGAATTCTCGAGCATTCTTGTCTTGATTTAGACTGTTTTCTTAGTGATATGGTTACAAATGGTGGAGGTTTGAATCTTGATCTCTTTCGGCTTTGGCTACCAAAGGAGCTAATCAAAAGGTTAGTAAGGATTCCACCTTCCCATGGAATAGTAGGGATTGATAGAGTTATTTGGGGTGGTATTCGATAGGCTCTTTCTCTGCTAAGAGTGCTTACTGAAAACTTCGAGAAAGGTCTTAGAAGCCTAAGAGACGATGTGGCACCTTCCATGGAAATATCAAGTACCTGGCTCACTTTCAAACAGAAGTTGCTCACTAATACAGAGAGAGTTCATCAAGGCCTTAAGCACAACTCTATTTGTGGACATATTTTGAAAGATGTAATTCATGCCATTCGAGATTGCCCTACAGCATGGAGTATTTGGAATCAGTTAATTCCTGTTGAAGAGCATGATAGGTTCTATTGTGGGAATTTGCAGGAATGGCTAATGTCAACTTACAAAATTGTCAACTTAATTGCCTAGGGGATGTAGATTAGCAGTGTCTCTTTGGGATTATTACATGGCGTATTTGGAAGAATTGAGACCTCTTCATTTTTCAAGGAAAATCTTGGAGTAGCAGTGATATCATTAAAGCTTCCTACAGTTTGGCTAAGCAGTATATTTTAGTAAGTAGAAGACATGCGACTGAGGCGTGCGGGGCGACACCTTGCTCAATTTTGAGCGAGAATGGGGTTTGTTTGAATACCGATGGTTTAGTTAGACAAGATGATGGCTTTGCTATAGTAGGAGGATTTGTGCGGGATCACAATGGGAAGTGGTTATTCGAGTTTAACAGGTATTTGGGAAGTTGTTCAAATTTGATGCAAAATTGTGAGGCATTTTGGATGTGTTGACTTGTCTAGTTGATTGGGGTTATGATAATATAATAATCCAGTCTAATAACATTGATGTGGTCAAGGAAATTCAAGAGGGTCTTGTGGAGGGCTTTAACATTCAAAAGGGTCTTGTGTAGGGCTCTAACTCTACTCCAGTCAGGATAATTCATCAAATGTTGTTACGTCTTGGTCACTGGAGTATTTGTCACATACATAGAGAAGATAATTAGGATGCTGATAGATTGATAAAGATGATACATGAAAGAAGCTACGAGTTGCGTATGTTTGAGACTTCCCCATTTGGGGAAAGGTCTTGGGGCCATGTAGCTAGTTTTTAATTTTTATTTAACTTGTCCAAAAAGAAATGAAAATCGTCATTCTATAAATTGTTCCAAGTTTTTTTTTAAAATATTACCAAGTGAATATTTTAATTTACTAATTATTTTATTTTATTTTGTTAGTTTTCTCAATAAAACATATTTTACGATAAAAGAAAATAAATTATAGTTTCAAAATAGAAATTGACTAGAAATGCAATTATATCAACATATTTATGAACATCAATGCACTATACCATGTAAAATATACTTCTTATCCCTTGACTTAATATTTAAAGATATTGACCAACTTTTAAGTTCATTGAATTTTAAAAATAAGGTTAGAGTGATAACATGTAAAATATAGTAAAAATTTTGGTAAAAACACAATTCTAGTCTCTATCAATTTCGAAAATGAATAAATTGATACTTCTAAAAATTTAGAGTAATTTAATTCCTATAAATTTTGAAAGTGTGCAACTAAGGACAATTAATCATGTTGTTAATGTTTTCCATCAATTGTACATGATTTTGATTGGTATAATAACAAATTTAGCTCTGAAAGTTTATGCATCCTGCCAATTTGGTATTGCTTAGAAGTAATATTGGATTTATAATCCATCGATGTAATAGGTCCCTTTTCTTTCTCTTCTAATTTAACAAATTTATCCTGCAACATTTGTATAAATGTTTAAATATTGAGACTAAATTTATTGAATTTTTTAGAATGAAGATTAAAATAATTATATTTAAACATTAAAGGTCAAATTTGCTATTATACCAATTAAAATTATACACAATTAATATAACATTATGACATCATGATTGATTGTTCTTAGTTGCTCACTTTAAAAATTAGTTGAGATTACATTACTCCAATTTTTTGAGAGTAACTAATTTACTCAATTTCGAAACTGAGAAAGACTGGAAAAGTCTTTTCACCAAAAAAATTTTAAAAATAAATATATAAAAATGGGATGATGGAAAATTTGAAACTCAGCTTGTGAAATAATAAAAAATGCTTTCTTCAACGATGTCTCAAATACTCACCCTTTTTTAAAATATAAATCTTAATTCATTTAAACACCATTTATTTACCCTTAATTTGGATTTAAAAAAATAAATGTTTTAAACCGTAATAGTGTTTAATTTATTAAAATAATAATAATAGTGTTTACAAATAAAACATATTATGAATTTATTTACCTTTAATTATGCAACTTTATGATGTAGTATATAGTCATAAATCACGTTTTTTGATTCACAACATCAAAGAGGTATTATACTTAAACAATTTATTGCATATTATTAAGGATAAGTCCTAAAACTATATGTGAGTTATGGTTTAATATGCAATTATATACATAAATTATGATTTTGTGTAATTTTATACATGAAATTTTGATTTGACCTTGTAAATTATTAATACAATTATTGATATAAAGTCATTTTATGTTTATATATTGCATACATAAATAATTACATTTATCCAATATAATAATATATTTGATGTATTTTTTCTTTAAATGTGTATAATTAAATCAAAATTAAAATTTCAAGTATACATTTGAACCACAATTAGAGTTTCACGTGTATAATTGCACCAAATTAAAGTTCATATAAATAATTGCACATTAAATCAAAGTTCATGTATAATTTTAATATTTATTCCCATATCATTATTACTATTAATATTACAGTTAAAATATACTCCAAGTCAGCTAAATTAGCCATATATGCCACATTTTTTTAATTAGGCTTATAAGCTGATTTTTTTGAAAATTTAGGGAAATAGACTGTTTTTGGAGAGAGAAACAAAAAGTACGCCCAATAATAAACAACCTGTGGCCATGTTCTATATTTATCAATCCACACAATGCTAATGAGAGGATATCATTAACTCTTTAATTGAGCTATGAATTCCACTATTGCTAGTAAAGCCATCCCATACACAAGTCATGTACACAACATGTAACACCCCTAGTCGTCATCAGGTTAGGACTACGGAGTATTACAGAAGCATAACATCATACAATGAACAATTACCCCTAAACAAATCACAAGTTAAATCATGGCAACATCAATTAAAAACATTCATACAGTCCCTTATAAGAGCCCTCGAGGCTCTAAAAAGACATTGGAAACAAATCGAGACTAAATCGAAAACATATGAATTTTTCAAAAAAAAGTTAACAATTTTCAAACTGCAGGGGTCACACGGCCATGTGGCCAAGCCGTGTGTGTAATAACCGATTTTTAGTTAAATTGGAACAGCAGTTTCGAGACCAAAAATTTGAGGTAGAAATAATTATTTTATTATTATTTTGAGTCTACAGTATAATAGTATGATTGTGTGAAAATTTTGTTAAGAAATTTTGATGTTTGCTTGTTCAATTTAATAAAAAGAACTAAATCGCGTAAAGTATAAAACTTGTGTTCTATTAGCTAAAGGTGTCTAATGGCTATGAAATTAAATAGTGGAGATCTTTATGTTGTAATTATACCATTGTTAATATGGATGGACATTTATGGACATGCATTAAGTGATTTGAATGTTTAATAACTAAGGTTAAAATTTAATTAAACAAAAATCACTTCAACTCTTTCATTTGCCATCCACCACCAAATTTTAAAGAATAAAACCATGGAAGCTTGCTAAGGCATTCAGCCAAGTTATTTTTTATTGCATGGTATGTAATTTTGACCCGTTTTTAATGATTTCTATGTTTTCGGAGTTGATGTAACCTAATCTAGCTAGCCCAGGCACTAATTTGAAAAAATATTAAAGGTTTAGGGTTTTTCCATTGATGAATACATGTGTATTTTGATGTTTGATGAGAGAAAATGTATGCATGTTGTTAGATAAACAACATTTGTAAAGTGACAAAATTGTCATTTAGGGATTTAATTTAGAAATATTGAAATTTTGTGGTTAAATTGTGAAATAAATGAAAAATATGGGCTTCTAGGGACTTAATTGAAATTCGACTAGCATGGATATAGGTTAAATTGCATGAATTTGTATTTTTATGAGATAAGGACTAAATTATAAAAATGTTGAAATATTTAGGGCAAAAATGTAAAGTTGCCGTAATGTGTATTTTGGACTAAATTGAATAGGATGATAATTAAATAAGTTAATTTTGATTACATTTAGGTCAAGAAAAGTGAAATTCGAATTTAGATCGGGAGGAAAACAAAGTATCAGGCTAATCGACTTATTTCGTCATTTTTACAATCGAGGTAAGTCCGTATGTTAATAAGCATTATTATAATTGTGTTTTAAATGCTTTAGTATTGAATATTATGTATATGACATTGCGGATATGTTCGACGACGATTCGGCAACGAGAAATCCTGGTTGAACCTTAAGAATAGATTAGGATACGAATGATATGTCATTAGGGATTATGTGACTTGGGTGTTGGCTCGTACGTCCTACCAATGGTTGAGTTATTCGACATGTGTTACGGATACTTTTCAGCTAGTGTGAGCAGCACTGTGTAGTTTTGTCATGACAGTCAGCTTGTGTGAGCAGATCCGTTGATAGCTCGAAAGTGAGCATTATATGTGATATAAGATCGAGATAGCTTCGACTATATATGTGGCACTTACTGTTCAAGATTCCTAAGTATCCAATAGTATTTCAATTGGTGCAATGAGTATATCAGAGATGTGGTTGAATATGAATTTGATACGAGAAGGTACATGTACATGAACCGTATAAGCACTAAAATGAGGAAATATATGAAATTCACAATTAACTTGGTGAATGAAAATGTGGTAGGTTGGTGAATCATTATGCGATATATTATGCTATGTTTAAATTGCTTAAATTGTGCATATATGGTAAGTTGAGTTATACTTTTATACGAACTTACTAAGCTTTATAGCTTACATTGTTTATTTTTCTGTGTTTTATAGTGAAATCAAAGCTAGCTCGAATTCGAGAATCGTCAGAGACCTCATCACACTATCAAGCTATCACTTTGGTACTTTTGAATCTATGTTTTTGGGATATATGGAATGTATAGTAGCTTTTCTCATTTTGGCATAAAGTTTGGTAATGAATTTAACCATTTGATTGGCTTGTAAATGTTTAGTGTTTGGTTTTGTATATAGCCATGAAAATTGGCTTATTTTGGTTGATTTGGTTGTGAATATATATGCAAATGGCCTTTGTCTTGTGTTGATAATTGCTATGCAAATGTTTGTGGTAAATGGTTGATATTTGAGAATTGGTATGCTTATGAGTTTAGGCAAAATGATGCATAATTGGAAGTGTCCACATTGATGATTTGTGAAAGTGAGGTTTGGTATGAAATTGAGTGGCATATTGTAGTATATGTGTGCCTTGTATATGTTGGTATCGAAATAGCATGAATTAAGCTTATTTGAGATTGGATGAATGCCTATTTATGTCATATTTGGTGCCATTTGGTTTGGTGTAGGTGTATGCAAATTTGGGTGGCAAGATGGCTTTGTAAATAGCCTATTTTTGTCCACACGGGCAGAGACACGGGCGTGTGTCTCAGCCGTGTGTGAGACACAGTCAGGTTAAACAGCCATGTGTCCCTTAGTTTTGAATTAGAAATCAAGTCAGTATTCTCAACACGGCCCAGCATACGGGCATGTAACTTGGCCATGTGACATAAGTTAGTATACCCTACAAGATTGGCATAACCAAGCACACGGCCTGGCACACGGGCGAGTGTTGCCATTTCGAAGGGCACATGGGCTGGTCACACAGGCATGTGGTTGGCCGTGTGACCTAAGTTAAAGAGTTACACGGGGTCAGACACGGGCTGGGCCATAGCCATGTGATCCCATTTCGAATATCCAGAAGACATGTGACACGGGCGTGTTTTTGGCTATGTGAGACACACGGTCGGGCAGCACGGGCATGTGTCCCCTGTATTTTGCAAAATTTTCTAAGTGTTTCAAAAAATTTTTGAGTTATCGGTTTAGCTCCAAACCTCTCCTAATGCATGTTTTAGGCTTTGTAGACTCGTATTAGGGACAATGTGAATGATACTGAATGATAATTACATGAAATTTGAAAATTTATGTGAAATGTATGTTTAATTGTATAATCTGTTTGGTAATGCTCCGTAACCCTATTCTTGAGTTGAATACGGGTGAGGGGTGTTACATTTATTGGTATTAGAGCTACATTTTAGTTGATTTTAGGACTAACATAGCATATGTGAGGGTCTAGCTATACATGCCATATATAACCAGTGATAGTGTGATATCTTGTAACGCCCCCACACCCGAGACCATCGCCGGAGTTGAGTATGAGGTGTTACTAAACTTAGTTTAACATTTTTAGAACTTTGTATTATTGTTTCTACATTCACAGCTTTTAAGCTACTTGCATCACAGTAACAAGAAAAATCATATCTCGAGTTACGAAACTCGAAATCAAGATCCGTAAATTTTCCCTGAATCTAGACTCATATACCTATCTAGTAATTTTTTTATAGAATTTTTGGTCAGGCCAATTAGTACAGTTTATTAGTTAAAGTTACCCCTATTTCAGGACTAGACTGGTCTGACCTCTGTTTACTACGAACCACATTTCTCTCTGTACAAAATTCATATGACTATGAGATTTGTTTCTACTAAAACTAGACTCAATAAGGATTCTGAGGATATAAATTATACCACCTAATTATATCTTTATAGTTTATGATGAATTTCTAAAGTTGGAACAGGGGATTCAAAAACTGTTATGACCCTTTTCACTAAAATTCAAATATCTTCTAACATATAATTCCTTTACCTGTTTCATTTGTTTCATGTGAAACTAGACATAACAAGCTTCAATTTGATATGTAATCCATCACCAAATTCAATTTCTATGATTTTTAGTAAATTTTTAAACTCGCATCAGTGTTGCTGCAGTATTCTGTTTATGGCAAATTTCATCCTTTTTATGAGTTTTTATGCACTAAGTATCTTAATAGTTTTCCTTAACATCAAACATAATCTACACTAACCATTTTCATAATTTATCATTATCAAGCATTTCCTCAACCGTTCCACAACCATACCATAAGATCATT
Source organism: Gossypium hirsutum (assembly GCF_007990345.1). NCBI lineage: Eukaryota > Viridiplantae > Streptophyta > Magnoliopsida > Malvales > Malvaceae > Gossypium > Gossypium hirsutum. Next base: position 58,241,908 of record NC_053425.1, on the reverse strand, counting down.
TACACAAAATAGGTATATTGCTATACATGCCATACTTAAATTTACAAGCCATTTACCAAAAGTTTTCCGGATAGTGTGACTGAGCCTTCGACCTATCCCGACTCCTGAGTTGGCTTGTCCAAAACTACAATGAGTAAGAAGGAGGGAGTAAGCATAAATGCTTAGTAAGTTCATATGCAAATAATAAGTAACATAACAAACAGTTATACCAATCAACATTAGCATACATCACTAAAACACATATCACATTTCTGATCATTTTTCATCATCTTATTACCTTATAGTGGTTGTATCAATACTCAACCCGAGGGTTAAATACATACCTGTCCAAAATAACCATTTCACATCACTCACCAATACTTCTCTTTACATCTCGAATATTCCTCCATTGAGTAGAACTTTACCCGTTGAACACATCGGAATATAATTCGGATACATGGATAACTTGCACATAAGTGCCATATATGCAATCAAGCAATCATGTAACCCGCCCATAAGCGAACTCGGACTCAACTCAACGAGCTCAGGCGTTCGCATCCATAAGTGAACTCGGACTCAACTCAACGAGTTCGGATGCCTAGTTACATCTCACGAACTCGGACTCAACTCAACGAGTTCAGACATTCGTATCCATAAGTGAACTCGGACTCAACTCAACGAGTTCGGATGCTCAATCATCCTAGTGACATGTCACTTGTATCCTAATCTATTCCTAAGGTTCAAACGGGCTTTTTCCTCAAACACTTATCCTTGCCGTCTTCCGTAGAATGCCGAAATCAATACTCGGTAACAATTATATTTAACAAGTAGTTCACATAATTTACATATTATTTGAAATTAACCACAAAGCATACATTTCATAATAAAATTTAGCATAACATATAATTAACATCAATAACTTAAAATAACCATTATGCTACATTATTTACACATGAACTTACCTTGGTACCAAAATACAAAGATTTTGCAATTTAGTCCACAATCTTTTCTTTTCCTCGATTGAGGTCGATTCCACGTCTTTCTTGGTCTAAAATAACACATTTAGCTTATTTAATACTCACATTATCAAATTAATCCTTAACTCAAATTTTGGAAAATTACAATTTTACCCCTAAACTTTTGCATATTTACATTTTTGCCCCTAGGCTCGGGATTAAACTTTATTCCTTATTCTTATGTTTTACAACATGCTGATCACTTTTCTCTTCTATGGCAACATCAAATTCTCACTCTAACATGTACTTGTGACTATTAGGTATTTTTACCGATTAAGCCCTTTTACTCGTTTTGCTTAAAATCGAGTAGTACAAGTTGTCTAACATAATTTAAAACTTCATATTCTATCATAAAACATCAAAATACACAAATTTCACCTATGGGTATTTTTCCAAATATAAACCCTAGGTTAAATTATTGCTAACATAAGCTTTATTGAGTTACCGGGATCTCAAAAACGTAAAAATCATTAAAAACGGGGCTTGGAATCACTTACTATGGAGCTTGGAAGCTTGAAACAAACCCTAGCTATGGAGAACCCTTGAAATTTCGACCTAATGAAGAAGATGGACAAAAATTGGCTTTTAATTTTGTTTTTAATTCATTTTAATAACAAAATGACCAAAATACCCTTACTACTAAACTTTCCAAAATTCCTTCCATGTCCTAATTTTTTCCATGAAATTAAAATTGGTCAAATTGCTATTTAAGACTTCCTCATTAATATTCCAAAACAATTTCATACTAAAAACTTCTAGAATGCAAGTTTTGCAACTTATTCGATTTAGTCCCTACTTTCAATTTAAGCACTTTAGGCATAAAATTTCATCACGAAATTTTCACACAATCATGCAATCATATCATAAACCTCAAAATAATTATAAAATAATTATTTCTATCTCAGATTTATGGTCACGAAACCACTATTCCGATTAGGCCCTAATTCGGGATATTACAACTCTCCCCCCTTTAAGGATTTTCGTCGTCGAAAATCTTACCGGTAAACAGATGTGGGTATTGATTTCTCATAGTTTCTTCGGATTCCCATGTAGCTTCTTCTACTCCATGCCTTTGCCACAACACCTTCAAAAGTGCAACATTTTTATTCCTTAGTTGTTTGACCTCTCAGCTAAAATCTTAATCGGTTCTTCTTCGTAGGTCATATCTGGTTGTAGTTCAATTTCTGTCGGTGAAACTACATGTGAAGGATCCGAACGATACCGACGTAATATAGATACGTGGAACACATCATGAATCTTCTCTAATTCAGGTGGTAATGCTAGCCGATATGCTACCGATCCAACTTTTTCAATTACTTCATACGGCCCAACAAAACGCGGACTTAATTTGCCCTTCCGTCCAAATCTAAGGACTTTCTTCCACAGAGTCACCTTTAAAAATACTTTATCACCAACTTGAAATTCAATGTCCTTTCGCTTTAGGTCTGCATAAGATTTCTGTCTATCTGAAGCAGCTTTCAAACAATCTCGAATTATCTTCACTTTTTCTTCAGTTTCTTTTATTAGATCAACTCCATAAATCTGATTTTCCTTGAGTTCAGTCCAATACAATGGCGTTCGACACTTACGACCATATAATGCTTCATAAGGTGCCATTTTCAAGCTCGTCTGATAACTATTATTGTAAGCAAATTCCACCAACGGTAAGTATCTTTCCCAACTTCCTTGAAATTCCAATACACAACATCTAAGCATATCTTCAAGAATCTGAATTATTCTTTCTGATTGTCCATCAATTTGTGGATGAAAAGCAGTACTGAAATTTAACTTCGTACCTAACGCGTCTTGCAACTTTTTCCAAAACCGCGAGGTAAACCTTGGATCTCTACCTGAAATAATCGATAATGGTATTCCGTGTAATCTAACAATTTCTCTAATATACAGTTCAGCCAACTTGTTAAGAGAATAATCCGTACGTACCGGGATAAAATGAGCCGACTTAGTTAATCTGTCAACTATTACCCAGATGGCATCTTTCTTTCCTGGAGTCAATGGCAATCCTGAAACAAAATCCATAGTAATCCGATCCCATTTCCATTCAGGAACCATAATAGGCTGGAGTAATCCTGAAGGTACTTGGTGTTCAGCTTTCACCTGTTGACAAATTAAGCATTTGGACACAAACTCTGATATATCTCTTTTCATTCCATTCCACCAATACATTTTTTCAAGTCATTATACATTTTCGTACTACCCGGATGAATCGAGAAATAACCACTATGTGCTTCCTGTAGGATCTTTTGAATCAATTCCTCATTCTTCGGTACACAAATCCGATCTTTAAACATTAAGCACCCATCAGAACCAATTCTGAAATCTGATCCCGTATCAGCTTCACATTGTTTTCTTTTGGCTAGCAAATCTTGATCATTTCTGAGTTTCAGAAATCTCTTGTAAAAACATCGGTCTTGCTCTTAACTCTGCTAGAATCGAACCGTCATCTGGCGTTTTCAACTGAGTGTTCATAACTCTCAAAGCAAACAACAACTTTCTACTTAAAGCATCGGCAACCACATTCGTTTTTCCCGGATGATAATCAATAACAAGCTCATAATCTTTCAATAACTCCAACCATCTTCGCTGTCTCAAATTCAAGTCTTTTTGTGACATCAAGTATTTAAGACTTTTGTGATCGGTATATACTCGGCACTTTTCGTCATACAAATAATGTCGCCAAATCTTAAAGCAAACACCACTGCAGCCAATTCCAAATCGTGAGTAGGATAATTCCTCTCATGAGGTTTTAACTGCCTCGAAGCATAAGCCACCACTTTTCCTTCTTGCATGAGTACACACCCCAAACCATTTAGAGAAGCATCACTATACACCACAAATTCTTTACCTAATTCGGGTTGTACCAACACTGGTGCTTCAGTTAATAACTTTTTCAATTCTTCAAAATTCTGTTGACATTCTTCCGTCCATTCAAATTTAACATCCTTTCGGAGTAGTCTAGTCATAGGAGCAGCAATTATAGAAAATCCATTTACAAACCGCCGATAATACCTAGCTAGCCCCAAGAAACTTCTAACTTCAGTTACGTTTTTCGGTGGTTTCCAATCAACAATGGCTGAAATTTTACTAGGATCAACCCGTATACCATCACCTGAAACAATATGACCCAAAAATCCAACTTCCCAGAGCCAAAATTCACTTTTACTAAACTTAGCATACAGCTGCTTATCTCTCAAAGTTTGCAAAACTATCCTCAAATGCTCAGCATGCTCTGTCTCATCTTTTGAATAATTAAAATATCATCTATAAACACCACAACAAATCTGTCCAAGTATGGCCGAAATATGCGATTCATTAAATCCATAAACACAGCAGGAGCATTTGTCAACCCAAATGGCATAACTAAAAATTCATAATGACCGTACCTTGTTCTAAAAATAGTTTTAGGCACATCCGACTCCTTTACCCGCAGTTGGTAATACCCAGATCTCAAGTCAATCTTTGAAAACCATGTCGCTCCTTTTAGCTGATCAAACAAATCATCAATTCTTGGCAACGGATACTTGTTTTTGATTGTCACCTTGTTTAACTGCCGATAATCAACACACAACCTCATAGAACCATCCTTCTTTTTCACAAATAACACGGGAGCACCCCAAGGTGAAAAACTCGGTCTCACAAAACCTTTATCAGTCAACTCTTGCAACTGCGACTTTAATTCCTTCAACTCTGCTGGTGCCATTCTATACGGAGCAATCAAAATCGGAGCTGTTCCCGGTATCAAATCAATACCAAATTCTACTTCCCCGACTGGAGGCAAACCCGGCAATTCTTCTGGAAATACGTCCGCAAATTCACACACAACCGGCACTGATTCAACTTTCTTTTCAACTTCTTTTGTATTAATTACATACGCCAAATAAGCTTCATAACCCTTTCTCAGATATCTTTGAGCCGACATTGAAGAAATCACACTAGGCAATGCCTCTGATTTATCTGATTCAACCCGCAGAGTTTCACCATTTTCACACTTTAATTCTATAATCTTTTCTTTGCAATTTATTTTAGCATCATGCAATGTCAACCAATCCATACCCAAAATAACATCAAACTCATCAAACAGCAACAACATCAAGTCGGCCGGAAAGTAATGATCCCGAATCATTAAAGGATATTTCTTACATACTTTATCAACAGTCACACATTTGCCTAACGGATTCGACACTCTAATCATAAATTCTGTGTTCTCAACAGGTATATTCATACTAGACACCAATTTCATGCACACATATGAATAAGTAAAACCGGGATCAATCAAAGTAATAACATTAACATTATAGAGAGAAAATGTACCGATAATCACATCAGGTGAGGAAGCATCTTCACGCGCTTTAATAGCATAAGTTCTAGCCAGAGCCCTTCCTTCAGGTCTAACCGGTGCATCCCTGGCTACATTCTTACTGCTTGTTTCACTTCCAGCTTTTCTCGGATACCTTCCCCTCGAGTCTGCACCACTAGCTTTTACATTCTAAAATTTTTCTTTCTCAGCTCTCTCTGGGCAGTCTCTAATAAAATGATCCGGAGAACCACATCGAAAACATTCATTTGCTCTGCACGGACCAAAATGATTTCTACCACACCGCTGGCACTCGGGTTTTACAAATCTCGAGTTCCCTACACTGGTTGTAGAAGTATTCTGAGATTTAGGACCCACATTTTGCTTCTTATAATTCCCATATGATTGTCCAGCTGAAGCTTGGGAACGAGGATTCATATTCCTTGACTTTCTAGGTTGATGTGAAAATGAACTACTCATCGGTCTTTTTTTCCAATTTCTAGTCTCAGCCTCTACCTTTTTCTTTTCTTTAAGTAGTTCTTCAGCCTTGCAAGCTCGATCAACCAGTACTACCATTTCTTTTAGTTCAAGGATCCCGACAAATACTTTAATGTCTTCGTTGGGCCCGTCTTCAAATCATCGGCACATCTTAGCTTCTATAGGAACATATTCCCTGACATACTTACTCAATCGAACAAACTCTCTTTCATATTCTGAGACTGTCATATTACCTTGCTTCAGCTCAAGAAACTCTTTACATTTCTGACCAATAAACCTTTCACTAATATATTTCTTCCGAAACTCTTCTTGAAAGAATTCCCAGGTTACCCTCTCTTTCGATACCACCGAAATCAAAGTCTTCCACCAATTATAGGCTGAATCTCTCAACAAAGATGTAGCACATTTCAAACATTCTTTAGGTGTACAAGATAATTCATCAAATACCCGGATAGAATTTTCAAGCCAGAACTCTGCTTTCTCTGCATCATCATCATCAATATTTGCTCTAAATTCTTCAGCCCCTTGTTTACGAATTCTGTCAACGGGGGTTCTGTGAAATTTTATCATATCCATACCTTGAGGCATCGGGGGTACAGGTTGAGGAATTGGGGAGGTGGGGGAGGTCGTACATTTGGGTTCGTATGAACGAACTCAGTGTACCATGCACTCATCATTTGGAGAAAGGCTTCCCGATCCCTTTCTCCTCCTCCCTGACCAACAGTAGGGGGTGGGTTTTCAGTCGGCGCTGCTCCTTCACCCGGAGCTGGCGCATTACTCTCTACTTCATCTGCCACAGCTGGATCGGGATCCATTTACTATATAAAAAATTCATTTAAAAAGGTCAGAAGTCGTCACACTATCACAATTCATACATATGGCATGTATAGCAAAATCCGTACATACAACACGTAGTCTGAGAACCGACTAAACCTGCTCTGATACCACTAAATGTAACGCCCCCACGCCCGAGACCATCGTTGGAGTCGAGTATGAGGTTTTACTAAGCTTAGTTTAACATTTTTAGAACTTTGGATTATTGTTTATACATTCACAGCTTTTAAGCTACTTGCGTTACAGTCACAAGAAAAATCATATCTCGAGTTACGAAACTCGAAATCAAGATCCGTAAATTTTCTCTGAATCTAGACTCATATAAATATCTACTAATTTTTTTATAGAATTTTTGGTTGGGCCAATTAGTACAGTTTATTAGTTAAAGTTACCCCTATTTTAGGACTCGACTGGTCTGACCTCTGCTTACTAAGAACCACATTTCTCTCTGTAAAAAATTCATATGACTATCAGATTTGTTTCTACTAAAACTAGAATAAATAAGGATTCTGTGGATATAAAGTATACCACCTAATTATATCTTTATAGATTATGATGAATTTCTAAAGTTGGAACAGGGGATTCAAAAACTATTATGACCCTGTTTCACTAAAATTCAAATATCTTCTAACATATAATTCCTTTACATGTTTCATTTGTTTCATGTGAAACTAAACATAATAAGATTCAATTTGATATGTAATCCATCACCAAATTCAATTGATATGATTTTTAGTAAATTTTTAAACTCGCATCAGTGTTGCTGCAGTATTCCGTATATGGCAAATTTCATCTTTTTTATGAGTTTTTATGCACTAAGTATCTTAATAGTTTTCCTTAACATCAAACATAATCTACACTAACCATTTTCATAATTTATCATTATCAAGCATTTCCTCAACCGTTCCACAACCATACCATAAGATCATTTACACAAAATAGGTATATTGCTATACATGCCATACATAAATTTACAAGCCATTTACCAAAACTTTTCCGGATAGTGTGACTGAGCCTTCGACCTATCCCGACTCCTGAGCTGGCTTGTCCAAAACTACAATGAGTAAGAAGGAGGGAGTAAGCATAAATGCTTAGTAAGTTCATATGCAAATAATAAGTAACATAACAAACAGTTATACCAATCAACATTAGCATACATCACTAAAACACATATCACATTTCTGATCATTTTTCATCATCTTATTACCTTATAGTGGTTGTATCAATACTCAACCCGAGGATTAAATACATACCTGTCCAAAATAACCATTTCACATCACTCACCAATACTTCTCTTTACATCTCGAATATTCCTCCATTGAGTAGAACTTTACCCGTTGAACACATCGGAATATAATTCGGATACATGGATAACTTGCACATAAGTGCCATATATGCAATCAAGCAATCATGTAACCCGCCCATAAGCGAACTCGGACTCAACTCAACGAGCTCAGGCGTTCGCATCCATAAGTGAACTCGGACTCAACTCAACAAGTTCGGATGCCTAGTTACATCTCACGAACTCGGACTCAACTCAACGAGTTCAGACATTCGCATCCATAAGTGAACTCAGACTCAACTCAACGAGTTCGGATGCTCAATCATCCTAGTGACATGTCACTTGTATCCTAATCTATTCCTAAGGTTCAAACGGGCTTTTTCCTCAAACACTTATCCTTGCCGTCTTCCGTAGAATGCCGAAATCAATACTCGGTAACAATTATATTTAACAAGTAGTTCACATAATTTACATATTATTTGAAATTAACCACAAAGCATACATTTCATAATAAAATTTAGCATAACATATAATTAACATCAATAACTTAAAAATAATCATTATGCTACATTATTTACACATGAACTTACCTTGGTACCAAAATACAAAGATTTTGCAATTTAGTCCACAATCTTTTCTTTTCCTCGATTGAGGTCGATTCCACGTCTTTCTTGATCTAAAATAACACATTTAGCTTATTTAATACTCACATTATCAAATTAACCCTTAACTCAAATTTTGGCAAAATTACAATTTTACCCCTAAACTTTTGCATATTTACATTTTTTCCCCTAGGCTCGGGATTAAAATTTATTCCTTATTCTTATGTTTTACAACATGCTGATCACTTTTCTCTTCTATGGCAACATCAAATTCTCACTCTAACATGTACTTGTGACTATTAGGTATTTTTACTAATTAAGCCCTTTTACTCGTTTTTGCTTAAAATCGAGTAGTACAAGTTGTCTAACATAATTTAAAACTTCATATTCTATCATAAAACGTCAAAATACACAAATTTCACCTATGGGTATTTTTCCAAATATAAACCCTAGGTTAAATTATTGCTAACATAAGCTTTATCGAGTTACCAGGATCTCAAAAACGTAAAAATCATTAAAAATGGGGCTTGGAATCACTTACTATGGAGCTTGGAAGCTTGAAACAAACCCTAGCTATGGAGAACCCTTGAAATTTCGGCCTAATGAAGAAGATGGACAAAAATTGGCTTTTAATTTTGTTTTTAATTCATTTTAATAACTAAATGACCAAAATACCCTTACTACTAAACTTTCCAAAAATTCCTTCCATGTCCTAATTTTGTCCATGAACTTAAAATTGGTCAAATTTCTATTTAAGACCTCCTCATTAATATTCCAAAACAATTTCATACTAAAAACTTCTAGAATGCAAGTTTTGCAACTTATTCAATTTAGTCCCTACTTTCAATTTAAGCACTTTAGGCATAGAATTTCATCACGAAATTTTCACACAATCATGCAATCATATCATAAACCTCAAAATAATTATAAAATAATTATTTCTATCTCAGATTTTTGGTCACGAAACCACTATTCCGATTAGGCCCTAATTCGGGATATTACATATCTCCTGATAGTTTAAAACATGTTTTCATATAGTAAATGGATCCCAATCGAGCTGTAGCTGATGATGTTGAAAGTAAAGTGCCAGCCTCCATTCACGGGGTAGCACAATCTGAGTCGAGACCCGTATTAGGTAGTTAGGGAGAAGGGGCTAAAGAAGCCTTCTTCCAGATGATTAATGAGTGGTTTACGGAGTTTGTTCGAACAAATCCGGCTACTCAGCAACCTCCACCCCCACCTAATCCCTAACTGATTCTCGTAGCTTCTCAAGGATTGGAACCTCTACGATTAAATAAGCCACCTGTTGATAAAATCTGAAAATATGAGGCTGAAGAATTCAGAGCTACTGTTGATGATGACCCTGAGAGAGTCGAGTTTTGGCTTGAGAATACTATCAGAGTATTTGATGAGCTATCCTACACACCAGTTGAATGTGTAAAATGTGCCGTATCACTTTTGAGAGACACAACGTATTAATGATGGAATACTTTAGTACTTGTGGTACCGAGAGAACGGGTCACCTGGGAATTCTTTCAAGTTGAATTCAGAAAGAAATACATTAGCCAACCGTTTATTGATCAGAAGCGAAAAGAGTTTCTAGAGCTGAAACAGGGTCGAATGCCTGCGACTGAGTATGAAAGAGAGTTTGTGAGACTTAGTAAATATGCTCGGGAATGAGTTTCAACTGAGACAATTATGTGTAAACGATTTGAAGATGTATTGAATGAAGATATCAGATTGCTAGTCTGGATTCTAGAGTTGAAAGAATTTGTGGTGCTAGTTGACCGAGCTTGTAAAGCCGAAGAACTTGGCAAAGAAAAAAGAAAAGCTAATTTCAAGGCTAGAGGTTCGAGAAAGAGGTCGATGAGTAAACCCTATTGATATTTGTCAAAGAAATTACGGGTTCATATACTCGTTCAAATGCTTCATGGGGTATCCAAATAAAGATTGTGGAAAACAATACTCGAGTTCTAAAGCTCAGGCTACTTCAGTGTCGAGTGTGGGTAGTGTGAGAAATAATAAACCCAAGTGTCAGCAGTGTAGACAATGACATTTTGGAGACTGATGGATGAATAATAAAGCTTGTTTCAAATGTGGTTCGCTAGATCATTTTATTCGAGATTGCAATGAGTTAGCTAAGAAAGATAAATTTCAGAATGCAAGACCGAGAAACATAGCTTCTAGAGGGAGACCAGCTAGAAATGTGGGAAATATAACCAGTAGTAAAGGAATGACAAAGGACTCTGTTGTATGATCTGAGACTAGAGCGTCAGCCATAGCTTACGCTATTCGTGCTCACGAAGATGCGTTGTCACCAGATGTTATCACCAGTACATTCTTTCTCTATGACACAATGCAATTGGATTGATTGATCCTGGATCGACTCATTCATATGTCTGTATGAATTTAGTGTCTAGTAAGAGTTTTCCTATTGAGTCGACTGAGTTTTTGATTAAAGTATCGAATCCCTTAGGCAAGTATGTACTAGTTGATAATGTTTGCAAGAATTGTCCATTGATGACTCGGGGTTACTATTTTCTGGAAAATTTGATGCTTTTACCGTTTGATAAATTTGATGTGATTCTGGGTATGGATTGGTTGACTCTGCATGATGTGTTGTGAAGTGTAGACGAAAGACTATTGAATTGAAATGCCAAAATAGTGAAATCCTTCGAATTGAATCAGATGAATCAAGTGGATTGCCTGTTGCGATTTCGTCGATGTCAACTCAGAGATATGTGAGAAAAGGTTGTGATGCTTACCTGGCATATGTATTGGATACAAAAGTATCTGAATCGAAGATTTAATCAGTACCAGTGGTATGTAAATATTCGAATGTGTTTCCAGAGGAGTTGTCTGGGTCGCCACCGATCAGAGAAGTCTAGTTTGCTATTGAATTAGTACCGAGAACATCACCGATATCAATAGCTTCGTACAGAATGGTTTTGACATAATTGAAAGAGTTCAAATCTCAGTGGCAAGATTTAACAGATAGAGGTTTTGCGCGACCTAGTTTTTCACCCTGGGGTGCACCAGTGTTGCTTGTAAAGAAGAAAGATGGATCGATGAGATTGTGTATCGACTATCTTCAGCTTAACAAGGTTACAATTAAGAATAAGTATCCGTTGCCGAGGATTGATGATTTGTTTGATTAGTTGAAAGGAGCAACAGTATTTTTAAATATTGATTTGAGATCTGGCTATTATCAGTTGCGAGTTAAAGATTCAAATGTGCTGAAGACTGCGTTCAAAATAAGGTACGGGCATTATGAATTTCTTGCTATGCCTTTTTGATTAACTAATGCTCCTGTAGTTTTTATGGATTTGATGAATCTAATTTTTAGATCGTATTTAGACAAATTTGTTGTTGTATTCATTGATGACATTTTGATGTATTCCCGAGATGAGTTTGAGAATGCTGAACATTTGAGAATCGTATTACAAACATTGAGAGACAAACAACTATTTGCTAAATTCAGAAAATGTGATTTTTGGCTCCGAGAAGTTGGATTTTGGGGGCATATTGTTTCAGGGAATGGTATTCGAGTTGATCCGAGAAAGATTTCAACGGTTTTTTTATTGGAAACCACCAAGAAATGTTTCTGAAGTTTGAAGCTTTCTAGGATTAGTTGTCTACTATTGACGTTTTGTAAAAGGATTCTTGATGATTGCTACACTGATAACTAGATTGCTACAGAAGGATGTGAAATTCGTGTGGTCTGAGAAATGTCAACAGAGTTTTGAATAGTTGAAAGAATTGTTAACAGAGGTAGCAGTTTTAATTCAGCCTGGGTCGGGTAAAGAGTTTGTGATCTATAGTGGCACGTCATTGAATGGTTTGGGTTGTGTTTTGATGCAAGAGAGAAAAGTGATAGCTTATGCTTCCAGACAGTTGAAACCGCATGAAAAGAATTATCCAACACATGATTTAGAATTGGCTCCTATTGTTTTCGCATTGAAAATTTGGCGACATCATTTATTTGGAGAGAAGTGTCATATATTTACCGACCACAAGAGTTTTAAGTATTTAATGACTCAAAAATATTTGAATTTGTGTCAACAAAGAAGGCTCGAGCTATTAAAAGACTATGAGTTAGTGATAGATTATCATCCGGGGAAAGTGAATGTAGTCACGGATGCTCTGAGTAGAAAATCTTTATTTACTTCGTGAGCGATGAATACGCAATTAACTTTGTCTGATGATGGTTTGGTTTTGGCTAAATTAAAAGCTAAATAGTTATTTCTTCAACAAATTTGTGAAGCTCAGAAGTGTGATAATGAATTGCAAGCTAAAAGAATGCAATACAAGTCGACTACTGATTTAGACTATCAGATTGGATTCGATGATTGTTTAATGTTTCGAGATAGAGTTTGTGTATTAAAGAATTCTGAGCTTATTCAGAAAATTCTACACGAAGCACACAGTGGTTGTTTATCTGTTCATCTGGGGAGTATGAAAATGTACAATGATTTGAAACAATTATATTGATGGCCGGGCATGAAACGAGACATTTCAGAGCTTATATCGAAATGTTTAGTTTGTCAACAAGTTAAAGCTAAACATCAAATGCCTTTGGGATTGCTACAACCGGTGATGATAGAGTTACAATGGATTTCATATCAGGATTACCCCTGTTGCTGAAAAAGAAAGATGTTATTTGGATTGTCATTGATCAACTGACGAAATCGGTACATTTCATTCCGGTACGTATAGACGTTTCAGTTGATAGATTAGCTGAGTTGTACATCTTTGAGATCGTTAGATTGTACGGGGTGACAATTTTTATTATTCTGGATAGAGATCAGAGGTTTACATCATGATTTTGGAAGAAATTGCAAGAAGATTTGGATACATAGTTGCACTTTAGTACTGTATTTCATTCGCAAACCGATGGTCAGTTTGAGAGAGTAATTCAGATTCTAAAAGATATGCTTCGTTGCTATGTTTTAGAGTTTGAAGGCAATTGGGAGAAATATCTACTATTGGTTGAATTCGCATATAACAACAATTTTCAATCGAGCATAAAGATGGCACCGTATAAAGCTTTGTATGGTCGTAAATGTCGAACTCCGCGATACTAGATCGAGCTTAGTGAGAAAAATATTCACAAGGTTGATTTGATTAAAGAGATTGAAGATGAAGTGAAAATAATTCGTGACAGTATCGACTGAAATGATACATAGATTTGAAACATAAAGACATTGAATTTCAAGTCGTGGACAAAGTATTTTTGAAAGTATCTCCATGGAAGAAGATTCTTCGATTTGGTCGCAAAGGAAAATTAAGTCCGCGATTCATCGAGTTGTATGAGATTATTAAAAGACTAGGGCTAGTGGCATATCAGCTAGCTTTACCATTAGAATTAGAAAAGATCCACAATGTATTTCATGTGTCAATGTTATGACGGTATCGATCAGATCCATCGTACGTAATGTCTTCGACAGAGATTGAAATTCAACCTGATATGATGTAAAACAAAGAACCTATTAGAATTTTAGCTTGAGAGATTAAAGAGTTGAGAAATAAGAGCATAGCTTTACTAAAAGTACTTTGAAAATGGCACGATGTCGAAGAAGCCACGTGGGAACCCGAGGAAGCTATGAGAAAATAGTACCCTAACCTCTTTTCTGGTAAGATTTTTGGGGATGAAAATTCCTAAGGGGGAGAGTTGTAACAGTCTGTTTTTAGTCAAATCAAAACAATGGTTTTGGGACCATAAATATGAGGTAGAAATAATTATTTTATTATTATTTTAAGGTCTACAGTATAATAGTATGATTGTCTAAAAATTTCATTAAGAAATTTTACCGTTTGCTTGCTCAATTTGATAAAAAGGACTAAATCGCGTAAAGTATAAAACTTATGTTCTATTAGATAAAGCTATCTAATGGCTATGAAATTAAATAGTGGAGATCTTTTTGTTGTAATTATACCATTGTTAATATGGGTGGACATTTATGGACATGCATTAAGTGATTTGAATGTTTGATAACTAAGGTTAAAAAGGTAAATGTGTAAATAAGGTTAAAATTTAATTAAACAAAAATCACTTCATCTCTTTCATTTCCCATCCACCACTGAATTTTAAAGAAGAAAACCATGGAAGCTTACTAAGGCATTTGGCCAAGTTATTTTTTATTGCATGGTATGTAATTTTGACCCGTTCTTAATGATTTCTATGTTTTCGGAGTCGTTGTAACCTAATCTAGCTAGCTCAGGGACTAATTTGCAGAATTGTTAAAGGTTTGGGGTTTTTTCATTGATGAATACATGTGTATTTTGATGTTTGATAGAAAATGTATGCCTATTGTTAGATAAATAATATTTGTAAAGTGATTTTTGACAAAATTGTCATTTAGGGATTTAATTTAGAAACGTTGAAATTTTGTCATTAAATTGTGAAATAAATGAAAAATATGGGCTTCTAGGGACTTAATTGGAATCCGACTAGCATGGGTATAGGTTGAATTGCATGAATTTGTATTTTTATGAGATAAGGACTAAATTGTAAAAATGTTGAAATATTTGGGGCAAAAATGTAAAGTTGTTGTAATGTGTATTTTGGACTAAATTAAATAGAATGATAATTAAATAATTTAATTTTTATTACATTTAGGTCAAGAAAAGTGAAATTTTGATTTAGATCGGGGGAAAAACAAAGTATTAGACTAATCAACTTATTTCGCTGTTTTTGCAATCGAGGTAAGTTCGTATGTTAATAAGCATTATTATAATTGTGTTTTAAATACTTTAGTATTGAATATATTGTGTATATGACATTGTGGATATGTTCGACGATGATTCAGCAACGAGAAATCCTGATTAAACCGTAGGAATAAATTAGGATATGAATGACATGTCATTAAGGATTATGTGATTTGGGTGCCGGTCTGTACATCCTACCGGTGGCTGAGTTATTCAGCATGTGTTGTGGATACTCGTCAGCTTATGTGAACAGCACTGTGTAATTTCCTCATGATTGTCAGCTTGTGTGAGCAGACCCGTTGATAGCTCAAGAGTGAGCATTAAATGTGATATGAGGTCGAGATAGCTTGACTATATATGTGGCACTTAGGGTGCAAGATTTTTGAGTATCTGATACTATTCCAAATGGTTCAACGGGTATATCAAAGATGTGGTTGAATATGAATTTGATATAGGAAGGTATTGGTATGTACATGAACTGTATAAGCATTGAAATGAGGAAATATATGAAATTCATAATTAACTTGGTGAATGAAAATGTGGTAGGTTGGTGAATCATTATGAGATATATTATGTTATCTTTAAATTGCTTACTTGTGCATATATGGTAAGTTGAGTTATACTTTTATATGAACTTACTAAGCTTTATAGATTACATTGTTTATTTTTCCGTGTTTTATAGTGAAATCAAAGCTAGCTCAGATTCGGGAATCATCGGAGACCTCATCACACTATCACGCTATCACTTTGGTACTTTTGAATATATGTTTTTAGGATATATGGCATGTATAGGAGCTTTGCTCATTTTGGTATATAGTTTGGTAATGAATTTAGCCATTTGGATTGGCTTGTAAATGTTTAGTGTTTGGTTTTGTATATAGCCATGAAAGTTAGCTTATTTTGGTTGATTTGGTTGTGTATATATATGAAAATAACCTTTGTCTTGTGCTGATAATTGCTATGCAAATGTTTGTGGTAAATGGTTGATATTTGAGAATTGGTATGCTTATGAGTTTAAGCAAAGATGCATAATTGGAAGTGTTCACATTGATGATTTCTAAAAGTGAGGTTTGGTATGAAATTGAGTGGCATACTGTAGTATTTGTGTGCCTTGTATATGTTGGTATTGAAATGACATGAATTAAGCTTATTTAAGATTGGATGAATGCCTATTTATGTCATATTTGGTGGCATTTGGTTTGGTGTAGGTGTATGCAAATTTGGGTTGCAAGATGGCTTGGTAAATAGCCTATTTTTGTCCACACGAGCATAGGCACGGGCGTGTGTCTCAGTCGTGTGTGACACACGGTCAGGTTACACGGCCGTGTGTCCCCTGGTGTTGAATTAGAAATCAAGTCAGTATGTTCCACACGGCCTAGCACACGGGCGTGTAACTTGGCCGTGTGGCATAAGTCAGTATACCCTACAGGATTGGCATAACCTAGCACACGTCCTGGCACACGGGCGAGTGTGGCCATTTTGAAGGGCACCCTGGCTGGTCACACAAGCGTGTGGTTGGCTGTGTGACCGAAGTTAGAGATTTACATGGGGTCGGACATAGGCTGGGACACGGCTATGTGATCCCATTTCAAATGTCCACATGGCGTGTGACAAGGGCGTGTCTCCCACGGCTGGGCCACTCGGGCGTGTGTCCCCTATATTTTGCAAAATTTTCTAACTATTCCAAAAATTTTCTGAGTTATAGATTTAGTCTTGAACCACTCCTAATGCATGTTTTGGACCTCATAGGCTTGTATTAGGGACAATGTGAATGATGTTGAATGATAATTACACGAAATTTGAAAATGTATGTGAAATGTATGTTTAATTGTATAATATGTCCGATAATGCTCCATAACCCTATTCTAGCGTTGAATACGGGTGACGGGTGTTACAGTGTGACCCCTATAGCTAAGAGACACATCTGTGTCTTAGGTCGTGTGGCATTCGAAATGGTTCCTGTGCCCATGTAACTCTCTGACTTGGTCACAAAGCCAAGCCACATGCCCGTATGCTAGGCCGTGTGCTAGGCTGTGTGCTAGGTCGTGTAACAGCCTAACTTGCAACCCTTCAAAAGCTACAGGGGACACACGGCCATGTCGCCTGGCCGTGTGTCACACAAGCTGAGACACATGCCCGTGTTTCTATCTGTGTGGATGAAAAATAAGTCATTTCCAATCCATTGTTCTCATCCAAACTCACTCCTCATGCACAAGCCATTTGAACTTATAATCAAGCATTTAAAACACACTTTACACATACATGATCAAGCTTACACAACATAGAAACTATCCATTCAACCAATATGCCAAAATGGCACCTCAACTTCCAGAATCAAATTTACCTAAGCTACTATCCAATTCATTCATGTTCAACTCATAACAATTGAACAAATTCTCTAACATATTTATCATAATGATCTTGTACCAAAAATTCATAAACAACCAATGCAAAATGACCATTTCTCAACTAACATGTACCATACTAATTTGACCAAAGATGCTCACTTCCAAATTTACCAAAAACTAGCCATTTTCAACATTATGCCACATTCATTCCACATCAACCATTAATTGCTACTATATCATTTCTATCAACAGTTACTGACCATCATTTTAACGAACACAACATCAAATTAACATCTACACAAAATACCATATAATCTTAATATCACACCAACTAATTCATCAACCAAAATAACATATATACAAGCCACACATAATGGCTAAATTCATTAAACAAGACACCTATACATGCCATTATAACCATGACTCAAAAACAACAAAATATGGCAATATAACCAATGGATAGTGTGATGGATCTCTGACAAGCTCCAAAACCGCACGAACCTCCGATTAACTAAAAACATTAACAATACTTACCATTTCATTATAAACTTAAAGGCAAATAGTGAACATATCCAACATTGCTTGGCACAAGTCTAAACACCAACAACAATTTACAAATGTGATTAGCATATAAATTAACCAAACTCGTTACACAACAACAAACTTTTTTAAGCTTTCCATGTAAACATTCATTCTATTATGAACATACTAAAAATCTTTAATCAATATATTATCATACCTTTCCCACGCTTTCGTAATATTATAAGTCAATGCTTATACCAAACCTTCCCTTTTTGTATACTTGTTGAACCACTAGAATAATATCAGATACACGAGAAACTCGTACGCTATGTGTCATCATGTGGTCAAAACCATAACTATCTCACATATCATATCAATGCTCTCTCTTGAGCCATAAATTGACCTACTCACACAAGCTGTCAGTCAGGATGTAGCTACAAGATGTTGCTCACACAAGCTATCGAGTAACGTAACACATGCCAGAAACTCAGCCACCGGTAGGACATACAAGGCCAACACTTGAAACACGGTAACCCCTAATGACATGTCATTTGTATCCTATATATTCCTAAGGTTCAAAAGGGATCCGAAAGTTGCCGAAACTTCTTGGATTCTTCCGTAGAGTTATAATACGAAGAATATAGCATAAAATCATTGAAATCAAACATAACTCAATGCTAATTAAATATACAAACTTACATAAAAAACGAATGGAAAATTATGATTGATTAATCCTATACTTTTTTCTTTTCGCCGATCTAACTCCGTATGTTGCTTTTCTTAATCTATATAATCAAATTTAACTAATTCAAACTTCATTCTATTCAATTTAATCCAAAAATCATGTTTTGGAAAAATTACACTTTTTCCCCTAAAATTTTGAATTCAATACAATTTAGTCCCTAGCTCATAAAAATAGAAATTCATGCAATTTAGTCCACAATCATGCTAGCCGAACATCGCTCAAGCCTTTAAAAATCCTTACATTTCAATTATTTCATAATTTCCCCAAGAATAATTTTCTATTTTTCAATCTAATCCCTAATTGACAAATTCATCAAAATTTTCTTTACAAAAGTTGCTCAACTATCATCAAATATTCATTTTCATTCCTCAAATATCAAAAACAACCAAAATAAATTCACGATAAAACCCTATATTTTAAAAAATTTTGCAAATTAGTCCCTGGGCTAGCTAGATTAAGCTATAACGACTCTAATAACATAGTAATCATTAAAAACGGGATGAAAAATACTCACATGCATGAGAACTAAGGACGGCCGAATGCTTGGATGGTCTTTAATGGCTTCCCAAGCTAATTTTCAATCAGTAAAATGAAGGAGAAAGATGATGTCTTTCTTTTTCTTAGTTTAATTTTAGTTTATTTCATTAATTACCACAATAACCTTACTTATAATCCTTTATAATGCTTAATTAATGTCCATCTTTGTCCACTAACAATAATTATGGTCTAATTACCATTTAAGGCCATAAATATTTTAATTTCATAACAAATTAACATTTTTTCTAGTAGAACCTAAGTTTTGCACCTCACGCGATTTAGTCCTTTTTTATCAAATTAAGCATACGAACGATAAATTTTCTTCACGAAAGTTTTATACAATGCTACTAACATGCTGCACACCATAAAATAATAATAAAATAAATTTTTAAATGTCAGATTTGTGGTCTCGAAACCACTGTTCTGATTTCACTGGAAACAGGTTGTTACACAACATACCGACTATGGGCTCGATCATCTTTAGAGCATAAGCCTCCACTTATATCAAAGCACATGAGTTGCATACACATGGTCAGTGACTAACTCAAGATTTGTGTAAATCACACCATAAACGTCACAAGTGAATTAATTCACAAACAGATTCAGAATTAATTCATCTTGGGTCCTATCCAATGTATCATTCTACCAATGAATACATTTATGTCTCTACTCGTGGAGTCAACTACTCCGATAGCCAAGACAAGTCATCTCCCCAATTGGAATTCTAGACATCATAATAATCCTTCTCAAGATTTGAATCAAATGCTCAGTTTGATTCTTTTACTGTATTATGGACTCATTTAGATTATCTACTGAAGTAAGTTGTCTTTCTTGCAATATAAATGTTCTTTACAAAGCCAGTTATCTTCAGTTTGAGCTTTGGACAATCAATGAGCTAATATTTTCTTATTACAATTTTGCTATGCATGCAAAATATAAAAGACACAAAATAAAAAATATATATAATAGTGAAATGTGAAATTAATTTTATTTATTTATTCATCATTCAAATAAATAGAAAACAGTTACATGTTTACTACAATATGGGCACATTTCCCAAAAATCTCTCACTTGCCCTAGTGAAGTAAATGTGTCATGTTTCGCCTTCCTATATCCTCGACATGTTTGTTAAAATTCCTAGTTACAAGAGTATTGGTAAACGAATCCACAAGGTTATTTTCAGAAGTTAGTTTCATCACATTTACAATTCCTTCGGCTACTGCCTCTCGAATCAAGTGATACTTCCAATCAATTTGTGTCGTCCTAGTGTGACTTCTCATTTCCTTGGTATTAGCTATTGCAGTACTGTTATCACAATACAATGTTATAGCTATTTCCATACCACGAATAACTTCAATTTCATTTAAGAATTTTTGAAGCCATATTCCTTCTTTCGTTGCCTCAGAAGTAGTCACATACTTGCCCTCCATAGTAGAGTCAGCAATGCAAATTTGTTTTACACTTCTTTATGGCTTCATAACCTAGAATGAATACAATTCCTAGTGTCAATTTCCTTGAATCTCTACAGGTTTAGAAGTTTGAATCTGTGAATCCAACAGGAGTAAGGTCCTCCCCAGAGTACACACGCATATAATCACTGGTTCTTTTAAGATACCTTAATATATGTTTTATAGCTTGCCAATACCTGAGACCTGGATTTGCATGATATCGACTAACCATTCCTACTACAAAACAAATATCTAGACGTGTGCAAAGCATCACATATATAAGGCTTCCAACTATCAAAGCATATGGAACATTACTCATATGCTCTCTTTCTTCTGCTATCTTAGGACAATCATCTAAAGAAAGATGAAAAACTGATGCATTTGGCTAAATGCCTGACTTCAAATCGGTCATTGTAAAATTTTTGAGTACATTATCATTGTATGAAACCTAAGATAGAGTTATCGTTTTATTCTTTTGATCCTTAAGGATTCAAATTCCAAGAATATAACTAACTTCACCCAAGTCATTCATACTAAACTGTTGAGCTAAAGACAGTTTAACTGATAATAATTTTCCTATATCGTTTTTGATAAGTAGAATATCATCGATATACAAAACGAGGAATACCACCTTTGTGTCCTTTATATGCTTATAAACACAAGGTTCATTAGCATTTTGCTGAAATCCAAAAGTCTTGATCGTTTGATCAAATATTTTATTTCATGAGCGGGATGTCTACTTAAGTCCATAAATGGATCTTAGCAGTGTGCAAACTTTCTACTCCTTTCCTTTAACAACATAGCCAGTGGGTTAAGCCATGCATATGGTCTCATCAAGATAGTCATTCAACAATGCTGTCTTGACATCCATTTGCCAAATCTCGTAATCAAGGGCAATGATAATGGATAAGCGTATGCGAATAGACTTGAGCATGGCTATCAGAGAAAAGGTCTAATCATAATTGATGCCTTCTTTCTATGTGTACCCTTTCCCTATAAGTCTAGCTTTGTGTGTTTCCACTTTCCCTTCCGCATTTCTCTTCTTCTTGTAGCTCCACTTACACCATTGGGTTTAATTCAAATCGGTAAGTCTATAAGTTCCCACACCGTATTGGATTTCATAGAATCCATCTCGGCATCCATGGCCTGTTCCTAGAGCTTAGAATCAACATCCTACATAGCCTCATCGTAAGTGAGTGGATCATCATCCTCATGATTGGCTTTCGTATTATAAATACTACCATCATAGATGAAGAAACCTGGTTTCTTAGAAACTGTTCCACTACGAATGACTCCCCTATGTTGTTGATCATTTGTAGGTTTTTCTACAATTTTCTCAAGAATTAAACTTGGTAATTGTTCTACCATTCTCGAAAGTTCCTCGAGTACCACTTTATTTTGAGGCTTAAAGTTATCCATGTAGCTTTTCTCGAGGAAGTAGCATGAGTTAAAACTTTAATTGTATTATCTTTTTTGTTGTAGAATAATCATCTCTTTGTTCCTTTTGGATATCCTACAAACATGTATAATTCTGTCTATACATCCAACTTCTTTGCATCCTTACCCAAAACGTGTGCTAGACAACCCCATATTGTAAAGTGATTTAGAGCGAGTTTCTTTCCATATCACAGTTCATAAGGTGTCTTACAAGAAGACTTGGTTGACACCTCATTCAACATATAGCAAGCCGTTTGTATCGCATATCCCCAGAAGGAAATAGAAAGTTGTGAATAGCTTAACATTGAACGAACCATGTCACGCAAGGTTCTATTCCTTCTCTCATCTATGCCATTCTGCTGTGGAGTGTCCGGCGCAGTCAATTGGGATAAAATCCATTTCTCTATAAGGTATCCTAAGAACTCGTCAGACAAGTATTCCCCACCTTGGTCAAACCGAAGATTCTTTATGGATAAGCCTAATTGCTTTTCCACTTCCACACGAAACTCTCAAAATTTATCAAAGGTTTCACTTTTGCAGTGGATTAGATACATATATCCATATTGAGAATACTTGTCTATAAAAGTCATGTAATAATCATAACTTCCTCAAGCATTGATGTTCATGGGACCACATACATTAGTGTGCACAAGTTCTAAAGGTTGGTTGGCCCTTGTACATTTCGCATTAAAAGACTTCCTAGTCATTTTACCTTCTAAGCAAGATTCACATTATGGAAGACTAACTTCCTTAAGCATACTTAAGGGATCATCTTTTAAAAGTCTAGTGATTCTTTCTTTGTTAATATGTCAAATTCTTAAATGCCATAGGTACCCCTCATTAGAGTGAGAAATTTTAAGCTTTTTATTCATTATTTCAGTTTGAAGCATCGAGTAGTTGTTTGGTTTGATAAAGTAGAGATTGTTTTCCATCCATCCATTACAGATTAAAGAACGATTTCTGTGAATCCCTTTATTGAATGTCATTGTATAACCGTCACAAAAAAAATGCTACAGAAATTAAATTCCTCTTAAAATGAGGTACATAAAACACATTCTTTAAAACAATCGTCCTAAAATTATCAAAGTGTAAAATAACTTCTTCCACTACTTGTGCTGAAACATAGCTCTCATCTCCAGTCCACAATGAGAGACTTTTGTCATGCAGACTTCTCATTTCGTTGAACCCCTATAAAGAAACACATACATGGTTAGTGGCTCCAGAATCAATAACCTAGTTGTCAATTGATTCTTCCAGTAGGCAAGCTTCAACCTCAAAGAGTTTCATACATTTGCCCTTTTTGGCTAGGTAATTCAAATACTCCTTGCAGTTTAATTTGAAATGTCCTTTACTGTTGCAGAAGAAACATTTGATTTTTTTAGGATCTTTTGACTTTTTAGCCTTCTTCCTATCCATACGAGGTGGAACCGAAGACTTAGTCGGTTTCTTCTTTCCTTTACCTTTCTATTTCCTCTTAGAGGATGAGGGGCCCACAGCTAAGTTTTGCCTCAGGTTTCTCCTAAACTGACTTACCACCATTAAGTATCAACTTATAGGATTATAATTCCTTCATGAGCTGAGTCAAGTTAAGCGCCTTGTTTCCCAAGTTGTAAGCATCCCTAAAACTAGCAAACTCATTAGTTAAGGATTTGAACACTATTTGAACTTGAGTGTTCATGTCTAGTTCAACCCCATTGTCCTCCGCTTCCGTAAAGAATCACTTAAGCTTAAGCATATGTTCTTTGACCGAAGTGCCAATTTTCTGTTGAGAATTCATCAAATTTGTAATAGCGGATTGCTGATCCAATGCGACATGGTCTCCGAGCAAATCCTCTAAATTTGTCATGATCTCTTTAGCAATACATAAATTCTCGTGTTGCTTTTGCATCACACTACTCATGCTTGTTAACATATAACATCGAGAAATCAAGTCTGAATCTCTTCAGTGATTTCTCGCTTTGGGCTAAGCTTCAGGAAGGCACGTTTTGTCAAGAACGAATTTGTGTTTCTCATAGTTGAAAACTATTAGAAAGTTCTGTTTCCATTCTCGAAAGTTATGCCCATTTAATTTGTTCTTAGCAAGAATGCTAATAAGAGGAGTAAGATACATATTTAAACTAAAAAAATAAAGATTTCACTAATTACTATTTTTGTATTTAGCAAATATTTTTCATTTTAGCAACATATCAAGAATGCAATATGGTGCATGCGTATTGTATTAAAACCTTGAGAAAAAATTCCGTTGCTACGATCATTCTCACACCCATCAACCATGTCGCCTTTGGGGGTCCCATGATTAACTAGCAAAAACATGGATTACATCCAATCAGTTCATGAATCTTAATTATCAAGACTCCACACGAACTAACGACCATTTAACATTTGGCCATCATCTCTGGCTTTGTAACACCCCAAACCCGGCCTAGACGTTATGACCGGATCTGATGCGCCACATCGAAGCGTTCAAAACATTCCGTATTACTTAGTTTGGAAAAGCTTAGCTGGTGTTGTAAAAGGAAACTTTTAAAAGTAGGTTAAAGTGAATGGAAGCTGTGCACCAGGTAGGAAACCAAGAAGAAGAGGAGGTGAGTCCGTCGGACTGCTTAAGTACCAAGCTCCCTTCGGATCCAATCCTAGACATGCACACCGCCATTGCCACACTCTAACATCTCGTATAATTTGGAGAAAACCATTTGGTTATGTCCATCTTAAGAAAATGATTAAGGTTGAAAACATTTGCTTAGCGGAAGTCTTACTTGTATTTGAGTTATTTTGAAATCACTTAATGTTTTTGAAAACGCGTCCTAAAGCTAATCCATTCCGTTAATTATCATAGATCAATTTTATCATAATAGAATTAAATAATAAAGAAACAACCCAAACCATAAAAATAATTAGCGGCCTTATTACAAAAACCCAAAACCATAAACGAAAAATATGGAAAATCTAGTTCACCAGAAGAAAATGAATTTGCAGAAAACGTGTGGCCACTCCGAATCCCGCCCAGCTCCAAGTCCACCAACTAGGGCTCACCTGCAAGGATGGAAGGGAAAAGGGGGTGAGTTTGGGAAAACTCAGTGTATACAGAAACCCATCCCAAAAGCCAAATCAGCTCGAACCCATTGGGCCTAAGCCCTATTCAGATCACAGTACACAGTGGACCGAAGCCCTTTTCAGAATACAGTAGCAAGGCCTTAGCCCTTTTTAACATAACAGTGTGGCCTATAAGCCCAGTTCAGTAACATAGGTAACAATAGTAGTAATGCATGCAAGCCCAACTGGGGAGACTACTCAACCCACCAACCGCTACACTGCCCCGTACCAGCCCTACACTCCATGTGGGGAATATCTCAACCCACCCAGTCCTACACTCCACAGTTGCAGCAACGCTGCTCAAATATCAGTAAGTTGAGGCAAAGCCTCCAGTACGTGGATGAACCACTTTCAATACTTCCTCCATCAATACCCCAATCCCATGCAACATATATTAATAAAGCATATCATGTACAATACAGTATTAATCAATCATGAAGTTTAGCCAATTTAAACCCTAGGTGTATTTTGGTAATTATGCTCTTTAAGGGTAATTTCGTAACTTACGCAACTACACAAGCTATTTTAGTAATTTTTAGCAGTTTTAAGCAATTTGGTTCCACCATCTAACTAACAGGCTAATTTGCCCATCTCTTACCCATATTGGTCCGTAAGCCCATTGGCCCAGTTTTGGCCCATCGAGGCCCTCTTTTCCCGAAGTACGTTAAGACGTCACACAAACTTCCTTACCACCTTGCGGTACTAGATCTAACAATTACTCCACGTCTTGAGAGCATTCGCATACTCACAAGTCCATGAAATGCCGGATTTTCGGCATTTTGGCTTTTACCGAATTGAACTAAGGAAGGGTGTTCGGTACACACCTGTTTCGCGACAACTGCTACTGAGATCTCTTTCGATGTCCTACAATTGATTATCACAGTTCTTATTTACAAACCATAATCACTAAACCCCAAAACTTACTTATCCATGATCGAACCATGTCCCTAAAAGCCTTTGAAACCTTACCTTTTTGCCAAAATCGATAGCTAGCTCCGAATCCGATTGCTCCAACAACCCACGCCTTCAATCCAACACTTAAGAAGACACTAATCATTGACAGAAAACGTCAGTTAAACACCCTTAGAGCCACATGCCCAAATCGACAGCCTCCCTAATTTTTAGGGACTTCGGCTTTTCCTAACATCGTAAAATATGACCAGATCTGAGATGATGAACACTTACCCCTTACTCCTTTTTGATCTCCACGCAATTTGGTGTAGATTTATCTATCAAACGACGATAGAACTCGATTCCCAAAGTCTTGAAGTTTCGGCTATAAGCCCCCAAATCTATGGTTTTTCGGCTTTTGGGTGATGAAGGAGATGACAATATGGAACTATAACCTTGAAGTAAAATTACCGTCAGGTATATAGGATTAAGAAAAGATAATCGTGGATTAATAAAAACAAAAGAATATAGAAGGACCTGGCTTTGAAGAAATCGGCACAAGCAGTGATCACAGGATTTCGGCTTTTGCAACTTCGGCAAAGGTGCTGATGAATAGCAGGTTTGATGGACGGCTTTGGAGAAGAAAAAAAAATAGAAAAAGAAGAATAGGGGAGGTGGTAGTTTTGGCTAGAGAGGAAAAGAGAGAAGAGAAAAACCTTAAGGTGTTTAAGCAGAAGAAAACGGCACCACTCAATACCCTAAGTGCTGAAATACTAACCTCAAAAATCCCCTGCCGATTTCTCCCTCTTCAATTCCCAAAATTCGGCCAACTCCTAGCCTCTCCCAATCCCTTAAATCTCTCCCCTTATCACTCCTTAATCCAAGCATTTGGACTGATCCAAACTCTCCTCTAGCAGAATCCACCTGGACTCCAACACTTACCCCCCTGCACTTAAAAATAAATGCATCTATTTGCCAACACAGGGAATCGATCCCATGCCTTCCCCAATGCTCCACACGCCACTTTTCTAGGAACCTAGTGGCGTCACCCTTGCCACTTTACCAGAGGCTCATTTGTGATGCAATTTACCCATCACTCAACTTAAGGGCCACTTAGCCAGAACCCCTAACCTTTTAAGTCCAAAATTCAAAAATTCAACCGGGTTTTGGCCAACACATGGGCCTTCTATAAGCCCATTTACCTACTTAAAATATTAATTTCACATCCGAATACAAAATTTTAAAATCTTTACAAAATATTGAAAACAGCGAATAAATCCGAAAATCAGGATGTTACAGGCTTAAATATCATTTCTTAGGAAACTATTTAATAAGAGATGATATTGAGTGTGTAACCATTGACTCAACGCCCATCATGAACATGCTTTCATTTGTGAGTCATCTTAAGACAATCTCTCTGAAAGTCATGCATGGCTAGTTGTCCTTAAAAGGAAACTTTATCTAATGAACCCACATGACAAAGTTTACCTTGGGGTGCGGCTAGGGTAGGAACCAGCTTGAAACTTTATCATGCTATCACTTAGGGACCATCAATGGAGGCTATAAGTCTTGTTCAATGACCTTCTCCCAATTAATATTTTAAAAACATGCAAGGTTTTTTATCCAAAATTTCAAGAATGATCATACAATAGTCCTAGTGGAATTCTTAAATCTAACTGACACGCTTCCAAATGCATGGCATGCTATGGAAATAATATTCATTCAAAAGAATCAATCAATCTTAAAACAAACAATTTTGATTCTCCACAGTTTTCCTTTTAAAGGAAAAATAGAAAAAGTGAATGTGAACCGTGCACCAAGTAGGGTCTCAAGAAAGGGAGGTGAGTTAAATATGACCGCTTAAAAACCAAGTCTTTCATAACCAAAGCCAATTCTAGACATGCACCTTCTCATTACCACACTTCTCATAGTTACCAGATAACCTAAAGAAGTGAATAGAATAATAAAACACATATATTTTCTCATTTTCGCACTTTTTATTTTTAATTGATCAATCGCAGATCATCTCATATATATATATCACAATTATAACATTACATAAAATGAATATTATAAAAAATTATAAAATAGATATATAATAAGATAGGTAATTAAAATAAAATTTTCAATCAAGGTTTCCATGGTTCTATTTTTAGAAAATAAATGGAAAAATAATATTACACAATTTTTCGCCACAAGGTATTCCTTGGGTCTTCAACTGCCATCACATCTTTTCCTCGTCATGGACTCATTTTGGAAAAATTACATTTAAATCCTATGTCTTTTTCTGGCTTACAAGAATTCTATGAATTTTATAAAATAGCCTTACATGGATATGATAGTTCATGGTCTATTTTCAAAGAACCACAGCCTCGGCAAAAAACAAATATATAATATCGCATACATTCCCATATATTACTCAAAACATGCATAAGACATAAAAAATGTCACTTTCTATGTAATAAAATCATTCAAGAAGAAGAGAAATTTATTTTGATTATCTCTTTATACTAATAGATAGAACACAACCTGACTCTAATACCAATTGTTGGAAAAACAAGTTTGGAAAACGCAGCGAAAAATAAATTTAGGGAAAAACTAGAGTTTTAAAAATTTTCCGAAACAAGATCTTAGTTGTGATATCTAAAGTAATAAACACTTCATAAAAATTTTACGTTTTCAATTCGTCTACGATGAGCGCTTCGACTGAGTAGTCTTCTCCGTTTTCCTCAAGCTTAGTCTGTCGAGTGTAAGCTCACTTAGAATCAGAAAATTTTTCATAAAAATTACCAGTTGGGTAAATTTGCAAATTCTTTAAACTTTTGGGTCAAATTCTATATCAGAAAAATATTTTTAGAAATTTTTTGGAATAATATATTCAGAAAATTCTCTCCATAACTTTCTCTTGAATTCAAGTATGTGTAAATAATGACCCAATATTCTCTTTATATAAGAAGAGTTTAGAGAGTTCAACTATAATTAAACTTAATCAATTTAATATTAAATTAATATAATATTCAAGAGAAATATTAAATTAAATTAAATATTAAATCTTATTAAAAATAATAGTGTAACAACTCATTTTTAGTCAAATCAGAACAGTAGTTTCGGAACCTCAAATTTGAAGTTGAAATAATTCTTTTAGTATTATTTTAATGTTTACAGCATGATATTATGTTTGTGTGAAAATTTTATTAAGAAATTTTATCATTTGGTTAGTCAATTTCATAAAGAGGACTAAATCGCGTAAAGTGCAAAAGTGAAGTTCTATTAGCTAAAAGTATCTAATAGCTATAGAACCTTAATTTAAAGGTCCTTATGTTGTAATTAGACCATTAAAAGTATAAGTGGACATTTATGGGCATAGAATGGATGTTTTAAATGGTTATTTATTAAAGTTATATATGTAATTTGGAAATTTAACTTAAAATAAATAAAACTAAACTAAATTAAAGCTTGATTATCATCTTCATTCAACGAAAATTTAGAAAGAATGGCAGCCATGGGAGTTTAAGTTTCGGAAACCCTAAGTCCTTTGATTAGGTATGCAATTTTAATTCGTTTTTAATGATTTTTATGTTTTTGAGATCATTGCTTCGTATTCTAGCTAGCATGTACCCTAAATGTTGAAACTTTTAAAGATTTCTCATGTTGCCATTGTTGAATGCTTGAGTAATTTGATAATTTATGATAGATTTTGTAACATCCCAAAATAGGGTTTGGTCGGAATAGTAGTTTCGAGGCCACAAATCCGAAGTAGAAATAATTATTCTATGAGCATTATGAGGTTTATGATATGATTGAATGTTTGTGTGAAATTTTCGTAAAGAAATTCTGTAACACCCCTAACCCGTATCTGTCGCTGGAATAGGGTTACGAGGCATTACCGAAAATCACACACGATTCACATACAATCATACAATAACAATCAAAATCTATTCATATTGTCCTTTGTAAGGTCCCACGAGACCTTAAAACCTGCTTAGAAGTGGTTTGGGTCTAAACCGATAACATTCACAAACTTTAAGAAACTTATAAAATTTTCTAACATTTAAGGGTCACACACTCATGTGAACAGGCCGTATGCCTCACACGGACACCAGATACGCCCGTGTCATAGACCATGTGAAAACAGGGCATACATACTGACTTTCAACATACGACCGAGGACACGCCAGTGTGCCAGGCCGTGTGAAATCTAAAGGGGTTACTGACTAAGGTCACACGGCCGACCACACACCCATGTGTCAGCCCGTGTGCCACACACGACCAATAGACACGCCCGTGTGTCTAGGCCATGTCAAAACTGTAGGGTATACTGACTTTAAATCATAGTACCTCAGGGGACACACAGTCATGTACCAAGGCCATGTGGCACACACGGTCAAACCACACGCCCATGTGCTCAATCGTGTGGAGTGAAATTAGACTTAGTTTAAGTCACATTTCTCACCCTCCTCAAGCATACCTAAACCACATCAAATTGCATCATTTTTAAACATATATATGTGCAGTCAAAACATGCCCATTCACCACATATTATAGCATCTAATATCAACCATTTCAATTACTTAATTCCACAACCAAAACATGATACAATCCACAATATCACTAATCAATTTCATATCAAAGCATACAAATCTATTTGACTCAAACAACATTTAATCAAATTCAATATTATACCAAAACCTTACCATTTCAACTACCAAATCATACCAAGATGACCATTCACACAAAACCACACACACATATATATATATCTATTTAACATTTAATCTATACCAAAACCAATTCCATAATCTATACTAAAACCAATTCCATAATCTCAATCATCTTAATGCCATATCACATGGCAAAAAAAATACACATAACACATATAATAACATCACTAGCCTATACATGCCATACATTAATATTTACAACTTCAAAAATACCAAAATATCGTTCGATAATGTGACGACAATCCTTGAAGATCTTCGAGCTCACGGTAACTTCGATAATCTATAAAACAATGAAAAACACACACAAAGTAAGCTTTCTAAAGCTTAGTAAGCCATATACAAATAAACTTAACACATAAGATGAACTTAAACCAATTCAATCCTAGCAAGATCATACAAATCACAATTTCATTTCATAAATTACATTTAGTTCACTTGTTCATAGTTCACTTGCATATAATCACATTTCATTCTGTTATAATTCATATGTCATCATTTATAACATACTCACCTTTCATTCTTGAATAACATGTACATTTCATACGTAGTTGAATCAGATATTCATTCACATATTAATTCCTTCCTCGATAATGCCTGTTTAACCATTCGAAATTAGTAAGGATACTCAGATAGCTCGTAAACTCATACAATGTCAACGTCCCAGACGAGGTCTTACATGTAATCAAATATCGATGCCACTGTCCCTCACAGGGTCTAACACGAAATCATATACGATGAGAATGTCCCAGACATGGTCTTACATGTAAATCTCAAATTGATGCCAACGTCCCAGGCATGGTCTTACATGAAATCACATATCAGAATCCTATGTCATGACATATGTATCCTATTCTATTCCTATAGTTCGTACGGGACTTTTAGACGTCATATCACTATCGATGCTTTCTCAGTTTCACATATTCATCTTCCATAGTCATACATTACATTTCAACATCATATAAACATGAATACATCAATCCAAATACATTTATTTGCATATGAACTTACCTCGTAGTCGGAATAAACGGACGAAATCAATTACTTGTCAATTTTTTATTCCCCCGATCTAAATCTGATTTATTTCTTTCAGGATCTATATGTATTCCAAATTAATCTATTTAATCATCAATTCAAACAATTTCATCCACAAATGCATAATTTAGCCAATTTACCTTTGTCCCTAAACTTTTA
Organism: Gossypium hirsutum; assembly: GCF_007990345.1. Taxonomy (NCBI): domain Eukaryota; kingdom Viridiplantae; phylum Streptophyta; class Magnoliopsida; order Malvales; family Malvaceae; genus Gossypium; species Gossypium hirsutum. Next base: position 58,209,744 of record NC_053425.1, on the reverse strand, counting down.
CATTTTTTTTAATTTTGTCCCTATTTCAAAACAACACAAAATACACAAAATTTCAATAAACTCATGTTAGGCCGAATTCTCTTTAGGTCCCTAGTAGCTAATAAATTTCATTTATTTCACAATTTAACCATACATTTTACACTTTTCACAAATTAGTCCTTTTTATGCAATTTCACTAAAAATCACTTTACAAAATATAGGTATCTATCATCAAGCTTTCATATTTTATATCAAACAAAAAAATCTCAAGCTATCAATAATGGCAAATCACAAAATCCATAACCAATTAAAAAATTCAAGCATGGGTTAGCTAGTATTCAAAGCAACAATCACAAAAAACGTAGAAATCATCAAAAACCAAGCAAAATACATACCTCAATCAAGCAAAATGAGTGTCGAACTTTAAAATCCCTAAAATGATTCTTTTTCTCTTCAATGTTCGGCCAAAAGATGAACAAGCATGGAAATTTTATGTTTTGTTTTATTTTAATAACTTTTATTTCATTAATTACTAATTTAACCTTAGTAATAACATTAAAATTCCACTCTCTCATGTCCATCTATGTCCATTCATTAAAACCATGGTCTAATTACATCATAAGGACCTCACATGTATTAAGACATAATAATGTAGCACTTTAACAAATAGCTAGCCACTTTTACATATTACGCGATTAAGTCATTTTCTAAAATCGAGCACACAAACGATAAAATTCTCACACAAAATTTTCACACATATCACATATCATGTTGTAAGCATAGAAAATAATATTAAAATATTTTTTTACTCATATTTGTGGTCTCAAAACCACTGTTCTGACTAGGGTCTAAATCGAGTTGTTGCAACTCTTCCCTCCTTAGGGATTTTCGTCACCGAAAATCTTACCGGCGAATAGATTTGGATATTGCTTTCTAATAGTATCTTCAGGCTCCCACGTAGCTTCTTCAACCCCGTGTCCATGCCATAAGACTTTCACTATAGAAATTTTCTTATTTCTCAACTCTTTAACCTCGCGATTTAAAATCTGGATCGGTTTTTCTTCATATGTCATATCAGGCTTAATTTCAATCTCAGACATAGAAATCACATTCGAGGGATCAAATTGGTATCGTCGAAGCATTGATACATGAAATACATTATGAATCTTTTCTAGCTCAGATGGAAACAACAATCTGTAAGCAATCGGCCCGATACGCTCAATAATTTCCTACGACCCAATAAATCTCGGACTCAATTTGCCTTTACGACCGAATCGGAGTATTATCTTCCATCGTGAGACTTTTAAAAACACTTTGTCTCCAATTTGAAACTCAATATTTTTCCTTTTCAAATCTGCATATGATTTCTGACGATCTGACGCTGCTTAAGACTATCGCGATCACTTTTACTTTCTGTTCAGTTTCTTTGATGAAATCAACACCGTGTATCTTATTCTCATTGAGCTCAGTCTAATACAAAGGTGTTCGGCATTTGTGGCTGTACAAAGCTTCATCAGGTGCCATTTTTATACTTGATTGAAAACTATTATTAGACAAAAATTCTATCAATGGCAAGTATCGTTCCCACATACCTTCAAACTCAAGAATGCAACATCTCAACATATCCTTGAGTATCTAAATAATCCGCTCAGATTGACCATCTGTTAGTGGATGAAAAGCAGTACTGAAATATAGCTTTGTACCTAATGCATTTTGCAGCTTCTTCCAAAACCGCAATGTAAATCTCGGATCTCTATCTGAAATAATAGAAATAGGTACTCCTTGCAATCTCACAACCTCAGAGATATACAACTCAGCAAGCTTATTGAGCGAATAATCCATGCGTACCAGAATGACATGTCATCCTATCAACCACTAACCAGACCGTATCTTTCTTACTAGGTGACAGAGGCAAACCCGAAACAAAATCCATCTAATTCTGCCTCATTTCCACTCGGGAATCATGATTGGCTGTAGTAACCTAGACGGTACCTGATGCTCAGCTTTGACTTGCTGATAGATTAAACTCTTTGAAACAAATTCAGAAATATCTCGCTTCATACCAGGATACCAAAAAAACTGTTTTAGATTGTTATATATTTTCGTACTTCCCAGATGTACTGATAATCGACTGCTATGAGCTTTATTTAAAATCATCCTAATCAACTCTGAATTTTTCAGAACACAAATTCAGCCTCTAAATCTTAAACAACTCTCAGCATCAATTCGAAAGTCTGAATCAATATTCAAATCACATTGAGCCCATTTTGCTAACAATTCATTATCAACTTTCTGAGCTTCTCAAATTTGCTGCATAAATAACGGTCTCGCTTTCAAATCTGTGACAATTGATCCATTATCAGATAAAGCCAAATGCGTATTCATCGCACAAAGAGCAAACAAAGATTTTCAACTTAAAGCATCAGCAACAACATTGGCCTTTCCCGGATGGTAGTCAATCACTAGCTCATAATCTTTTAACAACTCTAACCATCTTCGCTATCATAGATTCAGATCATTCTAGTCATCAAATATTTTAAGCTTTTATGATCGGAATAAACGTGACATTTCTCACCGAACAGATAGTGGCACAAAATATTCAACGCAAACACAATAGCTGCCAATTCCAGATCGTGGGTCGGATAGTTCTTTTCATGCGGCTTTAATTGTCTCGAGGTATAAGCTATGACTTTGCCTTCTTGCATCAAAACACAGCCCAGAACATTCAAAGATGCATCACTATAAACCAAAAATTCTTTACCCGGCTCTGGTTGAACTAGCACCGGAGCTTCGGTCAATAAAACTTTCAACTAATCAAAACTTTTCTGGCACTTTTCTGTTCACTCAAATTTAACATCTTTTTGAAGTAGTCTCGTCATTGGGGTTGCAATCATAAAGAAACCCTTTATGAACCGTCAGTAATAACTAGTGAGTCCCAAAAAACTTCAGACTTCAGATACATTTCTCGGAGGCTTCCAGTCTAGTATAGCTAAAATCTTGCTTGAATCAACCCTAATACCAGATGCTGATACGATATGTCCCAGAAAACTAACTTCTAGTAACCAAAACTCACATTTACTAAACTTCACATACAACTGCTTATTATGCAAAGTCTGTAGCACTACTCTCAGATGTTCAGCAGGTTTGGATTCATCACAAGAATAGATCAAAATGTCATCTATAAACTCAACTATAAATTGATCCAAATATGGTCTGAAGATCCGATTCATTAGATCCATAAAAGAAACAGGTGCATTTGTTAGTCCGAAAGGCGTAACCAAAAACTTATAATGTACGTACCTCATTCGGAAAGCAGTTTTTGGCACATCGGAATCTTTCACTCGCAACTAATAGTAACTCGATCTCAAATCAATCTTTGAAAACACTATAGCCCCTTTCAGCTGATCAAACAGATCATCAATATGTGGTAGAGTATTTATTCTTTATGGTCACTTTATTGAGCTGTCGATAATTGATGCACATTCTCATAGTTCCATCTTTATTTTTCACAAACAAAACTGGTGCACCTCAGGGAGAAAATCTCAGTCGTACGAAACCTCTATCTGTCAATTCTTGCAACTGAGCTTTCAATTCTTTTAATTCATTTGGTGTCATTCTGTATGGAGCTATCAATATCAAAGTCGTCCCTGGCACTAACTCAATACCAAACTCTACCTCTCAGATCGGCGGCAAACCCGGTAATTCTTTAAGAAACACATCCGAATACTCACACACAACTGGTATTGATTCAATCTTCTTTTTGGTCGCTTTAGAATCGAGCACATAAGCAAAGTAAGCTTCAAAAACCTTTTTCACATATTTCTGAGCTAACATCGAAGATATCACTGCCGGTAAGCCATTCAGATCATTAGATTCAATCCAAATAATCTCATCATTCTGGCGTTGCAAATCAATAGTCTTCTGTTTACAATTCACAACTGCATCATGTAACGTTAGCCAATCCATACCTAGAATTATATCAAACTCGTTGAATGGCAACAACATCAAGTCGGCCGGAAAACATGAATCTGGAATCATCAATGGACAATTCTTGCATACTTTGTCAACCAAGACACATCTGCCTATGGGGTTCAATACTCTAATCAAAAATTCAGTAGACTCTATAGGCAAAGTCTTATTGGATACTAAAGTCTCACATACATAAGAATGAGTCGATCCTGGATCTATCAATGCAATAACACTAGTATCATAAAGAGTGAAGGTACCGATAATAACATTTGGAGACGAAGCCTCTTCGCGAGCGCGAATAGCATAAGCTCTAGTAGGTGCGTGAGCCTCAGATCTAACAACTGTGCCTTTAGTTCCTCTCTAGCTGCCACTCACATTACTCATGTTTCTGGGTGGTCTACCTCGAGCTGACATATTTCTCGGTCTCGTATTCTACACTATATCTTGATTGGCTAACTCAGTACATTCATGGTTAAAATGATCTAACGATCCACATTTGAAACAAGCTCGATCATTCAATCTACAATTGACGCGATGTCGTTTACCACAATGTTTGCACTCAGGTTGATTCAGTCGGATGTTACCAAGACTAGCTACTGAGATAGCTTTCGAACTCACAAGTGGCCTGTCTCGATCACATTTAGAATAACCCGCAGTAGCCTTTGAATGGCTAAAATTGTAATACCCCTACCCGTATTCATTACCGAAATAGGGTATGAGGTATTACAGCAGTTTACGATTTTTTTATTTTTTATTCAATATAGCCCATTTATAAATATCTAACCTTCCTTGCAATATTAAATCGAGACCAATCCACATCAACCAAACCAATTCAACATATTTTTAAGATAAATTCATGCATATTTATAAGATAATGTCATCACATACCCAAAACTAGGTTTGTTAACCATACTAATGGCAACTTTACATTCATTTCATGTTAACATTTACTTTATTAGCTTATACATGCCATTGATTTCCAAAATAAAGTTTCTTTATCTACCGAAATCCTAAGGTTGATAGTGTGATGTGTCTCCGAACAAATTCGACCTTCAAGCTCTTAACACTACAAAACAGGGGAAAAGGAAATAGGGTAAGCACTTTGTGCTTAGTAAGCTCATGTAATAAGAATTATACTTACCTAATATTTTCAATACAATACAATAAACATTCATATATCCATTCAATGCATTATTACCCTAACATGCACAAACTCAACATTCAAGTTAGTACAATAATTTCCATGTACCAATAATATATACTATGATTGATGAGCTCATCAATACCATGATTTCCATTTCCTTATATTTTTTTCCTATTTATCCCGTTGAATTTCTTTGAATTTTTTATGGATTTTCAGAGGTACACTTTTAGTGTACATTTCCAGGTCCGTCAATTCATATTCATGTGCGCACATTTCCATTTCAGAGAGCACACTCCTGCGAACCTCATCCTTACAGCGGGATTACCAGTCCATGCTAAATCCCCTGTAATATAAACTCATAGAGTATTGTCAAGATTACCAGTCCAGGCTAAATCCCCTGCAATGACAATTACACTAATGAGCTTGGATCTAAATTACCAGTCCAAGCTAAATTCAGACCCTAATTCGGATTACCCGTCCGGGCTAAATCCATTTTCCACATATTCTTTGGGAGGGCTATATCAGGATAGGATCACCTGTCCGGACTAGATCCTTTTTATCATCAATTCCTTTTCAGAGATCCATCGAAATTTCCTTTCATTCAATCGGGATTTCTTCCCCTTTTTATCAAATATATCAATGTTTCATAAATTTTCATACAATGAACTTTCAAATCATATTCACATCAATAACATACATTTCAAGCATTTAAGAATATAATTCAAGTTACATGAACTTACCTTGATACTTGTTCGTGTACAAAAATCTACTAATCCTGAACTTTTTCCTTTCCTCGATCTAGCTTCGTATTTGAATCTTCTGGATCTAAATAAATAAATTTAATTATCAATTTAATACATTTCATGTTCATATGCAACAATTTCTATAATTTCAATATTATTATTTATAGTTTATTCAAAGCTGTTTATTTGAGTCATAGTCACTAAATTTTTTATAACTCGAGCTACAGAACTCCAAATTAATATCCGCTAATTTTACTTGAAACTAGACTCATATATATTATTACCATAAAATTTTCAGAAATTTTGGTTTAGCCAATAAGTACATTTTATTCTTTAAAGTCACCCTTGTTCTGCTATCTGACAGTTCTGACCCTTTTTCACTAAAAATTAATTATCTCTTCATACAGAATTTGGATGATGGTCCCGTTTGTTTCTCTTGAAAATATACTCATTTAGGATTCTATAAATATAAATTTAAGCCCCTAATTATTTTTATTCAATTTTTTTATGATTTTTCAAAGTCAGAACAGTGGAACTAGAATTCATTCTGACATTGTCTCACAAAATTCATTATATCTCATGATTTAATCCATTACTTACAGCGTTTCTTCTATGAGAAACTAGACTTAATAAGATTTAATTTCATATTTTTTTCATCTTCTAATTAGATTCCTAAAATTTATGGTGATTTTTCAAAGTTAGTCTACTGCTGCTGTCCAATATTGTTTTAGTGCAAGCTGTTTATTACCATTTTTCCCTTAAGCTTTTAATAAATAACAATTTCGTCCATACTCAATTAGCCTCTCAATTAAGCTGATTTTTCTTAATTAACACTTCATTCTATCACCTTAAACTAGTTTACAACCTTTAGGAATCAAAATTTCAGCAATAGACTTTAATTCCAAACATTTTCACAATTACGTCCTAAAAATCTATTTCTATTGAAATTACCTAATAAAATCATCTCATAAACAAATTAAAGCTTTAATTTCATTCTATTTCATCATAAACTTACAGCACTCAACCATGGTTACTTTCAATTTCTTCCATGAAATCAAAAACTAATAAATTTAATAGTAGGACCTAATTGTAAAAGTCTTAGAAACACAAAAATTACAAGAAAAAGGCAAGGATTAACTCACTTGGTGCAAAAATTATGGAATACCAGCTTAGAGAACCCTCCTATGGTGTTTTTAGCTGCTGGAATTGAAGAGAAATGAAGAGAAATCTAGATATTTCCTATTTAGTCCTATCTTTATTTAGTTAATTTTGCAATATTCCAATTTTGCACTTAATTTATCAATTTTCCTGCTGATTTCATGCCCTTGCCGTCCAACCCAAATAAAATTTGGGTCTAATTGCCTTTTAAATCCTCTCTCATTAGACACTTAAGCTATTTAATCATCCCATCCACTTTTACACCTTTTACAATTTAGTCCTTTTCATTTAATTAACTATCCAAACATTAAAATTTCCTAACAAAATTTTAATACCACATTACTAACATTTCATAAATATTTATAAAATTATTTTCGACTCGGTCTTATGAGATAGAGGTCCCGATAAGTTATTTTACCCAATTTCTTCAATAATTTCTTTTTCTAAGTAACCACTAAATCGGTAAAAAAAATTTATCAATATTTTCATACGATTTTCCTATCATATCAATTTTCATGCAAAAATATTGAAATAAATTTCTCTTTAAATCGGATTTGTGGTTACGAAACCACTATTACGATAACCTTGAATTTAGGCCATTACAAAAATCATCTCGAAATTTCTTTGATGCCGACTGAAATAACTTATTTGATGATCTTTTTCGTGAATCTTTAGCTTCAAAATATACTTTTCTTTTCTATTTCCCGAGTTCCTCAGCTTTCCACGCTCGTTCAACAAGCACAACAAACTCTTTTATTTCCAGAATCCTGACTAATAACTTGTTGTCTTCTTTCAAACCGTCTTCAAATCTCTTGCACATAATTGTTTCAATCGAGACACATTCTCGTGTATATTGACTTAATCTCACAAATTCTCGTTTGTATTCTGTAACAGACATACGGCCCTATTTCAACTCAAGAAACTCTTTGCATTTCTGATCTATGAATCTCTAACTGATGTATTTCTTCCTAAACTCAGTCTAAAAGAACTCCTAAGTGACCCATTCTTTCGGAACCACTGATATCAATGTTTTTCCACCAATGGTACGCCGTATCTCTTAGAAGTGAAACAGCACACTTAAGACATTCATCAGGAGTACATGACATTTCGTCAAACACTCGTATTGTATTTTCAAGCTAGAACTCAACTTTCTCAGCATTATCATCAGTCGTGGCACGAAGCTCTTCAACCCTATATTTTCTAATTTTATCAACCAGAGGCTTATTCAACTAAATCAAATTCACAACTTGTGGCATGACTAAGACTTATGGAGGATTAGACGATGGTGGAGGTTGTGGAGCAGCTGGATTAGTTCTAATATATTAAGTGAACTACTCATTCATCACCTAGAAGAAGGCTTGCTTAACCTCTCCCTCGTGCTACTCGTAATCAGCCTAGAATCAACCGGCGCTACCCCTTGAGCAGGAGCGGGCTCATTACTCTCAACGTCATCAGCTACAGCTCGATCGGGATCCATTTACTATATGATAAACACATTTTAACTGTCAGGAATCATCACACTATCACAGTTTATATATATGGAATATATAGCTAAACACACACACGCTACATTAGTCCTAGAATCGACTAAACCGTAGCTCTGATACCATTTAAGTGTAACACCCCTAACCTGTATCCATTGTCAGAATAGGGTTACGAGGCATTACCAAAAATCACACACGATTCATATACATTCATACAACCATAATCAAAATCTATTCATATTGTCCCTTGTAAGGTCCTACGAGGCCTTAAAACATGCTTAGAAGTGGTTTGGGACTAAAACAATAACATTCACAAACTTTAAGAAACTTAAAAAATTTTCTAACGCTTAAGGGTCACACGCCCGTGTGAACAGACTGTGTGCCTCAAAAGGACACCAGACATGCCCATGTTCAAGTGAAAATAGGCATACATACTGACTTGCACCACAAGACCGTGGACACGCCTGTCTGCAGGGCCATGTGAAATCTAAGGGGGTTACTGACTTGGGTCACACGGCCGACCATAAGCCCATGTTCCATCTTGAGTCCCACACACGACCAATAAACACGCCCATGTGTCTAGGCCGTGTCAAAACTGTAGGGTATACTGACTTTAAATCGTAGGGTACCCCAGGGGACACATGCCCGTGTGCTCAGCTGTGTGGAGTGAAAATAGACTTAGTTTAAGTCACATTTCTCACCCTCCTCAAGCATACCTAAAACACATCAAATTGCATCATTTCTAAACATATATATGTATAGTCAAAACATGCCAATTCACCATATATTATACCATCTAATATCAACCATTTCAATTACTCAATTGATGCCAATGTCCCAGATGTGGTCTTACACGAAATCACATATCGGAATCCTATGTCATGACATATGTATCCTATTCTATTCCTATGGTTTGTACGGGACTTTCAGACATCATATCACTGTCGATGCTTTCTCAATATCATATAAACACGAATACATCAATTCAAATACATTTATTTGCATATGAACTTACCTTGTAGTCGGAATAAATGGACGAAATCAGCTACTCGTCAACTTTCGATTTCCCCGATCTAAATGCAATTTCTTTCTTTCAGGATCTATATGTATTCAAAATTAATCTATTTAATCATCAATTTAAACAATTTCATCCATAAATGCATAATTTAGCTAATTTGCACTTTGTCCTTAAAGTTTTACATTTCTTTTAATTTAGTCCCTATTTCAAAACAACACAAAATACACAAAATTTCAATAAACTCATGTTAGGCCGAATTCTCTTTAGGTCCCTAGCAGCCCATAAATTTCATTTATTTCATAATTTAACCACACATTTTACACTTTTCACAAATTAGTCCTTTTTATTCAATTTCATTAAAAATCACTTTACAAAATAAAGGTATCTATCATCAAGCTTTCATATTTCATCAAAAAACAACAAAATCTCAAGCTATCCATAATGGAAAATCACAAAACCCATAACCAATTCAAAAATTCAAGCATGGGCTAGCTAGTATTCGAAACAACGATCACAAAAACGTAGAAATCATCAAAAACCAAGCAAAATACATACCTTAATCAAGCAAAATGAGTGTCAAACTTTAAAAGCCCTAAAATGATTCTTTTTCTCTTCAATGTCCAGTCGAAATATGAACAAGCATGGAAATTTTATGTTTTGTTTTATTTTAATAACTTTTATTTCATTAATTAATAATTTAACCTTAGTAATAACATTAAAATTCCACTATCTCATGTCCATCTATGTCCATTCATTAAAACCATGGTCTAATTACATCATAAGGACGTCACATGTATTAAGACATAACAATGTAGCACTTTAACAAATAGCTAGCTACTTTTACATTTTACGCAATTAAGTCTTTTCATAAAATCGAGCACACAAACGATAAAATTTTTACACGAAATTTTCACACATATCACATATCATGTTGTAAACACAGAAAAAAATATTAAAATATTTTTATGACTTAGAATTGTGGTCCCAAAACTACTGTTCCAACTAGGGACTAAACCGGGCTGTTACAAATTCTATGCCTAAGGTGTCCAATTTGACTTTAGGGACTAAATTGAATAAGTTACAAAACTTGTGTTCTAGAAGCTTCAAGCATGAAATTGCATTAGATTATTAATTAGATGTCCTTAAATAGCAATTTTACCAAGTTCTTAAATTTTGGACAAAAATGGGCATAAATAGGAAAATTTTGAAAGAAATGCCTTAAGGGCATTTTAGTCATCTGGTAAATAGATAAATAAAAAGTGAAAAAGAAAGAAAACTTGTCCATCTTCTTCTTGCTTGTGCCAAAATTCCAAGGGTTGCCACAGCTAGGGTTTGTTCATCTTTCAAGCTCAAAAGTAAGTGCATCCTAGTCCCATTTTTAATGTTCTTTGTATTTTTGAAGTTGTCATCAACCGAGCTATCCATTTTTGCCTTTTATTTGAGCTAGGTTTCATGTATGAAATTTGACCCATGGGTGACATGTTTTTATTTTGATGTTTAATGGAAGAATATGAAAGTTTGATGTGTAATGAACATCTTTTACTAAGTGATTTTTAGTGAAAACACCTAAAAAGGGCTCACTTGTAAAAGATGTAAAAATGGATAGTAGACATGTGAAATAAAGGAAAATGTGGGCTGATATGAGCATGGTATAGGTTTTGGTAAGGCTTGGGTAACAAAGAAAATGCATGCATTTCATTTTTACGAGCCTAGGGACCAAAGTGTAAATAAGTGAAAAGTTAGGAGTAAAAAGGTAATTTCACCTAAGTATGAATTATGGGTCGATTCAACAAATGTGAGTATTAAATAAGCTAAATTTGACATTATATATCAAGAAAAACGTGATCTGGGACTTGATCGGGGGAAAACAAAGTTTACGAGGATTAGGCTCATTCTTATCATTTTTGCACCAACGTAAGTTCATATGCAAATTATGCAATGTGTACCTGTAACAACCCGTTTTTAGGGTTAATTGAAATAGTGGTTTCAGGGACACCAAATCTGACGAGTAGGTTTGTAAATATTATATTTAATATATACGAGTTAATTGTGATTTTAAAAATGTTTTTGATATTGTGATTTTTTTTTGTTTTATAAACGGTTTAGTAAGTTCAAGTGGTATGACCATAAGGTTAGTGGGTTTAGAAAATGAGGTATCAAGGACCTCGTTTCTATAAACCGAGTCGTAAATATTTGTATAAATATTTACGGAGTGGCAATAAGATGGTATTAAAGTTTCGTTGAAAAATTTTATCGTTTCGATAGTTAATTAAGCAAAAAGGACTAAATCGCGTAAAGTGTAAAACTTGTTTGCTATTAGTTAAGGTGTCTAATAGTTATGATTTATTAAAGTGGAGGCACTTATGTTGTAATTATACCATTTAAGTGTTAGTGGACATTTATGGGAGTTGGTATTCTTGAAATTTGTTTTAAATTAAAAGGTTAAAATAGTAAATTGGATATTAATGTTAAAATGAATAAAACAAATTATGTACATCTTCCACTATCATTTTGGCAACCGAAAATTGAGAAAGAATGGCAGCCATGGAAACTTTTACATTCGGCCATGGAAATTGGATTGCATGGTATGGTTTTTTATTCCCGTTTTTAATAATTTTTACGTTTTTGGGATCGTTGCTTTGTGTTCTAGCTAGCCCGTATCTCCGATTTCAAAACTGTTAAAGTACTTGAATGTTGCCATTGTTGAATGCATGAGTATTTTGTTAGTTGATGCTCGAAAATAAATCATTGTTCTTAAATGTACAAGTGTTGTAAAGTGAATTTTGGTAAAAATGTCAATTTTGGATTAAATTGTGAAATGTGGAAATTTAGTGGTTACTATGTGTAATAAATTGAAAATATGGGCTGATAGTAATCTATGGAAAATTCGGCTAGCTTGGGTTTGTGTTTAATTTCATGAAATTGTGATTTTATGTGATAAGGGCTAAATTGTAAAAGTGTGAAATTTTAGGGGTAAAATAGTAATTTTACCAAAATATGAAATTGAGTTAAAATGAATAGAATATGAATTGAAATAGCTAAATTTGATTGATTAGATCAAGTTAAGCCTCGTACGAGTCTATATCGAGGGAAAAACAAAGCGTTGAACTAGTCGATCCATTTCAACGTTTTGACGATTGAGGTAAGTTCGTATGCATTAAGTATTATTATATTTGAATATTTAATGCGTTGAAATTGTACAAATGATATATTCATTACTATTACTATGTTAAGCAATACATCGAATAATTATATGTGGCACTTAACATGCAAAGTATCGGGGATGACACTTAGTGTGCGATACATCCAGAATGGCACTTAGTGTGCAAAGTACCACTAAATGTAACACCCCAAACACAGCCTAGACGCTATGGCCGAATCTGGTGATGTCACATAATAGCTTGTTGAAACTAAGTTGTTACGATAAAACCGTTTCCATTTGTTTACTCTTGTTGACTCCAAAATTGCTTACTTATTTACTCAATTATTTTAAAACGCAATTCATTGTAGAAGCTTTAGAAATCATTTAATTTATGAAAAACTAAATTAATTAGGTGAATCCATCCATCTTAGAAAACCCCCTTTTATTTTAGAGAAAACCATTTGTTTATTGAGTTTGTTTAGTTATTAAATCCACGAAAACAGTCTAAAATTTGAAATAAAAGCAAACAGTCTAAAAAGTCCAATTTCAAGGCTAAATAAATACATATACGCATATTCACATGTTCATGTTACTTCATACTTCAACCAATATACTTACATACTCAGAGCCAATCTTAACATATTTTCACTTGAATCAAAATTCATATATCCTGAATAAGTTATATATATACTTCATACAACCATATGCAATGGCCGAAAGAACACTATCCAAATGAATAATCACAATTTAAACCGAATCAATTTTTATAACATATATATGGTACATACCTGACCATCTTAGGTTTGTGAGCCCATTTATTTGAATTATTACAGCAAGATCACAGATTTCCAACCCAAATGCCTTCGGAACTTAGCCCAGATATAACATCAGCACGAATGCCTTCGGGACTTAGCCCGGATATAATATCATCACGAATGCCTTCGGGACTTAGCCCGGATATAATACCAGCACGAATGCCTTCGGGACTTAGCCCGGATATAACACCAGCACGAATGCCTTCGGGACTTAGCCCAGATATAAATCTCACACAAGGCCTGCGGGTCTTAGCCCGGTTAAAATCCTCAATTATCATGCACATATATATATCTTAATACATTAGCATTTCATTTACCTTACTAGAACACAAGCACAACATGCTTATCAATAATTTCACTTTCGGCTCAATAGCCACATACAAAGAACCCGATTTCATTTCAATATTCAACATGATCTCTATAAGCATTCAGATACAAGTCATATGTACAAATTATTTATCTCACTACTTAATTCAAGTAGAAACATTAGGTTACAATTTATATATTATGCTTATATATCATGATTTTATCAAATCATAAGCTAAGTTCCATTACTCAAAGACTTACCTCGGATGTTTTGAATAGTTGCAGATAGGCTACTCGATTGCTTTCTCCTTTCCCCTATTTGAATTAGTTCCTCTTTGCTCTTGAGCTTCTTAAGCATTCAAATAACCGAAAGTCTTCCCCCTTTTCTTTCTTCAATATTTTCTTTCCCAAATTCGACAATGAAGAAGAAAGATGAACATTTATTTTTTTTATCAACTTTTATTGTTTTACTAATTAATTTCTTTAAAAAAATAAAGCCATCACTTATTATAATAGTATAATAAAACATAGATGTTATATCAACCATCATTTATGGCCGACCACTAAACAAAATTGGTCCATTTAACATGCAAATCCCTCATGTCATCATTTCATGCATTGTTTGGTACTTTAAAATTTACCTATCACACTTTCAAGTTTTATCACATGAGTCCTATCTTATAAATTTCACATACAAATGATTAGATCAAAGCATGAAACTTTCACACATGCATTTACACATATAATAAACACAGAATTTAACAGTTAATTATTTTTATGACTCAGTTTTGTGGTCCCGAAACCACTTTCCGACTAGGGTCAAATTAGGGCTGTCACAACTCTCCCCCACATAAGAAATTTTCGTCCCCGAAAATCTTACCAGTAAATAAGTTAGGATATCGATCTTTCATAGAGTCTTCAGGTTCCCATGTAGCTTCTTCAACTCCATGCTTAAGCCACAATACCTTCACTAATGAGATTTCTTTATTTCGTAGTTCTTTTACGTCACGAGCCAAAATACGAACCGGTTCTTCTTCGTAACTCAAATCAGATCGAATCTCAACCTCTGATGGACTAATTACATGCGATGGATCAGATCTATAACGTCGAAGTATCGAAACATGAAAAACATTGTGAATCATTTTAAGTTCAAGGGGTAGAATCAATCTGTATGCTACCGGCCCAATTCATTCAGATATTTCATATGGCCCGATGAACCTCGGACTCAATTTGCCCTTACGGCCAAATCTGAGCACCGCTTTTCATCCCCAGACTGATGGTCAATCCGAATGGATTATTCAGATACTCGAGGATATGTTAAGATATTGCATCCTTGAGTTTAGTGGTTCTTAGGAACGGTATGTGCCTTTGATTGAATTCGCTTACAACAATAGTTTTCAATCAAGTATTAAAATGGCACCTTACGAGGCTTTGTACGGTCGTAAATGCCGTACACCGTTGTTTTGGACCGAGCTTAGTGAAAATAAAATCTTCGGGGTTAATTTGATCAAAGATGCTGAACAGAAAGTAAAAGTGATCCATGAAAGTCTGAAACCAGCTTCAGATCGTCAGAAGTCGTATGCAGATTTAAAACGAAAAGACATTGAATATCAAGTCGGAGACAAGCACACGCCCGTGTTGCGTCAACAGTGAGGTTTTTAACTTTCGTCAAAACCTCATTTTCTATGCAATCGAGTATACACACCTAATTTCGATTGATGCCACCATGATCCCCGAGCACTCTAGAAACTATAATTGATCAATTTCACTCAATTTATTACTTACTCGATCGAACTAAAACCAAATCTGAAACGAGAAACGCATCCCTTAAGTAATGAAAAGCTTACCCCAACTCCTCAAACAGTTGATTACGTAATAGCACAATGAGACCCTTAAACCACACGAGATGTTGCTGCCAAACGTCAAAAATCCCCCGAATCAAAGTTGGAAAAAATCGTAAGTTAAAAAGAACAAAAACTCCACTTACCAGAATGTGACAAGAATTGACCCAACGGAACAAAGAATTTGAGTTTGACAACAAAAAAATGAAAGGAGAAGAAGTAAAGGAAAAGAGATGGCATCAAAGAGGTGAGGAGTTTTGGGAAAAACCTAAATTTTGCAGAAAGAAACAATAATGCTCAGAAAATCTGATAACCCCAAAATCCACTCCCCTAAATTCTCTCTACCAAACTCCCACTACTCAGATTTCCAATACAACTCAAAGTCTCCAACCAATGAGCAAATAAAAATATTTGTCCTTGCACTCACGTAAGGATTCAAACTCCTGACCCTCTGCCAACCAACACTCCCTTTTACCACCAAACTAGTAGGCCCATTCTGATATAAGCTTATCAACAATTAAATACAAGCTTATTGACCAAAGATTGGGCTTTATTCCTAAAATACCAAAATTTTCCCAAGTCATGGCTTGAACTTAGGACCTCACACATACATCCAGAACACTTAACCACTAAAGCAAGTACCCAATTATGTCACACATCTGCAAAAACAAAAATTTAAATTTTGGGGTGTTACATGCGCAAAATCCCAAAATAAAAAATAACCAAGCCAAAGACCAAAGACTTTAAAAATTACACAACCAAACCAATAGAAAACTTATTTAAAGTACTTTATTTGAAAATAGTCTGATGCCTGAGGTGGTGATCCCTATGCCAGGTCTGGTCTTAGTCTCGTGCATTACTTGAGAAGTTTTAGACTGATGTGGTAAGCTTATAAAAGCTCAGTGTGAGTTAAAACAATAAACAATCATACCGATAATTAGAATGGGTAACAATCATCATTAGCATTTTAGAATAGTACATGGCAAACCAATCAATGTATGAGCATGTCATGCACATGATGCAATGCAAAAAGGTTCCTACACAACCATCTGCTGCACACCAAGAATTCCCTAGAACCCATGTACTAAACTCCAAACAATGTGAGCCAAAGCTCGATATGAACAAATCACCAATCAATAATGTAGTTAAACTGCCAGTAAAATGAAGACAAGCTGTTGATGATGTGGAGTAGCCACCAATATAAATAATGCAGATGAATTGCCAATAAATGCATTAAATTGCCCAATCTTCTCAGTACTCCAAGTGGAGTGCACTGACAACAAGTTTGTGAACTTTAAATGTTGTCGGTACTCCACGAAACTCCTTTGTCAAACACAAATACCCACCCCATGCAAATGCAATATGTCACACAATCAGTAAACACATCATGCTTCCAATAATAATTTCAGTATAATGACTTGCTTAACACACATATCAATAAATAGTATCGGGGTGTGCCTTACTTACTTTCAATTAATAGAATCACTGTCATGTGTACATGCTTTCAATATAATCAATATCATACATGGTTTATAGCATAAATACGTACATAGCCTAATATCAGTCTTGACAAGTTATAAGCCCACCAAACAGTGTCATAATATTTAACATTCTACACATGCGTCCAATGATCAATATCCATCACAACATACATACAATCAATCGAAACAGTGGCACATAATCATACAGAACGTAAATCTCACACATAATCACTCGATCCCAAATAGGGCCTTAAATAATCAACCTTACTATATAAATATGTACCTTGCTCGATACTCCATTTATTTGTTTTTAGGCCATTCGGCCATGCCACAACCAGCAAGAACATTTTACCAATTTCAATTATACTAAATCAATTTTAAGCTAATTACGAAAAGGTATGACCCACACGTTAAATCATAATCTGTAGCACTAAATCATAAAATTTGCACTTCCACAGTTAAGCCTTAAATGAGCCTAAATCCAAAAATAGCACCTAATACATTAATAATATGATTAAAACCAACCTTGAAACAACCCTAAGGGTTCGGCCAAAACAATATCACATTAACAAATTTTCATATTCGAAACGACAAGCAAACTTATACTAATTTGATAAGAAATGAGAGTACGGATGAGATCCGACTTCACTACTAATTCGAGACATTTTGATCAACACCTATGATTAAAATAAGATGACACTTAGTGTGCGAAACATCCAGAACGACACTTAGTGTGCAAGGTATCGGATACGGCATATAATGTGCGATACATTGAATATTCAACGGGTAAATGAAAGATGTGATTGAGTATGAGATTGGTACTGGATGATACAGGTATATACGAAAATTGGTACAATATGGTACAGGTATGTACAGAAATTGGTACAATATGGTACATGCATGTACGAAGATTCAATTGAGTATTGAATCTGTGAAAATGGTGAGTTCATGATCATTGTGGAATAAATAGTGATTGAGTAATAAATTTGGTTGATGGTTACATGTTAGGCTTTTGGGTCAAAATGAGTTGAGATATACTCCATTTTCACTCATTTAAATTGTAGGTTAATGGTTATGAGAAAAGGGTAAAGATTGGAAAATTCTTAGATTTGAATTGCTATTGAAAGCATGGAAAAGAATAAGTTTTTGGATGTTTTAAAGATATTTAGCTATGTGCTTGATATGTGAATACATCTCAGTAATGTAAACTCAGGTCATAATGCTTTATGATAATTTTCTAGTTTATGTGATAATAAAATTTTAAAAGCTAATGTTGTTTTAAGCTAAGGCCAAGACATGTTGGATTGACTTAAATGGTTTATACTTATAAATTGAAGTTATAAGCTTTATTTCTTTGAATTACGAACTTACTAAGCTGTGAAGCTTACTTTGTCTTATTTTTCTATGTTTTGTAGTGTTTCAAAAGTTTGCTGGGTTGGAAGTCAATAGAGATTGCATCACACTATCCTGCTATTGATTTTTGGTATTTTTACACTTTGGGGCTTGGTATATGTGATGTACAAGCTAGAATGTTTATGTATTTAAGTTTTGATATGTATATATGTTATGCCATGAGAGTTGGCTAGAAAATGATATGTTTGTGCTTAGTTTTGCTATGGATTTGAAGAAGTTATTGAATAATGATGATTTAGTTATAGTAAAGCATGTTTTAAACATGGAATTGGCTGAAAATTCTAGTATAAATGTTGTTTTATGTTGCTTGTAGGAATCACCCACAAAGGGGTGGCAATTTTAGCTTAAACCAAGCCTGCATTGTGCCACATGGCCAGGGCACACGGGCATGCCTTGTGGCCGTGTATGCAAAGCAGTAACCTCCTATGACCGCACGGTTAAGACACATGGGTGTGTCATATGGCCGTGGGCTTAAGTCAATAGCTAGCTAAGTATCACACGGCCATAGCACACAGGCGTGTCTATTGGTCGTGGGTGAAAGTCAATATGTATACTCTGTTTTAGCACGGCTGGATTACATGGGTGTGTCTGGTGCCCGTGTGAGGCACACGGCCAGGGTACACGGACGTGTAACCCCTGCAAAGATAAAAATTTTCTAAGTTTCCAAAAGGTTTCAAATGTCATCGGTTTAGTCCCGAACCTCTTCCGAGCATGTTTTAAGGCTGTGATGAGCCTAGTAAGGGACAATATGATTGTGAATGATAAAGGTTTTAAATTATATGCAAAATGTATGATTCAAATGTGTTTAAATGTTATGACGTAAGTCTGGTAATGCCTCAAACCCTGTCCCGGCTTGGGATACGGGTAAGGGGTGTTACAGTACCATACATTAAGTGCTTTTAATATTGCATGTATGGTAAGTATTTATATATTTAATGTAATATTGTATCATGTGTTTGATGCCTAAATTTTATTATGTATTATGCTTTGATTATTCCATAAGTTTGTGATTGGTGCTATGAGTATTGAAATCAACATTATGAGCAAGTTCGACAGAGAGGTGGTATCGAAGAATCCCGTATGAACCTTAGGAATAGTTTAAGATACAATTGACATGTCACTAGGAAGTTATGTGATCTGAATCCATGAGTTGTGATCTGAGTTCATGATTTATGTCACACATGTTATGGTGGTCCGGGTACTGGTCTTGTACATACTACCGATGGCAGGGTAGTCTGACATGTGTTACGGATACCTGACAGCTTGTGTGAGTAGAACTATGAGTAACTCAAAAGCGAGCAACATGTGATATAAGATATGAGGTAGCCTTGGGTACATATGAGGCACTTAGGTACAAGATTTTCGATGTATCCGACTGTATTCCGAGTGTTCAATGAGTAGTTCAAGAAAACATCAATGAATAATCTTAATGATTGCATCAAAGACGAGAAAGTAAGCTATTATGTGCAAGTGGCACAGGTATGTACATCGAATTCATGAGAATACCATAAGATATGATGAACTTAGGGTAAGAATATATATATGAAGATTAAGTTTAAGAGATTTGATAAAAATGCAAGACTATGTTTATTATGCTAAATGTATGGTTAATGTTTGTTTAAGTTGCATTCTATTTGCTTGTGAACTTATTAAGCTTTAAAGCTTACCCCCCTTCTTTTCCTTTTCTTATAGTGTCACCAAGTTAGCTCGGCGATTGGAGGACGTCGGAGATTTCGATCACACTATCAATTAGATATTTTGGGTATTGTTAGTCTCAACATTTTGAATATGGCATGTATAGGGACTTGGTTATTTTGTTATGTGTCATATTAAATAGCCAAATGTGTTGGCTCATGAAAGTATTATGATTATTTTGTATATGGCCATGAGAGGTGGCTTATATTGATTATTAGGTTGTAACCCTAATTATTCATACATGCATACAAATGTGTTATGCTTGATGTGGTTGTTCATATTAATGAATGTGATGGATGGTATGCATGTTTAATGAATGAAATATCATTAATGTGGATAATAATAAATGTGGTACTAATGTGAAATTTAAAGGTAGGTTTATAATGATAGGAAAAAGTGACATTGGTGTTGAATGCTATAACAAGGCATGATAGGTTGAGTATGTATCATGTGACATTATAGACATATTTTATCCATGAAGTGTGTTTAAGTTTGTGAGTGAATAAGGGTGGAAAATGGCTTGGAAAATAGCCTAGAATTTGTCCACACGGTTAGACACACGGGCATGTGTCTTGGCCATGAGTGACACACGGACTGCCCCATGGGCGTATGATTCGGCCGTGTGTCCCCTGAATTCTAATTATGTAAAATAGAATGCCCAGTAGTAAACACACGGACAGAGACACGGCTGTGTGTCTCAGCCATGTGAGGGACACAACCATAGGTGTAACAGCCCGATTTAGGGCCTAGTCAGAATAGTGGTCTCAGGACCACAAATTCAAAGTTGGGAAAATAATTTTTATTACTATTATGAAGTTATAGCATGAATATATTAGTGCATGAAAAATGTGGTGAGTTAATTTTGATGTTTGGAGCCCGATTTCGAAAAAGGACTAAATCGCATAAAAGACAAAAGTCACATTTTAGTGCCCAAATGTGTTAAATAGCTAGAAAATGTAAATTGGGGGTCTTTAAAAGGGCACTTAGACCCTTTTAAACAAGCTGGCCGGTCATGCTATGAAGGGAAACAAATAGTCAAAAGTTTAGGTAAGTGATGTCATGATTGGGTGACAAAATAATGCCTAAGGCCTATCTATTATTTTTTTACTTCTCCATCTTTTCTCTCCATCGAAAATATCAGCAAACTTGGAGGTTTGAAAGCTAAAAATTTGCAGCAACTTATTCTTCTCATAATGTAAGTGATCTTGATGATTTTCTTATTGATTTTTACATTTTTGGAATGCTTGTATCATAGGCTTTCAAATGAGAGGACTGAAAAACCGTAATTTATACATGTTTTTATCCCTTGCTTAGCACATTTATGGATGGTTTCTCCTTAGATTTGGTGAATTCGATGCTCCTACTTCTTTAATTTCATGTTTTATACTTAGGTGAGCATAAGAGAGTAAAAAGAGCGAGAAACGGGCCGAAAACGGAGAGAATGGACCCACATAGGAAATCAACACGGCCTGGACTTGCTCACCTGGGTCTGTCTCACGGTCGTGTCCCTTTGGCAGGATCAAAGCACGACTTATACAGGTAGACTACATGCCTGTGCCTATTCAACAGCCTTGACCACGGGCTGGAGTAATCGCACATGGGCGTGTCACAAGGGCGTGTCCTTGCCGAGCCTAAGTATAACCCTATTCGAAAAAGGCCAATTTTGAGGGCTCTTAGACATTCTAAAGCCTATTTAAACACCTGAGGAGGCACTTAGGAAGGAGACGCTGAGTAGGAGGCAAGGAATTACTCAAGGGAAGCCGATTGGTCCATCTCAGAAGACGGATTCATCATCAAGACTGAAGATCTCCCTTCAATTTCCATTCAGGGGTTTTAGGTTTTCTTTATGTTTTGTATTCATTATACTTATGAGATGATTTCTTCTATAATTATGAACTAAACCCCCTAAATACCTAAGGGGAATGAAACCTCAGACGGATCTTGTTATTATTATTTGAATCATATGATAAATATTTGACTTGTTCTTAATTATGTGTTCTTAATTCTTGTTTTAATATTCCAGGATATTGATTCAAGTTAATGCTCTTATTCAGAGGAGGAATAGACCCTGTCTAAGAGTAAATTTGTCATAATTAAGCGGAGTTGATTGAACGCCTAGAGATAGGGTGATAAGATTTTTTCGGATTAGGGTGAAACCTAATAAGGGGATCCATAGATTGAGTTAATGCAACACTAGGTGTTAATTAGAAAGACATTTCAATTAATAAACCTAGGGTTAGACGTTATTCTCGAGAGAGAAAATAATATAACTTAGGGATTTCTATGGATCAAGCTAAATGAATAAATCGTCTGATTCAGAGTCAAATAACAAGTGAAGTCTAGGTGGATTTTTCCTTAGGTATTGTCTTAATCAATCTAATTTTTTAAAAAGTATTTTCCCAAATTTTTTTTCTATGCATTCTTAGTTTAGTAATTAGTTTAGATAACCAAATCCCTTAATTTTTAGGCTAGATAATAAAAAGAAGGTAATTACTAGTACTCTTGGTTCATTTGGGTTCGACAATCTGGTCTTGCTAAAGCTATACTACTGTTCGATAGGTACACTTGCCTTCATCATGATAATAGTTAGTTTCAAGAACGATTAATTATAAATATTTAAAACCTGTAGCGAATATCACGTATCAAGTTTTTGGTGCCGTTGCCGGGGAACTAGATATTAGGAACACTCAATTTGTATTACTTTAGCCATTCTACTTTATTTGGATTTAAATTTTTATTTTCTTTTCTAATTTTTCTTTTCTTCGTTCCTGGCAGGTTTTTATAGTGTATGACTAGAAAAAACCCATCGGGACCATTACTATTTGCTAGTGAGATCGATCGCACAGTTTGCAAAAACCAAAGATAAATAAGGCAAATCTTACGATGCATAAATGAAGAGTAAGAGGATGATACTTCAACCACAACCGAGGAGATGGCTGAAAACCAAGAAAATCCACTACCTCCTGTGATTGCTGCTAATCAGAATCCTGCTCCACGCACTATGTATGATTATGCTAAACCTTCTTTAACAGGAACTGAATCGAGATAGTTAGACCTGCTATAGCTGCAAATACTTTTGAACTGAAACCTAACACAATTTAAATGATACAGCAATTTGTTCAGTTTGATTGTTTGCAGGACAAAGATCCTAACGCTCACTTGGAAAAATTTTTGGAGCTATGTGATACATTTAAAATTAATGGCGTTTCTGATGACGCCATTCGCCTTCAGTTATTCCCTTTTTCATTGAAAAACAAAGCTAAATAGTGGTTGAATTTGTTACCACGAGGATCAATCACTACTTGGGAAAAAATGACTGAAAAGTTTTTATTAAAATATTTTCCGCCAGCTAAAACGGCTAAATTATGTAATGATATCTCTTCTTTTGTTCAGATGGATTTAGAAACACTCTACAATGCATGGAAGAGATATAAGGACCTCTTAAGAAGATGCCCTCACCATGGGTTACCACTCTGGCTATAGGTTCAAACATTTCATAATGGCCTGAATCCTTCGACTCAAAAGATGATCGACGCAGCCGCTGGCAGAACTATCAATAATAAGACACCTGAAGATGCTTATGAATTTATAGAAGAGATGTCACTGAATAATTATCAGTGGCAAGTCATGAGGACAAAGCCAACAAAAACAGCCGGCGTTTATAACGTTGATTCGGTCACCATGCTCTCTAATTAGGTAAAACTCTTGAATAAGAAAATTGATGGTTTTCTTAGTTCTTCACAAGTTCACCCAGTAATGCAGTGCGAAGCAAGTGGAGGTGGACCGAGCAATCCAGATTACCCACCCTATGGCCACAACATGAAGAACAAGCAGTTAAATTACATGGGTAATAATCCTCAATCTCAAAATAATCCTTATAGTAATACTTACAATGAAGGTTGGAGAAACCACCCAAATTTCTCATGGGGAGGCCAAGGAAATCAACGACCACCACCACCTCTAGGCTTTCAACAACCACCCTACCAACAAGAGAAAAAGCCAAACCTTGAGGAGATACTAACAAGATTCATCTTGGTGTCAGAAACACATTTTTAGAATACTGAGACAGCAATTAAAAATCAACAAGTTTCGATCCAAGGGCTCAAAACTCAGATAGGTTAGCTCGCTAAATTGATACCTGAACAACCACAAGGTAGCCTGCCGGGAAACACTGAATCTAACCCAAGGGAGCAAATCAATGCAATTACCATTCAAGATGAGGAAGAGTTAGTTGCACCTGAACCAAAACAGAAGCAAGAAACTGTGGTAAGTAAAGGTAAGGGTGAGGTGGACCACAATGACCAGAAACCGGTAAGTAAAGAGTACAAACCTCATGTGCCATACCCAAACGCTACAAGGAAAGACCGCACAGAAGAAAAATTCAGTAAATTCCTTAAATTATTAAAGAAGTTACATATTAACTTACCATTTATTCAAGCTCTTTCGCAGATGCCAAACGCAGTCAAATTCTTAAAGGAGCTTTTAACAAATAAACAGAAGTTGGATGAGGCGTTGTATGTGGAATTAAATGCGGTTTGCTCAGCCATACTACAGAATAAGCTGGCCCACAAATTAAAATATCCAGGGAGTTTTATGATTCCCTATTTAATTGGTAGCCTAGTTGTAAATAATGCTTTGGCTGATTTAAGGGCTAGTATCAATGTCATGCCGTACAAAATGTTTAAACAACTAGGTCTTGGGAAATCCAAACAAACTAGGATGAGTATTCAATTAGCATATAAAACAATCAGATTTCCTAGGGGGAATTATTGAAGATGTAGTCGTTAAAATTGATAAATTTATATTCCCAGTTGATTTCATTGTTCTAGAGATAGAAGAGGATAGTACTGTTCCTTTAATTTTAGGGAGGCCGTTTTTAGCAACCGCTAGAACAATAATTGATGTTGGCACAGGTGAACTCACTCTTCGTGTGGGAGACGAAACAACCACCCTTCAAGCTCGTAATTCGAAAACACATCAAAAATTGAAAGTGGTTGTATAAATTATTCTACTAAAACTGACCATGTGGTGCAACCTACTTTGCAGGAAATAAGTTCGAAGAACCTACACGAGCCATGTTCAAGCAACAACAAAAGACCTATCTATGAAAAACGAAGGCTACAAATCGAGGAACTAGATGAATGGCGGACATAGAAATCGAGAACACCCGATAAACCAAAATCGATCTAGGACGAGCTCAATACATCACCAAATCAACTTAAGATTGGAGACAAAGTACTACTAGATGCAGTAGATTCTCTCATTACCACTTCTGAACCTAATAAAGAAATTCCTCTCACAGTACTTAGTATTTTCCCATATGGTACAGTCGAGGTAATTCACCCCAAATTCGAAACTTTTAAGGTAAACAATACTCATCTTAAACCTTATATTGATAAAGCTGATAGTAGGGGTGAGGAGTGTAAACTCCTCGAGCCACCATGATCTCACACCAGAGAGGTAAGTCAAGCTTAAACTATAAATAAGCGCTTCTCGGGAGGCAACCCGAGCACTAACAGTAATGATTTATTTAAATTCTAGTTTTTCACATTTAACCTACTAATTGAGTCTTAAAACACAGGGTTTTCCCATCCACATGGCCAGGCACATGGGCGTGCCTTAGGCCGTGCACACACCATAGGAGGAGACACGACCGTGCGATATGGCCGTGTGAAAATAGGGCAAAAATTTTTCCCCAACACGGGATACGATAAGTCGGCACGGCCGTGTGATAAGGCCGTGGACGAAACTACCAAACCAACACGGGCGTGCGACACACCCGTGTTTTGAAACCGTAGGCGGACCTGTCAAATTAGTAAGGGCGTTCGACACGCCCGTGCCTAGCCCCTGTGGTCGACACTGTCAAACTAACATGGGCGTGGGCTACCATACACGGGCGTGGGAGAAGTGAATGAAGCAAGACACAGCCATGTGCATCCACACACCCAAACAAACAAGGGTGTGGGCCGAATGTCAGATGCGCCTAAATTTAAAAATCGCGAAACACACGAGCAAAAATTAGGGCACACGGGCGTGCCCCATAGCTGTGTGCCCCAAAATCTATATAAACCCCTCACTATTCATCATCTCCCTCCCCAAAAATCCCCAACCCTAGCCGCCGCAACTCCACACGGCCTACCTGCCACGCCCGTGCGCCGCCTACAACATTGTTCCGACGACCCAAGCTTCTCCCTTTTGCATTTGTTTACTCTTTTCTCTCTATTTTCTTTAAATATTTTTCCTATTTCATGTTTTCTCTGATCCATTTGACTATTTTAAGTGAACATTCATAGTAGAATAATAGAAATACCCATGCTTATTATTAAAAAATTTTGCCACTTTTCATAATACATTCATCCATCTTTCTTGTTTCCATGGATTTTATGCTTACCCACATGCATTCATACATTAGATATGCCCGTCTTATTATTCTCATAGTCCCATTTTAATAACTTGATATATTTGCTTTAGTTGTTTTAGATTTGTTCTCTTCATCTAATACGTGTGTCTCATGAAATATTCCTATTTAGTTTTGTGTTTCCATGCTATTTTTGAGCATATTGGTTAAACTTTGACTTTTCAATACAGATATACAATGTCATCCTCAGGTGGTAAGAAGACCGCTGTCCCCACCTCAAAGAAGAGGAAAGGAGCAGTGTCATCCTCGGGTCCTACTGCTGAGATCCGTCACCCTTTCCTCGAGTTCCCCTTGGGACCCCAGGAGGAGCTATTTCAGATATTACGGGCCCGACCCCTAAGTGTGGGCCGCTGCATTGACTGGGTCACACTTGAACAGATTCAGTTGGCTGACACAGTCTGAGCCGTCCTAACGATTGACTCGTGGAGGCTATTCTTTGAGATCGTCGAGCCGACGTATCTCAAGTTCACACTCTGCTCGACGTTCCATCTTCAGACCATCATGACCAACTTTGATGATCCTGGAATGGTCCAGTTCCACCTTGGTGGTCTAATGCTCCAGTTGAGCGTACCCAATTTCGGGATTGTACTAGGGCTGTACACGAAGGAGTTCATGGACGATAATGAACTCGACACCTTCCACCGCCACATCCACTACTCTCCTTCAAAGTACTGGAGGGACCTCGTCCCTACCTTGGCCACCTACGATCCTAGCCGCTTCAAGGCATCAGTTCTCCCTCCATCCTTAAGGTACCTACACGCCATCTTGGCTCACACTCTGATGGGACGACGAGAGAGCACAAGCGTCGTCACCACCCACGACGCCTACTTCTTATGGAGCATGGTGAACGAGCATGTCCTCGACCTCGCCTACTTCATCGCCCTCACCATCCACTATCAGAGGGAGCAACATCGGAGGGGGGTCATCTCTATCGGGCCCTATGTGACTCGATTGGCACGACACTTCGTGCTCCTCAACATAGCGGCACAATCATCCTCCCTCACTCTCATCGGCTAGATGTGCCCATAGGGCATCTCGAGCATGCTAAACATGAGGATGATCAAGAAATGACGTGGCATCTACCCTCCTCAGTACCGCCTTGTCCAGTCCACTGAGGAGGAAGACCCAGAGGACATTACTGATGATGTCCCTCCATGTCATGAGGACCCACCATCTCAACCACCATCCATCCATTGTCCCGTTTATGCAGCGACTTCATACTCTGACATCTCTGAGCGCCTTACACGATTTGAGCAGCACCGTTTTCAGCACTTTGATCACATTGATGTGACTCTACATCAGATTTTTCAGCACTTCCACATCTCATTGCCACCACCACCTTGCGAACCATTCGGCAATAACGATGTTTAAAAACTTTTTTATTTATTATTTTTATTTTCACTTTTATCGTTATTTCTTATTTAAGTACTTTTATTTCATTTTCCTTTATTACTATTTTAATTTTTAGTTTGTATAATTTTTATTGAATAATTTATAGTTTCGGCTATTTCATTACTAGTAATTATGCTTCCGTACTTTCCTAAAATGTTCTTGATTCTATCACAGTTATAAAGAGCTCTAAAGCTCACCATCGCATAGTAACTAAACACTCCACTGGCAAAGGTTCTCCACGACTGCCATGTCCTGCTCGACCACGACCATAGCGACCACCAAATACAATATTCTTTTGGTGCAGGACTTATGGACTAATAAACCACCACCACCGGAGTATCCTCCTCCACTCTCATCATTTCCTGGGCCGATTATTCTCCATAACTCCAATTCTAGGAGTTCATTCATCAGTCAGGAAGTTTCACTTCTCTCCTTATCTTATGATTATTTATCTATATTTTTCAATATATCTATCTTTGTGAGGGCAATGTACATCTTAAGTGTGGGGGTCTTTCTTATCATCATTAGAAATCCCTAAATTTTATCTTATTCTCACATGAATCTCTCATATCACTATTAGAATGAATTTTAATTAATTTATGGTTTTTATTGATATGTCTTGAATTAAAACATAGACATTTATGCATTGATTGTTTAAACTTTAAAACATTAGGGAATCAAGCATGATAAGTTGATTTTTGAAGAATTATAAACTTTTAGGTTGTTTCCCTAAGTTTGGGTATTATCGTGAGTTGAAATTCACAAATTTAAACATTAAAAAGCCATAATTTTTGTGAGATCTTGAGCCTTTAGAGCATCTATTATTTCTTTCATGCTCACTTTTATTGTTGCTTTGAGTGTGTCAATATTGGTTTGTTATTTTATAACTTGCTTGATTATGCATGTCAAGACCACACCATTTGGTTTGATATGTCAAGATGTTAAAGGCACTTAGGTTTAACCCACTCACTCCACAAAAGCCTACCTTCATAATTAACCCTTAGTAAACCCCTTTGAGCCTAACAAACCATTAATTGATTTACCCTCAATATTAACCCATAACCTATTATTGTTGAAATCCCCTAATTTGATCCCTATTTTTGTTGAGATTTGATTTGAACTAATTGCTTAGCTATGTTTTGTTCTTCTATGTATTTGACTTGTTCTAAAAAAAATACTTCAACACATATTAATAGTAATTCGTCGTTTCTGAGCTTGAGTGTTAATTCTATATTCTGAGAAGAAGCTCACTTGTATTCAACTGATGACTAGTTATTTTTCTAGCTAGGTAATTTTTCAATTCAATCTCGATTCTAACCTTTTCCTTCAGCTTGTGACCACACCCCCTAACCAAAGCCACGTTACAACCCTATAAAGACCTTTTTGATTAATGTATCAGCTCAATATATAGTGGTGGAGATTTAATTTTCAAGCAAGCCTATGGTAATAACTTTTCATATTGACTAATGAGTGCTTTAATTGATGTCCTTAAACACCTTAGTTATTTGAGTGAATCTTTAGTAAGTATGTTAAACTTTATGATATTTTGATCAAAGGTAATCACTTAGATAAGGGAAGACACCTATATTTTCGTGATAAAATACTCAACTTGGAATGTTTGAAACTTTGATGTACTTTTAGTTGAATTTTCAATGTATGAATACTTGTGGATTATTTTTAGATATTATTGATAGAGATTATAAATCGGGAAGAATTTATTTTGATTATGAGTTGAGGATTTTGCTTGAGGATTTTGCTTGAGGAAAAGCAAACGCTTAAGTGTGGGGTTATTTGATAAACCATAATTTATACATGTTTTTATCCTATGCTTAGCACATTTATAGATGGTTTCTCCTTAGATTTGGTGAATTCAATGCTCCTAATTCTTTAATTTCATGTTTTATACTTAGGTGAGCAAAGAAGAATAAAAAGAGTGAGAAACGGGCCGAAAACGGAGAGAATGGACCCACATGGGAAATTAACACTACTTGGGCTTCTTCACACAGGTGTGTCCCACGGCCATGTCCCTTTGGTAGGATCGAAGCACAACTTACACGGTAGACTACACTCTCGTGCCTATTCAATATCCTTGACCATGGGCTGGAGTAATCACACACGGGCGTGTCACACGGGCGTGTCCCTGACGAGCCCAAGTATAACCCTATTTGAAAAAAGGCCGATTTTGAGGGCTCTTAGGCATTGTACAGCCTATTTAAACACTTGAGGAGGCACTTAGGAAGGAGACACAGAGTAGGAGTCAAGGAATTACTCAAAGGAAGTCATTTGGTCCATCTCAAAAGCCGGATTCATCATCAAGACTGAAGATCTCCCTTCAATTTCCATTTAGGGGTTTTGGGTTTTCTTTATGATTTGTATTCATTATTCTTCTGAGATGTTTTCTTCTATAATTATGGACTAAACCCCCTAAATACCTAAGAGGAATGAAAACTAATACGGATCTTGTTATTATTATCTGAATTGTATGATAAATATTTGACTTGTTCTTAATTATGTGTTCTTAATTCTTGTTTTAATATTCCTGGATATTGATTCAAGTTAATGCTCTTATTTAGAGGAGGAATAGACTCTGTCTAAGAGTAAATTTGTCATAATTAAGCGGAGTTGATTGTTCGCCTAGAGAGAGGGTGACAAGATTTTACCGAATTAGGGTGAAACCTAATAAGGGGATCTATAGATCGAGTTAATGCAACACTAGGTGTTAATTAGAAAGAGATTTCAATTAATCAACCTAGGGTTAGACGTTATTAGTCTTGAGAGAGATAATAATATAACTTAGGGATTTCTACGGATCAAGTCAAATGAATAAATCGTCTGATTCAGAGTCAAATAACAAGTGAAGTCTAGGTGGATTTTTCCTTACGTATTGTCTTAATCAATCAAATTTTCTAAAAAGTATTTTCCCAAATTTTCTTTCTGTGCATTCTTAGTTTAGTAATTAGTTTAGATAACCAAATCCCTTAATTTTTAGGCTAGATAATAAAAAGAAAGTAATTACTAGTACTCTTGGTTCCTTTGAGATCGACAATCTGGTCTTGCTAAAGCTATACTACTGTTCGATAGGTACACTTGCCTTCATCGTGATAATAGTTAGTTTCAATAATGATTAATTATAAATATTTAAACCTATCGCGAATATCACGTATCAAGGACTATTTTGCAAAATGGTAATAAGTCTAGGGTTTCACCACGTGAATGTTCATGTTATTTTTTAAAATTTATGGAAGAATATGAGTCTTAGAAGAGTTCTAAACAATTTTTATGAAAGGTGTTAGCATGAAAACACCTAAAGAAACTATTTTGCATAAGTTGCAAAATAAATGATAAGTGTTTGAAATAGTGATATTTTGAAGTTGCTAAGAGAGTAAAAAGGGTTCGGCTAGGCCTGAAATACAAAGAAATTCGATAAAAATTGATTTTCGAGCCTAATGGTAAAATAATCATTTTGCCAAGATTTAGGGGCAAAATGATCATTTTACCAAAGATGTAAAGTTTTGATTGCCTAATTGTGATTAGTGACTAAATAAGTGTATTTTACTATTATAGATCAAGATTTACCAAATTCGAGCCTAGACCGGGGGAAGGCCAAGCAAACCGACTAAACCGACTAATCGTGTACATTTTGTAATCCAAGGTAAGTTGTATGTAAATAATACAACTACATTACCATTATATGTGCTTGGAAAGTCTTTGAATTGATATAGCATGAATTGCTTGATTGTGAATTGAGAATGCATATTGATAATTGGGATAATAGAAACTCCGTTGGAAACCTGGGAAATAAATCGGATATTCATGCCGTAACATTCAGGTCACTTGTGTGTGCTAGTGTAAGACATGTCTGGGACATGCATCAGCCACATTATGAGAGCCAGTGTAAAACCATGTCCGGGACATGGCATTGGCATTGAGACGAGTGCTAGTGTAATCAGCCTCGAGATGTAAACCAATGTAAGACATGTCTGGGACATGCACTGGCTACGAGATGATAGTCAGTGTAAGACCATGTCTAGGACATGGCATCGACTTGAGATCTGAGCCAGTGTAAGACCATGTATGGGACATGGCATCGGCACCTTACCCATGTTTAAGGGTTAATGAATATTTGATGATACTCTGAATGGTTCGACTGTGAATGTTATGTTTTTCTACTAATGAGGAAAGTATAACTGTGTTGTGAATGGTACAGGTACCTAACTGGTACGTATGAGATATGAGCTCAATATATATATTATGTGACTTGTAAGGATGGTAATGAGTAAGTTACATATATGCCTACCTTTGAGTCGTGAACATGTTGTTCATTGATGAAATTGTTGTTGTATATTTATTTATATGCAACTTACTAAGCTTTTATGCTTACTCCCTCTTCCTTTTCCATTTTCCTTACACTGCCACTTAATTAGCTTAAAGATCACCGGACATCAGAGATATCGATCACACTATCATTCGAAACACTCGGTATAGTTGGATTTTATATTTTTGAATATGGCATGTGTACGGTCTAGACTTTATCATTTTCTGCCTTTGAGCATTGGCCAAATGAGTTGGCTTGGGATAAATCTCACAGTTT
This sequence comes from Gossypium hirsutum, assembly GCF_007990345.1. Classification (NCBI taxonomy): domain Eukaryota; kingdom Viridiplantae; phylum Streptophyta; class Magnoliopsida; order Malvales; family Malvaceae; genus Gossypium; species Gossypium hirsutum. The sequence goes on along the minus strand of NC_053425.1, from coordinate 58,177,155 downwards.
GTATTAAGCCTTGAATGATGGCTAACATTCATTTTGAATTTATAAAAGATGCATCTTCATGGTTGCATGAATGTCTATTGTGGTTGAATTGACTATGGAAATTATGCTTGTTTTGGCATTGGTTGGTTATAGCATTAAAATAGGTAAGCAAGGGTGGCAATGAGGCTTGAAAAATAGCCTTATATTGTCCACACGGGTAGACACACAGGCATGTGTCTAGGCCGTGTGTGACACACGACTAGCCCCATGGGCGTGTGGTCCGGCCGTGTGTCCCCTGCACATAAAAATTTCAAGTCAGTATGCATGGTATTAAACGCACGGGCAGAGACACGACCGTGTGTCTCAGCCATGTGGAGAACATTGCCTAGCACACAGGCGTGTGCTATGGCCGTGTGGCATGTTGGGTATGTTGACATCAAAAATAGAATACCCAAGTTCTTAGACACAGGCCAAGACATGGGCGTGTCAAGGCCGTGTGAGGGACACGGGCTAGGCACACGGGCGTGTGTTAGCCCGTGTGAAAAACACTGCACCTTGAAGAAAAATTTTAAATTTTGCACGGACTAGGGACACGGGAGTGTCCCGATAGACATCAAGCCGTGTAAGCCACACGGGCCACCAACATGGCCATGTCAAGTCAATCACACGGGCGTGTCACTTCCCACATGGGCGTGTGCCCTGTTTTAAACGCAAAATTCTTAAGGTTGGTTTGAAGCCCCGAAATGGTTTCGAATAGTTTTCAATGATAGATTTAGGGCTATTAAGCCCCCTAATAAGAAGATTAAAGTAGAAATTAAAAAGGTTTTAATTTGGACCAAGTCACAGTAACTTGAGGTTGTTCGAGTGCATGAGATCAAGTTAGTTAATGCTTCGTACTCTGTCCCGGCGTGGGTTACGGGTATAGGGTGTTACATTTAGTGGTATCAGAGCCATGGTTTAGTCAGTTCTAGGACTAACCTAGTTCTAGGATTAACCTAGCAAGAGTACAAGTCTAGTTATACATGTCATAATTGTGTATTAATAGTGTGACAATTTCTTACGATTATAAATTATGTTTTTATGTATAGTGAATGGATCCTGATAGAACCACGGCGGATGATGTGGAAAGTAACACACTGGCTCCCGCCGAAGGGACCGCGCCAGTAGAAAGTGAACCTGTTACTATGGGCTAAGGTGGAATGGCTAGAGAAGCCTACCTCCGAATGATGGACGCTTGGTACACGGAGTTTGTTCGTGCATATCCAAACACTCCATCTCTCACACCTTCCCCGATTCCTCAGTATGCCCCTGTAGCCTCTCAAGGAGCGGACATGATTAAGAGGGAGAAACCTCCAGTAGACAAAATTTGGAAGCATGGGGCTGAGGAATTTTGAGCTAATATAGATGATGACCCTGAGGGGGTAGAGTTTTGGTTAGAAAATACCATTAGAGTATTTGATGAGCTATTATGCACGCCGGAGGAGTGCGTAAAATGTGTAGTGTCACTCCTGCGAGACTTAGCCTACCATTCATGGAATACTCTTTTGTCTACTGTACCGAGAGAGAGAGAGAGTAACTTGGGAATTCTTTCAAAAAGAGTTCTTGAAAAAGTACATCAGTCAGAGGTTTATGGATCAAAAGAGGAGGAATTTTTAGAATTGAAGCAAGGCCAAATGACAATAACAGAGTATGAGCATGAGTTTGTGAGACTCAGTAAGTACGCTCGAAAGTGCATGTCTACTGAAGCCACCATGTGCAAGAGGTTTAAGGATGGCCTTAATGAAGATATTTGAGTATTTGGTGGCATCCTAGAATTAAGAGAATTTGTCATGGTCGTTGAGAGAGCATACAAGGCAAAAGAGCTAGTTAAAGAGAGGAGGAAGGTGACTATTGAGTCACGAGATTCAAAGAAGAGACAGATGGGGAAATCACATTAGTCCTCATCTAAGAGATCAAAGGAATTCTCTACTCGATCAAATACCTAGGTGGGATATTCGAAGAAAAACAAGAATCAGTAAAATTCGGCATCTAGAGCCCAGACCACTTCAGTTGCTAGTGTTGGATGTGCTCAGCCAAACCGGCCAGATTGTCCACAATGTCGGAGACGTCATTTTGGCGAGTGTCGAGGAAACGAGAGGGGCTGCTTCAAGCGTGGGTTACTAGACCACTTCATTCGTGATTGTCCTAGGATGGAAGAGAGAGAAAAGAAGCAAGAAGTGAAGGCAAGTAGTGCTCCATTGAGGGGTAGACCACAAAAGAACCGTAGAAGTGGGGCTAGCAGTAAAGGCACGCCAAGAGATGCTGCAGTGAGCTCTGAGGGAAGGGCGCCAACAAGGACCTATGGTATACGTGCTCGGGAAGAGGCAAACTCTCTTGATGTGATCATGGGTACTTTTTCTGTCCACAATATAACTGTTGTTGCCTTAATTGACTCGGGATCTACCCACTCTTATATTTGTATGGATTTGATACCCCGTATAAACATGACAGTAGAGTCCACTGGGTTTGTGATAAAAGTGTCTAACCCTTTAGGCAGGCATGTATTAGTTGACCAAGTGTGTAGAAATTGCCCTTTGACAATTAGAGGCAATTGTTTTTCGGTTAACTTGATGTTATTACCATTTAATAAGTTTGATGTAATCCTTAGGATGGATTGGTTGGCTGCTCATAGTGTTGTAGTGGACTGTGGAAAAAAGATAATAAAGTTTAAATATGGAGACGAAAGTGTTCTTCGGGTTGGATCAAGCGAGTCAGATAATCTGCCAGTAGTAATATCATCGTTGACTGCTGAGAAATATTTGAGAAAAGGATCTGAGGCTTACCTAGCTTTTATGTTAAATACTCAAGTGTCTGAGTTGAAGATAGAATCAGTACCAATGGTTTGTGAGTTTACATATGTATTTTCGGAGGAATTACCCAGATTACCCCCAGTGAGAGAAGTTAAATTTGGAATTGAGTTAGTCTCTAGAACAACACCTATCTCGATTGCTCCATATAGGTTGGCTCCAACAGAGTTAAAAGATTTAAAAGCACAGTTGAAAGAGCTTACAGACAAGGGCTTTGCAAGTTTGAGTTTTTCCCGGGGGTGCTCCAGTACTTTTTGTGAAGAAGAAAGATGGGACGATGAGGTTATGCATCCACTATAGACAACTCAACAAGGTAACAGTAAAGAAAAAATATCCTTTACCAAGGATCAATGATTTTTTCGATCAGTTACATGGAGCCACGATATTTTCCAAGATTGACCTGAGGTCGGGATACTACCAGTTAAGGTTAAAGAGAACGATGTGTCGAAGACTGCATTTCGGACAAGATATGGGCATTATGAGTTCCTGTCATGCCCTTTGGTTTGACTAATGCCCCGCCGATGTTTATGGATTTGATGAACCGTATTTTCAGGTCGTATCAGGATAAGTTTGTCGTCATCTTTATCAATGACATATTGATTTATATGCGAGATGAGGGCGAGCACGCGAAGCATCTGAGAGTTGTGTTGCAAACCTTGAGAGACAAGAAGTTATATGCTAAATTCAGTAAGAGTGAATTTTGGCTTAAGGAGGTCAGATTCCTAGGACACATTGCATCGGGTGATAGGATCCGAGTTGCCCCAAATAAGATCTCGGCTATTGTTGAGTGGAAACCACCGAAGAATGTGACAGAGGTCCAAAGCTTTTTGGGTTTGGTTGGATATTATAGACAGTTTGTAAATGGGTTCTCTATGATAGCTACCCCGATGACTAGACTGCTGCAAAAAGACGTCAAATTTGAATGGACGGAAAGGTGCCAGCAAAGTTTTGAGAGATTGATGGTTCTGTTAATAGAAGGCCCAATTTTAGTGCAACCAAAGCTGGGCAAGGAGTTTGTGATATATAGCGACGCCTCCCTAAATGGTTTAGGGTGTGTGCTCATACAAGAAGGGCAAGTTATAGCCTATGCTTTGAGACAACTAAAGCCACATGAAAAAAACTACCCGACGCATGATTTGGAGTTGGCCTCCATCGTGTTCGCGCTGAAGATTTGGAGACACCATTTGTATGGAGAGAAATGTCGAGTATTCACAGACTATAAAAGCTTAAAGTACTTGATGACTAAAAAGAAGTTGAATTTTTGGCAACGTCGATGGTTAGAGGTGATAAAAGATTACGAACTGATGATAGATTACCATCTGAGAAAGGCGAACATGGTTGCCTATGCATTGAGTAGAAAATCCTTATTCGCATTGAGAGCTATGAACGCCCATTTGGTCTTATCGGATGATGGTTCAGTTTTAACAGAGTTGAAGGCTAAACCAATGTTCCTACAAGAAATTTGTGAAGCTTAGAATAAAGACAGTGAGTTATAAGCCAAGAAAAATCAGTGTAAGTTAGGTGTTGAGTCAGATTTTTGCATTAATGCCGATGGATGTATAATGTTCAAAGATAGAGTTTGTGTAACCAAGAACGATGAGGTTATTCAACAAATTCTGAGAGAAGCATAAAATGGTTGTTTGTTCGTCCACTCGGGTAGTGTGAAAATGTACAACGACCTTAAGAAAATGTATTGGTGGTCGGGTATGAAAAGAGACATTTCTGAATTTGCCTTCAAGTGCCTTATATGTCAGCAAGTAAAGACTGACCATCAAGTACCTTCGAGTCTACTTCAGCCTATTATGGTCCCTGAGTGGAAATGGGATTGTATCACTATGGATTTTATGACGGGTTTACTGGTAACCCTAAAAAAGAAAGATGCAGTATGGGTTTCTATTGATCGACTAACAAAGTCGGCCCATTTCATACCAGTACGTACCGACTACTCCCTCGAGAGACTAGTTGACTTATAAAGTTTCTAGATTGTGAGGCTCCATGGTGTACCATGGTCAATTGTTTCAGATAGATACCCAAGGTTTACCTTACGATTTTGGAGGAAGCTACAAGAGTCTTTGAGAACCAAGTTGAGTTTTAGCACGGCATTTCACCCACAAACCGATGTGCAGCTAGAAAGAGTGATTCAGATTTTAGAAGACATGTTGAGATGTTGCGTTCTTGAATTTTAGGGAAGTTGGGAAAGATACTTGCCATTGGTTGAATTTGCCTACAATAATAGTTATCAAACAAGTTTGAAGATAGCACCTTATAAGGCTCTGTATGGGCAAAGGTGTCGAATGTCTTTATATTGGACTAAGTTGAGAGAAAAACAGATTCACGGGGTCGATTTTATCAAAGAGATTGAAGAGAAAGTTAAAGTGATTCGTGATTGCTTGAAGGCCGCCTCGGATAGACAAAAATCCTATGCGGATTTGAAATGAAAGGAAATTGAGTTTCAAGTCAGTGATAAGGTATTTTTGAAAGTTTCTCCGTGGAGAAAAGTCCTCAGATTTGGAAAAAGAGGCAAGTTGAGTCCTCGTTTCATGGGACCTTATGAGGTTATCGAGAGAGTACGGCCTGTTGCCTACCGTTTGGTTTTGCTACCAGAGTTAGAAAAGATTCACGACGTGTTTCACGTGTCCATGTTACGTCGATATAGATCAGACCCTTTGCATGTGATTGAGCCAACAGAGGTTGAAATTCATCCGGACATGACTTATGGAGAAGAACAGGTTAAGATTTTGGCTCGAGAAATCAAACAGTTGAGGAATAAAAGTATAGCACTCGTGAAAGTTTTGTGGCATAGACATGGTATTGAAGAAGCCACGTGGGAGCCCGAGGAGGCTATGAAAGAGCAGTACCCGAACTTATTCGCCAGTAAGATTTTTAGGGATGAAAATCCCTAAGGGGGAGAAATGTAACAGCCCGATTTAGGGCCTAGTCAGAACAGTGGTCTCGGGACCACAAATTCAAAGTTGGGAAAATAATTTTTATTACTATTATGAAGTTATAGCATGAATATATTAGCGCATGAAAAATGTGGTGAGTTAATTTTAATGTTCGGGAGCCCAATTTTGAAAAAGAACTAAATTGCATAAAAGAAAAAAGTTACATTTTAGTTCCCAAATGTGTTAAATAGCTAGAGAATGTAAATTAAGGGTCTTTAAAAGGGCAATTAGACCTTCTTAAACAAGCTGGCCTGTCATGAGACGAAGGGAAACAAATAGTCAAAAGTTTAGGTAAGTGATGTCATGATTGGGTGACAAAATAATGCCTAAGGCCTATCTATTTTTTTTTCTTCTCCATCTTTTCTCTCCACCGAAAATATTAGCAAACATGGAGGTTTGAAAGATGAAAATTTGCAGCAACTTATTCCTCTCATAATGTAAGTGATCTTGATGATTTTCTTGCTGATTTTTACATTTTTAGAATGCCTGTATCATGGGCTTTCAAATGAGAGGACTATTTTGCAAAATGGTAATAAGTCTAGGGTTTCACCATGTGAATGTTCATGTTATTTTCGAAAAATTTATGGAAGAATATGAGTCTTAGAAGAGTTCTAAACAATTTTTGTGAAAGGTGTTAGCATGAAAACAACTAAAGGGACTATTTTGCATAAGTTGCAAAATAAATGATAAGTGTTTGAATTAGTGAGATTTTGATGTTTCTATAAGAGTAAAAAGGGTTCGACTAGGTTGAAGAATGAAGAAATTCGATAAAAATTAATTTTTGAGCCTAGGGGTAAAATGGTCATTTTACCAAAGATGTAAAATTTTGATTGCCTAATTGTGATTAGTGACTAAATGAGTGTATTTTACTATTATAGATCAAGATTTACCAGATCTGCGCCTAGATCGAGGGAAGGACAAGCAAACTGACTAAGCCGACTGGTCGTGTGCATTTTGTAATCTGAGCTAAGTTGTATGTAAATAATACAAATACATTACCAATATATGTGTTTGCAAAGTCTTTGAATTGATATAGCATGAATTGCTTGATTGTGAATTGAGAATGCATATTGATAATAGGGATAATAAAAACTCTGTTGGAAACTTGGGAAATAAACCGGATATTCATGACGTGACATTCGGGTCACTTGTGTATGCTAGTGTAAGACATGTCTGGGACATTCATCAGCCACATTATGAGAGCCAGTATAAGACCATGTCCGGGACATGGCATCGGTATTGAGACGAGTGCTAGTGTAAGACATATTTGGGACATGCATCGACATCGAGATGTAAGCCAGTGTAAGACATGTCTGGGACATGCATTGGCTACGAGATGATAGTCAGTGTAAGACCATGTCTGGGACATGGCATCAACTTGAGATGTGAGCCAGTGTAAGACCAGGTCTGGGACATGGCATCGGCACCTTACCCATGTTTGAGGCTTAATGAATATCTGGTGATGCTCCAAATGGTTCGACGATGAATGTTATGTTTTTTTGCCAACGCGGAAAGTATAACTGTGTTTTTAATGCTACAGGTACCTAATTGGTACTTATGAGATATGAACTCAATATATATATTATGTGACCTGTATGGATAGTAATGAGTAAGTTACATCTATGCCTAGCTTTGAGTCATGAACATGTTTTCCATTGATGAAATTGTTGTTGTATATTTATTTATATGCAACTTACTAAGCTTTTATGCTTACTCCCTCTCCCTTTTCCATTTTCCTTACAGTGCCGCTTAATTAGCTTAAAGATCACCGGACATTAGAGATATCGATCACACTATCATCCGAAACACTCGGTATAGTTGGATTTATATTTTTGAGTATGGAATGTGTAGGGTCTAAACTTTATCATTTTGTGTCTTTGAGCATTGGCCAAATGAATTGGCTTGAGATAAATCTCACACTTTGTATTAAGCCTTGAATGATGGCTAACATTCATTTTGAATTTATAAAAGATGCATCTTCATGGTTGCATGAATGTCTATTGTGGTTGAATTGATTATGGAAATTATGCTTGTTTTGGCATTAGTTGGTTATAGCATTAAAATAGGTAAGCAAGGGTGGCAATGAGGCTTGGAAAATAGCCTTATATTGTCTACATGGGTAGACACATGGGCGTTTGTTCATACACGGTCAGCCCCATGGGCGTGTGGTCCGGCCGTGTATCCCCCTCATGTAAAAATTTCAAGTCAGTATGCATAGCATTAAATGCATGAGCAAAGACACGGCCGTGTGTCTCAGCCGTGTAGAGAACATTACCCAGCACACGGGCGTGTGCTATGTCCGTGTAGCATGTTCGGTATGCTGACGTCAGAAAAAGAATACCCAAGTTCTTAGACACGGGCCAGAACACGGGCATGTCGAGGCCGTGTGAGAGAGACGGGCCAGACACACGGGTGTGTGTCAGCCCGTGTGAAAACCACTGCACCTTGAAGAAAAATCTTAAATTCTTCACGGGCTAGGGACATGGGCGTGTCCCGATAGACATCAGGCTGTGTGAGCCATTCGGGCCACCAACATGGCCATGTCAAGTCAATTACACAGGTGTGTCACTTCCCACACGGGCGTGTGCCCTGTTTTAAAGGCAAAATTCTTAAGGTTGGTTTGAAGCCCCGAAATGGTTCCGAATAGTTTTCAATGATATATTTAGGGCTCTTAAGCCCCTAATAAGAAGATTAAAGTAGAAATTAAAAAGGTTTTAATTTGGACCGAGTCACGGTGACTTGAGGTTGTTCAAGTGCATGAGATCAAGTTAAGTAATGATTCGTACTCCGTCCCGGCGTGGGTTACGGGTATGGGGTGTTACACTAGGACATGGGCGTGTGCCCAAGCCGTGTAAAGTCTGTACTTAATTTTTGGAATTTAATTCACCGCACGACTACAGCACACGGGCGTGTGACTTGGCCATGTGACCTTATTTGGATGATAACATCATAAACAGAGAGTTACACGAGCTGAGGACACAAGCGTGTCCCAAGCCACACGGCCTACACATACGGTCGTGTGACTCTCCAAAGTAAGATAATTTGCTAAGTTATCCAAAGATTTTCCAAAGTTCTCGATTTAGTCTGGAACCGCTTTTGAAGTATGTTTTGGGTCTCGTAAGCCCATATAAGGGACAATATGCTTATGATATGAATGGTTTTAAATTGAGCGAAATTTTATGGCCTGACTTTGTATTTTTGTTTATGTTTTAGTTCGGTAACGCCTTGAACCCTGTTCCGGCATCGAATACGGGTAAGAGGTGTTATAGATTTGGAAGGTTAAATGTTAGACTAATAACTTTTCTAAAGTGATTTTTGACAAAAATGTCAAAAAGGGATTAAATTGAGAAAATGTGAAATGTGGTGGTTAAAAGTATGAATAAATTTAAAATATGGGCTACTAGTAACATGTATTACCTTCGGCTAAGCCTGGGTTTGTACTAAATTGCTTGAATTTGCAATTTTATGAAATAAGTACTAAATTGTAAAAATGTGAAAGTTTAGGGGCAAATGTGTAAAATAGCCCTAATGTATATTTTGGATTGAATTGAATAAATAGTTTATTAAATGAGTTAATTTTGAATATATTTAGATCAAGAAAAATAGAATTCGGATCAAGATCGAGGAAAAATGAAAGTTATCGACTAATCAATTCAGTTCGTTGTTTTAATATCTGAGATAAATTCATATGGATTAAGCATTGTTATAATTATAAAAGTTATCGACTAATCAATTCAGTTCGTTGTTTTAATATCTAAGGTAAGTTCGTGTGGATTAAGCATTGTTATGATTATACTTTAAATGTTTTGATATTGTATAAATTGTGTATATGATATTATAGTCATGTTTGACGATGATTCAAATATATATAATTGGCATTTAGCATGCAATTCAAAATAACTTTGGCTATATATGGCACTTAGTGTGCGAGCCAGAGATAGCTTCGGCTATGTAAGGCACTTACTATGCGAGATTATAATAGCTTCAGCTATATAAGGCATTTAGTGTGTGAAATTATAATAGCTTCGGCTATGTATTAACACTTAGTGTGCGAGATATCGAGTATTCAACAGTATTCCAAAAAGGTATGAGTTTGTTACGAAATTGTACAAGTATGTACATATAAAGTGTAAAATTCAAATCGAAGAAACTATGAATTTGCATATAAGCATATGATGAAGCATGTGGAAGGTTTGTTGTTATCATGAATTATATGTTATATAGTTCAAATTGAGGATTTGTGTATTATGATTTGTTGAGTACATTTCATACGAACTTACTAAACTATAAAGTTTACTTTGTTTATTTTCCATGTCTTATAGTGATTTCAAAGCTAGCTCGGAGTCGGGGATCGTCAGAGACTACATCACACTATCCAACCATCACTTTGGTACTTTTGATCTTATGGTTTGGTCATATGGCATGTATAGGATTATGGTCATTATGATATGTATCTTGGTTGTGATAATAGGCATATTGAGTATTAAATGGATGATTTTTGAACTAGTATGTTTGTGAAATTGAACATAATAATGTATATTTGCAAATGGTCTTTTGATGTTTTGTGAATATCTAGTTTGGTAAGAAATTAGATGGTTTATTATGGTATTTAGTGAATTGTAATGATGGGTAATGAAATGGTATAAATGTGTTTGGTATTAGATTAATTTAATGCCTATTATGCCTTGAGTTGGTGCATTTTAATTGTGGTGTAGGTGCATGAAATTTGGGTGGCAAATTGGCTTGGTAAATAGCCTATTTTTGTCCACACGGGCAGAGACACGGGCTTGTGTCTCAGCCGTATGTGATACACGGCAGTGTGTCCCCTAGTGTTAAAAATTAAATCAAGTCAGTATGCTCCACATTGCCTCACACACGAGCGTGTGACTTGGCTGTGTGGTATAAGTCAGTATACCCATTAGGTTTGGTACGGCCTGGCACACGGGTGTATGTGGCCATTTTTAGGGCACACGGGTGTGTGTGTTGGCCGTGTGACCCAAGTCAGAGAGTTACACAGGGTCGGACACGAACTGGAACATGGCCATCTGCTACGATTTCGAATGTCCACACGGTCTGCGACACGAGTGTGTCTGGTGGCTGTGTGAGACACACGGCCTGGTCACGCGGGCATGTGTCCTCTATTTTGAGAAAAATTTTCTATGTATTCCAAATGTTTTAAAAGTTATCAGTTTACTCCCGAACCAATCCCAATGCATGTTTAGGGCCTCGTAGGCTCATATAAGGGACAAATTGATTGAGTTTGAATGATGAATGTATGAAATGATATCATGTATTTGAAAAGTTTGCGTAATTGTGTTTTAAGTCCAGTAATGCTCTGTAACCCTATTACGGCATTGAATATGGGTGAGGGCTGTTACATTTATTGGTATCAAAACTATGGTTTAGTCGATTCTAGGACTAACGTAGCGTGTGTGTGAGTCTAGCTATACATGCCATACATAAACTATGATAGTGTGATGACTCTTGACATTTTTAAATGTGTTTTCATATAGTAAATGGACCCCAATCGAGCTATAGCTGATGAGGTTGAGAGTAATGTGCCCGCTCCCACTCAAGGGATAGCATCGTCTGATTCTAGACCCGTAACGAGTAGCCAGGGAGGAGAGGCTAAAGAAGCCATCTTCCAAATGATGAATGAATGGTTCACTCAATATATTCGTACGAACAAGGCTGCTCAACAACATCCAACCCTCCTAATCCCCAACTGGTTCCTGTAGCTCCTCAAAGAGTTAAGCTTTTAAGATTGAATAAGCCTCCAGTTGACAAGATCCGTAAACACGGGGCTAAAGAGTTCAAAGCTAATGTTGATGATGATCCTAAGAGAGCCAAGTTTTGGCTTGAAAATACGATTTGAGTGTTTGACTAGATTTCTTACACACCAGCTGAATGTTTAAAGTGTGTTATATCCCTTTTGAGAGATACCGCGTATTAGTGGTGGAATACATTAGTATCGGTGGTGCCGAGGTAGAGAGTCACCTGGGAATTCTTTCAGTTTGAGTTTTGAAAGAAATACATCAGTCAACGATTTTTGGATGAAAAGCATAAAGAGTTTTTAGAATTGAAATAAGGTCGTATGACTGTAACCGAATATGAAAGAGAATTCGTACGGTTAAGCAAGTATGCTCGAGAGTATATTTCTACTGAAAAAATAATGTGTAAGTTGTTTGTTGATGGATTGAACGAAGATTAAACTTCTAGTTGGTATTTTAGATTTAAAAGAATTTGTTGTGTTAGTTGACCGGGCTTACAAAGCCGAAGACTTTAGCCGAGAAAAGAGAAAGGCTGATTAAGAGGCAAGAGATTCGAGGAAAAGATTGATGAGTAAACCTTATCAATCCTCGTCGAAGAAATCCAGAGACTATTTTAACCGATCGATAGCTTCAGTGGGATATTCCAATAGAGATCGTGGAAAGCAATACACCAACCCTAAGGCTCAAGCCACATCAGTATCGAGTGTTGGCAATGTGAAAGATGTTAAACCCGAGTGTCAATAGTGAGGAAGACGGCATCTTGGAGATTGTTGGATGAAAAATAATAATAGAGCTTGTTACAGTTGTGGTTCACAAGATCATTTTATCCGAGATTGTCCTGGGTTAAATGGAAAAGCTAAATCTCAAAATGCAAGATCAAGCAATATAGCTACTCGAGGAAGGCCACCAAGAAATACAAGAAATGCAAGTGGTAATCATGGTACAACGAAATATTCTACAGTGAGATCTGAGGCCAGAGTACCTGCTAGGGCTTACACTATTCGCGCTCGCAACGATGTGTCATCACCAGATGCCATTACCAGTACATTCTCTCTCTATGACACTAATGTTATTGCATTGATTGATCCTGGATCAACTCTTTCATATATATGTATGAATTTGGTGTCCAAAAAGGGTTCGTCTGTTAAGCCTACTGAGTTAGTGATTAAAGTATCGATCCCCTTAGGCAAGTATGTTTTAGTTGACAAGGTATGAAAGAACTTTCCTTTAATGACTCGGGGTCACTGTTTTCCAACTGGTTTGATGCTTTTTCCATTTGATGAGTTCGATATGATTTTTGGTATAGATTGTTTGACTATGCATGATGCAGTTGTGAATTGTAAACGAAAGATTATCAAACTGAAATGTTAGAATGGTGAAATTCTTCAAATTGAGTCTGATGATTCGAGTGAATTACCTACTGTGATATCATCTATGTTACCTCAGAAATGTATGAAAAAGGGTGGTGATGCATATCTTGCATACATACTGGATACAAAGGTGTCTAAATCAAAGATTGAACCTGTACCTGTTATTTATAAGTTTTCGGATATATTTTCAGAAGAATTACCGAGTTTGCCATCGATCAAAGAGGTTAAATTTGCTATTGAATTAGTGCCGGAAACTTCACTGATATCTATTGCTCCGTATAGAATGGCTCCAATAGAGTTGAAAGCTCAGTTGCAAGAATTAACAAATAGAGGTTTCGCACGACCTAGTTTTTCGCCTTAAGGTGCACCTGTATTGTTCGTACAGAAGAAAGATGGATCAATGAGAATGTGTATTAACTATAGACAGCTCAATAAGGTTACAATAAAGAATAAGTATCCATTTTCGAGAATAAATGATTTGTTTAATCAATTGAAAGGTGCAATAATGTTTTCGAAGATTGATTTGAGATTAAGTTATTATTAGTTGTGAGTTAAAGACTCAGATGTGCCGAAAACTGCGTTCAAAATGAGGTACGAACATTATGAATTCCTTGTTATGCCTTTTGGACTAACTAATGCTCCTGCCATTTTTATGAATTTGATGAATCGGATTTTTAGACCATATTTAGACAGATTTGTTGCTGTGTTCATTGATGACATTCTGATCTATTCACTAGACGAGACTAAGCATGCTGAGCATTTGAGAATTGTGTTGCAAACCTTGAGAGATAAGCAATTGTATGCTAAATTCAAAAAATGTGAGTTCTGGCTCCGGAAAGTTGGATTTTTGGGGAATATTGTTTCTGCAGAATGTATAAGAGTTGATCCGAGCAAGGTATCTACAGTTGTTGATTGGAAACAACCTAGAAATATATCTAAAGTCAGAAGCTTTATGGGATTGGCTGGTTACTATCGACTCTTCGTTAAAGAATTCTCTATGATTGCAACACCGTTAACTCGATTACTTCAGAAAGATGTGAAGTTTGAGTGGTCAGAGAAATGTCAACAGAGTTTTGATTAGTTGAAAGCATTGTTAACTGAGGAACCAGTGTTGGTTCAACCTGAATAGGGTAAAGAACTTGTGATTTACACTGATGCGTCATTGAATAGATTAGGTTGCGTATTGATGAAAGAGGGAAAAGTAGTAGCTTATGCCTCCAAACAGTTAAAGCCGCATGAAAAGAACTATCCGATGCACGATTTAGAGTTGACCTCTATTATTTTTGCACTGAAAATTTGGCATCATTATTTGTACGGTGAAAAATGTCACAACTTTACTGATCATAAGAGTTTAAAGTATATTATGACTTTGAAATATCTGAATTTGAATCAACGAATATGGCTTGAATTACTAAAAGATTATGAGTAGTAATCGATTATCATCCTAGGAAAGCGAACATAGTTGTTGACGCTATGAGCAGAAAGTCATTATTTGCCTTGCGTGCGATGAACACATAGTTAGCTTTGTTTGATAATGGTTTGATTGTAGCTGAGTTGAAAGAGAAACCATTATTTCTTCAGCAAATCTGTGAAGCCCAGAAATACGATAATTAATTGCAAGTTAAACAAGCTCATGCGAGTCGACTTCTGATTCAGAGTTTCAAATCAGATCTTATAATTGTTTGCTGTTCTGAGGTAGAATTTGTGTACTGAAAATCCAGAATTGATTCAGAAAATTTTACACGAGGCACATAGTGGTTTCTTATCAGTTCATCCTGGGAGTACTAAAATGTACAACAATTTGATACAACTACATTAATGGTTGGGTATGAAATGAGACATTTCTGAATTAGTAGCGAAATGTTTAGTGTGCCAGCAAGTTAAAGCTAAACATTAAGTGCCTTCAGGATTGCTTCAACCTGTGATGATACCAGAGTGGAAATGGGATAGAGTGACTATGGATTTTGTATCGGGATTACCCTTCTCTGAAGAAGAAAGTTGCAATTTGGGTTGTCGTTGATTGACTGAAGAAATCTACACATTTTATTCCAATACATGCTGCCTTTTCACTTGATAAATTGGATAAGTTGTATATTTCTAAAATCGTTAGATTGCACGGGGTGCCAATTTCGATTATTTTAGATAGAGATCCGAGATTTACGTCACGGTTTTGGAAGAAATTGCAAGAAGCTCTAGGTATGAAGTTAAATTTCAGTACTGTCAATCTGATAGAGTAATTCAGATTCTTGAAGATATGCTTAGATGTTGTGTTTTAGAGTTCGAAGGCAATTGGGAGAAATATTTACCTCTTCTTGAATTTGTGTATAATAACAACTTTCAATCGAGCATAAAAATGGCATCGTACGAAGCTTTGTATGGTCACAAATGCCGAACTCCATTGCACTGGATAGAGCTTAACGAGAAACAGATTCACGGGGTTGATTTGTTTAAAGAAATTGAGGAGAAAGTGAAAGTAATTCACGACTGTTTGAAAGTAGCTTCAGATCGTCAGAAATAATACGCAGATTTGAAACGAAAAGACATTGAATTTTAGATCGATGACAAAGTGTTTCTGAAAGTATCTCCGTGGAATAAAATCCTTCGATTTGGTCGTAAAGGTAAATTGAATCTTCGTTTCATCGGGCCGTATGAGATCATTGAACGAATAGGGCCAGTGGCATATCGACTAGCTTTATCATCAGAGTTAGAAAAGATTCATAATGTGTTTCACGTATCCATGTTGCGTCGATATAGATCAAATCCCTCCCATATGATTTCTCTGTCAAAAATTGAGATTCAACCCGATATGACATACGACGAAGAACCGATTAGAATTCTAACTCGAGAGATCAAAGAATTAAGAAATAAATGCATAGTTTTAGTAAAAGTCTTGTAGCATCATCACAGTATCGAAGAGGCTACGTGGGAGCCCGAAGAAGCTATGAGAAAACAATACCCTAACCTATTCACTAGTAAGATTTTCGGGGACGAAAATCCCCAAGGGGGGAGAGTTGTAACAGCCTGTTTTTAGTCAAATTAAAACAGTGTTTCAGAATCACAAATCTAAAGTTGAAATAACTATTTTAGTATTATTTTAATGTTTACAGCATGATATTATGTTTCTGTGAAAATTTCGTTAAGAAATTTTATCGTTTGGTTAGTCCATTTGATGATAAAAAGGACTAAATCACGTAAGGTGCAAAAGTGGAGTTCTATTAGCTAAAAGTATCTAATAGCTATAAAACCTTAATTTAAAGGTCCTTATGTTGTAATTAGACCATTAAAAGTATAACTGGACATTTATGGTCATAGAATGGATGTTTTAAATGGTTACTTATTAAGGTTTTATATGTAATTTGGAAATTTAACTTAAAATAAAAAAAACTAAGCTAAATTAAAGCTTGATTATCATCTTCATTCACCGAAAATTTAGAAAGAATGGCAACCATGGGAGTTCAAGTTTCGGAAACCCTAAGTCCTTTGATTAGGTATGCAATTTTAGTTCGTTTTTAATGATTTTTACGTTTTTGATATCGTTGCTTCGTATTCTAGTTAGCCCATACCTTAAATTGCAAAATTGTTACAGATTTCTCATGTTTCCATTGTTGAATGCTTGAGTAATTTGATGATTTATGACAGATTTGGAAGGTTTAAAGTTAGATTAATAGCTTTTGTAAAGTGATTTTTGACAAAAATGTCAAAAAGGGATTAAATTGACAAAATGTGAAATGTGGTGGTTAAAAGTGTGAATAAATTGAAAATATGGGCTGCTAGATGGGTTTGTACTAAATTGCATGAATTTGCAATTTTATGAAATAAGGACTAAATTGTGAAAAATGTGAAAGTTTAGGTGCAAATGTGTAAAATAGCCCTAATGTATATTTTAGATTGAATTGAATAAATAGTTGATTAAATGAGTTAATTTTGAATATATTTAGATCAAGAAAAATGGAATTCGGATCAAGACCGGGGAAAAATGAAAGTTATCGACTAATCGAGTCGATTCGCTGTTTTAATATCTGAGGTAAGTTCGTATGAATTAAGTATTGTTATAATTATACTTTAAATGCTTTGATATTGTATAAATTGTGTATATGATATTATAGTCATGTTTGATGACAATTCAGATATATATAAATGGCACTTAGTGTGCGATTCTAAATAGCTTTGGCTATATATGCCACTTAATATGCAAGACTGAGATAGCTTCGGCTATGTATGGCACTTAGTGTGTTAGATTATAATAGCTTTGGCTATATAAGGCACTTAGTGTGCGAAATTATAATAGCTTTGGCTATACATTGGCACTTAGTGTGCGAGATATCGAGTATTCGACAGTATTCCAAAAAGGTATGAGTTTGTTACAAAATTGTACAAGTATGTACATATAAAGTATAAGATTCAAATCGAAGAAACTATGAATTTGCATATAAGCATGTGGAAGGTTTGATGTTATCATGAATTATATGTTATATAGTTCAAATTGAGGATTTGTGTATTATGATTTGTTGAGTATATTTTATACGAGCTTACTAAGCTATAAAGCTTACTTTGTTTATTTTCCATGTCTTATAGTGATTTCAAAGCTAGCTCGAAGTCGGGGATCGTCGAAGACTACATCACACTATCCAACCATCACTTTGGTACTTTTGAGCTTATGGTTTGGTCATATGGCATGTATAGGATTATGGTCATTATGATATGTATCTTGGTTGTGATGATTGATGATAATAGGCATATTGAGTATTAAATGGATGATTTTTGAACTAGTAAGTTTGTGAAATTGAGCATAATAATGTATATTTGCAAATGGTCTTTTGATGTTTTGTGAAGATCTAGTTTGGTAAGAAATTAGATGGTTTATTATGGTATTTAGTGAATTGTAATTATGGTTAACGAAATGGTATGAAATGTGTTTGGTATGAGATTAATTTAATGCCTATTATGCCTTGAGTTGGTGCCTTTGAATTGTGGTGTAGGTGCATGAAATTTGGATGGCAAATTGGCTTGGTAAATAGCCTATTTTTGTCCACACGGGTAGAGACACAGGTGTGCCTCTCAGCTATGTGTGACATACGATCATGTTACACGGTCGTGTGTCCCCTAGTGTTGAAAATTAAATCAAGTCAGTATGCTCCACACGGCCTCACACGGACATGTGACTTGGTCGTGTGGTATAAGTCAGTATACCTTACAAGTTTGGCACGGGCTAGCACACGGCCTAGCACATGGGCGTGTGTGGCCATTTTTAGGGCACACGGGCATGTGTGTTGGCCATGTGACCCAAGTTAGAGAGTTACACGGGGTAAGACACAGGCTGGGACACAGCCATGTGCTCTCATTTCGAATGTCCACACGGCCTGTGACACGAACATGTCTGGTGGCCATGTGAGAGAAACGGCCTGGTCAAACAGGCGTGTGTCCCATGCTCTGAGAAAAATTTTCTATGCATTCCAAATGTTTTAAAAGTTATCGGTTTAGTCCCGAACCAATCCAAATGCATGTTTAGGGCCTCGTAGGCTCGTATAAGGGACAAATTGATTGAGTTTGAATGATGAATGTATGAAATGATATCATGTATTTGAAAAGTTTGTGTAATTGTATTTTAAGTCCAGTAATGCTTTATAACCCTATTTCGGCGTTGAATACAGGTGAAGGGTGTTACAAATAGAATGTTTACCTATAACATAAACATCAAATTTAATTTAATATTAAGATAATTACTTTAATATTAAATTAATAAAATACTATTAATATAAGTATTAAATTAAATTTAGTATTAAAATAATATAATTTTTAGAATAATTAATCTGAAATCAAATTCTCTGGTAGAGTCCTAGTAAGAGTGTAACCCTTCCACTACTTAATCACCGATGACAAATAGTCGCTAGCCACCGGGACGCTGCCATCATAGTCACCGGCACTACCGTGTCCAATGATGCAGGTGCGACACCCTTACGACACCCTGAGCTAGTTCGACTACTGCCAATTTGATCCGGGTCAATGACGACCCGAACGGCTCAGTCTAACCAGCGGTTGGACTGTCAGCCCAATTTCCCATATCACTCCCGATTTGACCAGTTTTTGGGTCTTAGTCTCGGTTTTGGGCTCTTAGGCCTAATTTACGATCTCAGGTCCAATTTTCAAGTTCAATTACCATTGGGCTAATTGTCTGACTTGAGAATTGATTTCCAAAAATATCATATTAATTTTAATTAATTTGATTAATTTAATTTTACTTGATGCAAATTAATGTTCCCAAAAATCACTTATATCTTTAAAATTAATTTTCCAAGAAAATTTTTTAATCAAATTCTCTAGTTGAACAATTCTCACGACCACTTAATTTAATTTCACATCGAATAAATTGACTCAATTAAATTATTCCCAAAGTTGTAGAATTTTCTTCTAATTCAAAAGTAGTCTAATCGAGCTTTTGTTGAGCTAGTAGTTAGACCAATCGAACATATACAATTAGGCTCTAAAGATTGCAATTATGTCCAAAAGCATTGTTCCAATAATTCACAATTACTTAATCATAGATTCAGTCCACAATAAGTACCAGGACTGAAAACTCCTTATTGTATACTCTTTACGAAAGCAATTCATCCAACTGCTTTTATCCAATGACCTCGTCATGTGTGTGTTACCCTCATATGGTATCCTTGATTCCTTTGAGTTAAATCTATTCACGCAATACAATCCTATTTTTTTTCATTGTCACCATTGTGTCTTTTTAATGATTAATATGATCACTGTTAACAAATGACTGTGATAAACTGCTCATTCGAGAACAAGTAACCCGTGATCATATTCCATATTTGTCAATCCACACAATGCTAATGAAAGGATATCATTAACTCTTTAATTGAGCAATGAATTCCACTGTTGCTAGTAAAGCCATGTCATACACAAGTCATGTACCCAACATACAGGCTATGGGCTCGATCATCTTTAGAGCATAAGCTTCCACTTATATCAAAGCACATGAGTAGCATACGTATTGTCAGTGACTAACTTAGGATTTAAGTAAATCACACCATGAACGTCACAAGTGAATTAATTCATAAATGGATTCAGAATTAATTTATCTTGGGTCGAGTTTAATGTATCATTCTACCAATGAATACATCTATGTCTCTACTCGTGGAGTCAACCGCTCCGATAGCCAAGACTAGTCATTGCCCCAATTGGAATTGTAGATGACATAATAATCCTTTTCAATATTTGAATCAAATGCTCACTTTAATTGTTTTACGGTATCACGGACTCATTTAGATTATCTATTGAAGTAAGTTGTCTTTCTCGCAATATAAACATTCTTTACAATGCCACTTATCTTCAGTTTGAACTTTAGACAATCAATGAGCTAATATTTTCTTGTTACAATTTCGCTATGCATGCAAAATATAAAAGACAGAAAATACAAAAAAAATATAGTGAAATGTGAAATTACTTTTATTTATTATTCATCATTCAAATAAATAGAAAATAGTTACATGTTTACTATAATATGGACACATTTACCAATAGTCATGAATTCAAGCTTTTTGGATACACCATAAATGATGTCTTATGTGTACCATACATAAGATTGAGGCTATAATCATGGGGGAAAACGGAGGGATTTCCGATGTAATCAACTTAATTTCTTTCTCTATTTCCACGCGGTCAGTATCCTTAACCTTTCATTCTTATCTAAAGGCTGACATCGAGGTGGACTTAATTGGATTCTTAGGGGGAGAACGGATGTGTTGGTAGAAGTAAAGGTTAAACTCATGTTGGCACGGTAGTGATTGTAGTTATTAATGGGCTACTGAATAACGGTAACTGTTGTCAGCTCAAAAGGAGCTTCACTTTTACTCCACTGAAATAGTTGGTCCTTGCTTGAGAGTTCTCCTGCATCTCCAATGGTGTCGGCCTTCGAATAAGAAGGAAGGTTAAAGGTTTCGAGTTCCTGGAAATGGAGAAAAATATTATGCCAATTATAGTGAGAAGACCCATAGTTTTTCCTTATGATTATGCCCTCAAACCTTTGTATGTTATTTATAAGGGAATATTTTTAGGTGTCCGAAAAGTTTGAGCTCGTGGTTGTCTAACCACCATCAACTGTCTCCCCCGTTATACCTCAATCCATGATCGCATAACGGCTGTCAATTGAGACCTCCACGTATACTTCCACCCATGACCGTATAAAACTAAATCACCCCAGAACTTGACTTCCCCATGATAGGCTTCAGAGGTAATGGTCCCATCTCGGTATGATATATGAAATGTGCGTGGCTTAGAGTAATATTGTATCACCGATGACTTAATACTACCTCGAACATCAATTAAAAAATTTTACCAATAGAAATTTGTAACACCAAGAAGTGTTTTATAGATAAGGGATAGAGAGGTTGTGGAAGAATATGCTTGAGGGACGATGAAGCATGGAGTGGAAGACCCTTTTTATAGGCGTGGGGGAAGGGTTGGATTGTAAAGTAGAAATTTTCCACAGTCGAAACCGCGTCGTAAGACTAACTTATATTCAAAACATGCTTACAATCAATTGAAAAATAGGATGGGCAAGTACTTTTGAAGAAAAATGTTAGAGAAAGCATGCCCAACTGGACAAGCTTCCCTGCTAACATGGGCATGCCTTCTCTAACATTTTTTCTACTGAAAGTTAAAAGTACCTACCCTAGAGAATAGTTTTGTATAATTAACGTATGTTTTGAGGCACCAAATTTGAATAATACTTTTCATTTCATCATCATTGTTTGACGAATGTATGTATTCATAAACGGATTTTGAAGCATGTATTCCCTCTCTCACTGGCTTATTTTCCTATTAAAGGGATATATTCCCTCTACTTTTTTTTATTTTGTTAATCCAATTCGTGATCGATATTGAAATGAGTCGACGAGTGACATCTATTATTTACTACGGTAGTCAAATCTGTAATATAGAGGTCAAGGTGGCATTTGTAAGAGCACAGTCCATGGAATTGGCGTTTAATCGTACTATTCAATTGCATGAGCTACGAATTAGAATTAGGAGGAAACTTAAAGGATCGACCAGGGAAAAATTTTCGAGGTTACAATATAGATACCTTACTTTCATTGACCCTTATAGGTATAATCTATTTGATGTGAATGGCGAGCTCCAGCTTGAGATGATCATATCTGTAACAACTCATTTTTATTGAAATCGGAACAATGATTTCGACACCATAAGATCTGTGTAACACCCCTAACTAGTATCCGTCGTCAGAACAAGGTTTCGGAGCATTACCAAAACATTCAGAACACTTTACAATTTATTTACATAAATTGCTATTCAATTACTGAGATCATTCAAAACGTCCCTTAATTGGACCCTCGAGGCCCAATACAAGCATTACAATCAAGTCGGGACTTAATCAGATACTCATAAAATTTTTCGCGACATTTCAAAAATTTTCCAAGGTTGCAGGGCTCACACGCCCGTGTGGTCTGGCCTGTACTACACACGCCCGTGTCCCTAACCCGTGTAACTCTCTGACTTTTAAGGCATGAAGAAATTAAAGTCACACTCACATGTGCTAGGTCATGTGGCGAATTTTATTTTCAAATTTTAAGTGCAGTTTCACACGGCCGTGTAACACAGGTGTGTTCAAGGCCGTGTCAACCACACGGCTGAGATACGCACCTGTGTCTCTGCTCGTGTGCCCAATTCTGAGTATTCTGTTTCTCATTTTTAAGTTGCAGGAGACACACGGCCGGACCACACACCCGTGTACTAGGCCGTGTGTCACACACGGTCTAGAGACATGCTCGTATGTCTGCCTGTGTGGACAAAATAAAGCCATTTCTAGCTTCATTTCTTACCCAAAATCACACCAATGACTTGCACTTAAACTCACATCCAAATACCAACCATTTCAAGCATTCAAGTTAAGAAAACTCTATCATTCAACATGGCATACCATTACATGCATGCCTATTCATAATCTTGCCTTAGTCTAGTCCATATGTTAGACATAATAGATAAACTACTTAACACACATGTAGTTACCATAGTATGACATTACAAATATATCAAAACAAACCATTACTAGTCATTCCAATGGCTAGATTACAAGCATCATTTACAGTTACATGCCAATATGGCCAATATATCCTATACATGCCATTACAACCATAATTGATTTATCATATTGCACTGACACGGGCTGATGGATAGTGTTAGTGATCTCTGCCAAGCTATCAATCCAACGAGCTTCTGATTCCCATAAAATAAGGAAATAAAACTAAGTAAGCATATAATGCTTAGTAAGTTCGTATAACATGGTACTTAACTTACCATTCATTCTATTTTGAGGTAACTATGTAAGGCTTATTGAATCAATTTTCCCTCAAGCCCTACACATATCCTCATTACCCTTGTTAGTCATATAATCCATAATAACATCACAAACATATATGGGCTCAACAACAATCAAGTTTCCATGCACATATGCTTTCCACAACATGTATTCATTTAACATGTATAAATCATCTCTTTATATTTCATGTATAATTTCATAATAGTTCATCTCGAGTTCAGATCATTTCATATCAGAACTTTACACCTATTACTCGGAATATCAAGGCCACGATTAGTACACTCAAGGTGTACAAGTCTAGAATCAATGATGTACATACTCATCAAATGAATTCCATGTACAATATCATCATTTCATATTTCCATATATCAATTATCACGTATCGTCATTTTCATGTATTTAGGCCGATATGTGTAATAACTCATTTCTTATTCATATCTTCTCATATCAAGAACTTTTACCTTTTGAATTTATCTGAAATATCGATGGATACGCAAGTAGTACACTCGAGGTGTACGAATCAGAATCCATCAATTCATATCCAATGGTACCCATAGGGTACTATATCAGAAAGTATACTTAGAGCCACACATGTATACGACAGGATTACCAGTCCAAGCTAAATCCTTTTTATAATATATGCTCTAAAGAGCTTGATCTGGATTACCTGTCCGGGCTAAATCCATTCCATAACATATGCTCGAGAGGACTCATATCAAGATTATCCGTCTGGGCTAAATCCCGTCTACAACAAGTGCAAGACCTCATTCATTTCGGGAAATCACATATCCATCGAATTTTCCATTTATTCAACTGAGATTTAAACATTATTCTCAAGCATTATCAGGCATGTGATTATTCCATACATCCATAATATTCATATAATTCAAAAAAACACATTCCACATTCATTTCAAGCATATAACATTTTCATACGGAATTTAGCATCTTTCAAGCATTATTAAGCATGTGGTCAATCTCATATATTTATGCATTTATGCAATTCAAATGTTCACATTCAACTTAAGCATAAAATTAACATTTTTATCATTTATCATTTGTCGGGCATTATAATTGATCGGGCACTTTCATTTATTGGGCTTTAACGAGTATGTGATCATTTCACATATTTATGGAATTTGTACAATTCACAAACACAACATTTAATTCAAGCATAAAAACATATACAATTTAGTTACACGGACTTACCTCGACAGATGTTTGTATACATAAATCTACTAATCCAACATTTTCCTCCTTTCCTCGTTCTAGCTCCGAATTTGGTCTATCCGAATCTATACAAGTAAATTTAACATCAATTTATCATATTTTATATTCAAATAGACTCAATTTTTATCCTAGGAAAAATTACATTTTGCCCCTAACTTTTCCATAAATTCTCATTTCGTCCCTAGGCTCAGAAAATAAAATTTGTGCAATTTACTCCCTATTTCAAGCCTAACCAAAATCCCATTACAAAATTTACAGCACATGTATTCATAAAAATTTAGCATTTTTCTTCAATTTCACAACTTTACATTTTAGTCCCTAAATCATGTTTTCATCAAAAATCACTTTGTAAAAGTTGTTTATCTATCAACAACCTTTCATTTTCTACCATAAATTTCTAATTTTTAACATATACATCCATGACCCATTTTCCATACTTTGATAACTTCTCAAATTGATTCCCCAAATAGATATATTAAGCTATCCCGGTTTCAAAAATATCAAAATTACTAAAAACGGGCCAAGGAAACTTACCCAATTTGGCCATGAAAGTTTCTTCTCTATCTCCTAAGGTTTCCATGTATTTTTGGGGAAGAATATGATAATATAAAATGATATTTCATTTTTATCATCTTTTAATTAATTAAATATTTTCACTTTCCAATTTAGTCCTTGCCCTTTTTCTAAATTTACATGGATGAGTCACCAACACTTCTAGATACTTTTTTCATAGTCCAGCATATGTTGTGGACACATCACAGCTAACACAAAACATATCGTCCCTAAAACGAGCCTACGAGGCCCAAAACATGCATTAAAAGTAGTTCGAGACTAAACTGAGAGCTTTAGAAATTTTTAAAACACTTAGAAAATTTTTCATCAAAACAGGGTCATACGCCCGTGTGGCTTGAGACACGCTCGTGTAGGTAGGCCGCATGGTCACACAAGCTCGTGTCCCCAACCCGTGTAACTCTCTGTTTATGACGTCATGCAACAAAAGAAGTCATATGGCCAAGTCACATGCTCGTGTGCTAGGCCATGTGGTGAATTTAATTCTCAAACTTTTTCATAAAATAGGTGCAGACTTCACACGCCCTGGATACACGCCCATGTCCCTAGGCCATGTCCGTCACACGGCTGAGACACATGTTCGTCACACGGCTAGGACACACGGTCGTGTCTCTGCCTGTGTGGACAAAAATAAGGCTATTTACCAAGCCATTTTGCCACCGTTACTTGCACCAACCTACACAACAACCAGCAACACCAATCCAAGCATATACATACAACCAAATCAGCCACAAACAAGATATAAATACATCATTTACACATACTAACATCTATCATTCGTAAACATCACATACTTTCTTTTCCATTCATGCCAATTTCTTTTTTAAGATAAGCATCATCACATAAACATACCAATGACCAATAAGATTAATATTATCCAACTTCCAATGGCAATATACAAAATGAATCATTAACCATTACAATGCCAACACATTTGACTAAACCAATATGACACATTACAAAATGACCAAGTCCCTATACATGCCATACTCAAAATATTGAAACAAAGTGTACCCAAAACAATCGTTTGATAGTGCGAATTGAGCTCTGACGTTCCTCAATCCCAGAGCTAGCTTAGCGACACTAGAAGAAATGGAAAGAAAAATGGAGTAAGCTTTAAAGCTTAGTAAGTTTGCATGTAAATAATAAGCAACATTAATCATATAATTATTCAACATAAGTTAACATAAATATCATCATGTATCTTAGGCATAACTTACTCATTAGCATTCTTACTAAGAGTTCATCTCATACTAAAGTCCATACTCATGAGTTTTACATACATACCTGTACCAACTCACAACATAGTTGCATACTTTGTCAACTTTGACATACTCTTCGGATTACCCATTGAACACTTGGAATACTATAAAAAACATAGAAAGTATTACACGTAAGTGCCACATATGTAGCCAATGCTACCTCAAATCTTATGACACATAGGGCTCGAACACAAGCTAATCACAAGCCTGCTTACACAAGCTGTCAGTTAAGACGTAGCTACACGGGCTGCTCACACAAGTTGTTAGGTATCCGCAACACATGCCGAACTACCCAATCACCGGTACGACACACATGACCAGCACTCGGATTCACATAGATCACAAAATACATGGTTTCCTCGTGACATGTCACTTGTATCCTAAACTATTCTAAAGGGTTCAACCGGGATTTTCTCATCGCTGAAACTATTGAATATTTCCATTGAAACAATCATACAATTCATGCAATATTAAACATTAAGTACATAATACAACATTGCATTATTTACACACAAACTTACCTCGATACAAAATAGTAAGAAATGAACCTAATCGTCAATAACCTTATTTTTCTCCCGATCAAGGCTCGAACTTCATTTTTCTTGATCTATAATAGAAAATTTAACTTATCTAATTATCACATTACTCAATGCTATCCAAATATCAACTTATGGAAAAATTACTTTTTTGCCCCTAAACTTTGACATATTTATATTTTAGTCCTTAAGATCGTAAAACGAAATGTATCCATTTTCTTTGTTACCCAAGCTTAGATGAACCTAAATCATGCTCATAAAAACCCACATTTTTCATCAAATCACATTTCTACTACCCATTTTCATAACTTTTACAAATAAGTCCTTTTATGCATTTTCACTAAAAACCACTTAGTAAAAGTTGTTTATCACACCTTAAGCATACAATATCTTCCTTCAAACATCAAAATACATGAATGTCACACATGGGTAAATTTTTAAACATGAACCCTACTTCAAAATGATGGTAGAAATAGGTAAATTGGTTACGAAGACTTCAAAAATGTAAAGAGCATTAAAAACGGGCTAGGATGTACTTACAATCAAGTTTGAAAGTTGAAACCCTAGCTATGGTCTCTTTGTAAAATTTGGCCAAGGTGAAGAAAATGGACACCAATTTTGACTTATTTTCCCTTTTTATTCTTTTATTTACCAAATGACCAGAATGCCCTTAACAAATAACTTTGAAATTTTACCTATTCATGTCCATTTTTGTCCACTAACTTATCCAACGGTCTAATTACCAACTAAGGACCTCTATTTTAAAATCTCATATTAATTGGACACCTTTAACAAGTAGAACTCAACTTTTTCACTTTTTATGATTTAGTCCTTTTGACTAAATTGAGTGCCCAAACGTTAAAATTTTCGAACGAGATTTTCACAGAATAGTTCCATAAAGCTATAAACTATAAAAATATAATAAAATGAATTTTTGTATGTCAAATTAATGGTCCCAAAACCACTATTCCAACTAGCCCCAAAATCGGGCAATTACAACTCTCCCCCTTTAGGGATTTTCGTCCCCAAAAATCTTACCGAGAAATAGGTTTGGATACTGATTTCTCATTGCTTCCTCGGGCTCCCAAGTAGCCTCTTCAACCCCATGTCTTTGTCTCAACACTTTCACAAGAGCTATACTTTTATTTCGCAACTGTTTTACTTCCCGGGCAAATATCTTGATCAGTTCCACACCTTAAGTCATATCTGGACGAATCTCAACTTCTGTCAGTGAAATCACATGTGAAGGGTCTGAACTATAATGGCGCAACATAGACACATTAAAGACATTGTGGATCCTCTCAAATTCAGATGGCAAAGCTAACCAATATGCTACTGGTCCTATTCTCTCGGTAATTTCATATGGCCTAATAAATCGTGGACTTAACTTGCTTTTATGGCCAAATCTTACATTTTTCTTCCATGCAGATACTTTCAAAAATACCTTATCACCAATCTGAAATTCAATCTCTTTTCTTTTCAAATCTGCGTACGACTTTTGTCTATCTGAAGCAGCTTTCAAACAATCACGGATCACCCTTACTATGTCAACCCCGTGAATCTGATTCTCTCTGAGCTATGTCCAGTACAATGGAGTTCGGCATTTTTAGCCATACAATGCCTCATAAGGCACCATTTTTATGCTCGACTGAAAACTTTTGTTGTAGGCAAATTCAACCAACAGTAGATATTTTTCCCAACTACCTTGGAATTCTAAAACACAAAATCGGAGCATATCTTATAAAATCTGAATCACCCTCTCGAATTGATCGTCAGTTTGCAGATAGAAAGCTGTACTAAAATTCAATTTCCTGCCCAAAGCTTCTTGTAACTTTTTCCAAAATCGCGAATTGAACCTCGGATCTCTATCTGATATAATAAAAATAGGTACTCCATGAAGTCTAAAAATTTCAGTAATGTACAAATCAACAAGCTTATCAAGTGAGTAATCAGTACATACCGGTATAAAATGAGCCGATTTCATTAATTTTTCCACAGTACCCAAACAGCATCCTTCTTTTTCGGAGTCAAAAGTAGACCTGTCATAAAATCCAGGGTAATTCTATCCTATTTTCACTCGGGAACCATCACAGGTCGAAGTAAACCCGTTCAGCCTTTACTTGTTGACAAATCAAGAATTTCAAAACAAACTTCGAGATATCTTGTTTCATGTCTGACCACCAATACATTTTCTTCAAATCACAATACATTTTTGTACTGCCCGGATGAACAGAAAAACAACCACTATGTGCCTCATTAAGAATCTTCTAAATTAGCTCTGTATCTTTAAGAACACATATCCTACCTCGACATCTCAAATAATCATTGGAGTCAATTTGAAATTCTGAGTCATCGCCCGATTCACACTGAATTCTCTTGGCCTGCAAATCACTACCACATTTTTGGGCTTCGCAAATCTGCTGAAGAAACATCGGTCAAGCTCTCAACTCGGCTAGAATCGAACCATTATCGGATAAATTCAACTGTTTATCCATGGCCCTCAAAGCAAACAAAGATTTCCTACTCAAAGTATCAGCGACTACATTCGCCTTTCCTGGATGATAATCGATCACAAGCTCATAGTCTTTTACTAACTCAAGTCATCTCCATTGTCGCAAATTCAGATCTTTCTTATTCATCAGAAACTTTAAACTTTTATGATCGATAAAAACATGACATTTTTCATCGTACAAATGATGTCTCCAAATCTTCAAGGCAAACACAACGGCAGCCAACTCTGAATCATGCGTCGGGTAGTTCTTTTCGTGCGGTTTCAGCTATCTCAAGGAATAAGTTATAGCTTTGCCCTCTTGCATCAACACACATCCTAATCCATTCAATGGTGCATCACTATAAATTACAAACTCTTTCCCTGATACAGATTGTACTAAAACTGGTGTCTCAATCAATAATGCCTTCAATTTCTCAAAACTTTGCTGACATCTTTCAGACCACTCGAACTTAACATCCTTTTGCAGTAATCTCGACATAGAAGTAGTGATTATAGAAAATCCTTTAACAAACAGTCTATAGTAACCAGCTAATCCCAAAAAGCTTCTAACCTCATATACATTCTTTGGTGGTTTCCACTCAACAATAGCAAAAATCTTGCTTAGATCAACTCAAATACCATCACCTGAAACAATGTGTCCAAAAAATCCGACTTCTCAAAGCCAAAATTCACTTTTACTAAACTTAGCATATAACTGTTTTTCTCTCAAAGTCTACAAAATAGTTCTCAAGTGCTCTGCATGCTCTGCCTCTTCTTGATAATAAATCAGTATGTCGTCAACAAAAACAACCACAAACTTATCTAAATATGGTCGGAAAATTCGGTTCATTAAGTCCATAAAAACAGAAAGAGCATTTGTTAGTCCGAAAGGCATGACAAGAAATTCATAGTACTTGTACCTTGTCTTAAAAGCAGTCTTTGGCACATCCGACTCTTTAACTAGCAACTGGTAGTATCCGGATCTCAAATCTATCTTCGAAAACACTGTTGCCCCTTTTAGCTGATCAAACAAGTCATCAATTCTTGGCAAGGGACACTTGTTCTTTATAGTCGCTTTATTAAGTTGGCGATAATTGATGCAAAGCCTCATAGATCCGTATTTCTTCTTTACAAATAATACCAAAGCACCCCAGCGAGAATAACTCGATCTCGCAAAAACTTTATCTGACAGTTCTTCTAACTGAGTTTTCAACTCCTTCAATTCGGTCGGGGCCATCCTATATGGAGTTATTGATATCGGCGTAGTCCTAATGACCAAATCAATACTAAACTCAACTTCTCTAATCAGAGGCAATCTTGGCAATTCTTCCGGGAACACATCCAAATATTCACACACTACTGGCACTGATTTAATTTTCAATTCAGATTCTTTTGTATTCAACACATAGGCAAGATAAGCTTCACAACCTTTTCTTATACATTTAAGAGCAGATATCAAAAAAATCACAATTGGAAATCTATCTAACTCATTTGATTCAACTCGAAGAATCTCACCATTTTCACATTTCAATTCAGTGGCTTTCCGTCTACAATTTACTATAGCATCATGCATAGTCAACCAATCCATACCAAATATAACATCAAATTCGTCAAACAGAAGCAATATCAAGTCAACCAGAAAACAATGACCTCTAATCATCAAAGGACATTTCTTGCATACTTTATCAACTAAATCATGATTGCCTAAAGGGTATGACACCTTAGTCATAAATTTCGTAGACTCAACAAGCATATTCTTACTAATTACCAAATCCATGCATACATATGAATGAGTAGATCCTAGGTCAATCAAACCAATAATAGTAGTATCATAAAAGGAAAGAGTACCAGTGATAACATCGGGAGAAGATGCGTCCTCACGAGCATGAATGGCATAAGCTCTAGTCGGTGCTCTGGCGTCGAATCTCCCTGCTGAATCCTTTGTTACATTTTTGTTGCTAGCTCCATTCCCAGTATTTCTCGAGGGTCTCCCTCTAAAAGTAGTATTACTCGGCCTCGTACTCTGAAACCTTTCTTTTTTAGTAATCTCAGGGTAATCTTTAATGAAATGATATTGGAAACCACACTTGAAACAAGCTCGGTCATTCATTCGACACTTGCCTGGGTGACATCTTCCATAATGTGGGCATCCAGATCTATTGGGTCTATTACCAACGCTCACAATAGAAGTAGTCTAAGCTTTATAACCCGAATATTGATTCCCACGGTTTCTATTTGAAAACCCAGCTGAAGTATGAGAACGAGAATGTATCTCTCTAGATTTCTTAGATGAGATTGGAATGACCTACCCATCGGCCTTTTTCTTGCATCTCTAGCCTTAAACTCGACTTTTCTCTTTTATTTGGCCAGTTCCTCTGCTTTACAAGCCCGATTTACGAGCACAACAAATTTTTTCAGCTCAAGAATACCCACTAACAATCTGATGTCTTCATTAAGCCTATCTTCAAACCTTTTACACATAATAGCTTCGGAGGAGACACACTCTCTAGCATACTTACTGAGCAGAACGAACTCTATTTCATATTCAGCAACTGACATGCAGCCTTGTTTCAGCTCAAGAAATTCTTTATACTTCTGATCGATGAATCACTCACTGATACACTTCTTTCAGAACTCCTCCTAAAAGAATTCTCATGTACCCTTCTCTTCTGGAACCACAGATACTAGTGTTTTCCACCAGTGATATGTCATGTCCCTCAGTAGAGATATAGCACATTTCAAGCATTCATCAGATGTACAAGATAATTCACCAAACACTCTAATAGAATTCTTGAGCCAAAATTCTGCTTTTTTGGGATCATTATCAGTATTTGCTTTAAATTCTTCAGTCCCTTGCTTTCTGATCTTATCAATCGGGGTTCTATTCAATCTCATAAACTCCATACCTTGAGGCATTATGGGGACAGGTTGAGGATTAAGAAGGGGTGGAGCATGTTGTTGTTGAATGGCTGGGTTTGTTCGAATGAACCCTAAGAACCACTCGTTCATCATTTGGAAGAAGGCTTCCTGAGCCTCTCCCCCCTGACTCATAGTTACTGGTCTACTCTCAACTGGCACCATCCCTTGGGCGGGAGCTGGCACATTACTTTCTACATCATCTACCACAGCTCAATCGGGATCCATTACTATATGAAAACACGATTTAAAAATTGTCAGGAGTCGTCACCCTATCACAATTTATATATGGCATGTATAGCTAGACTCGTACACACGCTACATTAGTCAAGAACCAACTAAACCGTATCTTTGATACCACTAAATGTAACACCCCTTACCTGTATCCAACGCCAGAACAGGGTTCGAAGCATCACCAGACTTAAACACAAACTAACATATAAAACCGAGACATAAACTTCCATCCAAATTTAAAACTTTTTGTTTACAAATATATCGTCCCTAAAACAAGTCTACGAGACCCAAAACATGCATTAAAAGTAGTTCGGGACTAAACCGAGAGCTTTAAAAATTTTTAAAACAATTAGAAAATTTTTCAGCAAAACAGGGTCACACACCCGTGTGGCTTGTGACATGCCTATATGGGTAGGCCGTGTGGTCACACAAGCTCGTGTCCCTAACCTGTGTAACTCTCTGTTTATGATATCATGCAACAAAAGGAGTCACATGGACAAGTTACACGCCCATGTTCTAGGCCGTTTGGCAAATTTAATTCTCAAAATTTTTCATAAAATAGGTGCAGACTTCACACGCCTTGGACACACGCCCATGTCCCTAGGCCGTGTCCTTCACAAGGCTGAGACACACGACCATGTCTCTGCCCGTGTGGACAAAAATAAAGCTATTTACCAAGCCATTTTGCCACCCTTACTTGCACCAACCTACACAACAACCAGCAACACCAATCCAAGCATATACATACAACCAAATCAGCCACAAACAAGATATAAATACATCATTTACACATACTATCATCTATCATGCGTAAACATCACATACTTTCTTTTCCATTCATGCCAATTTCATCTTCAAGATAAGCATCATCAAATAAACATACTAATGACCAATAAGATTAATATTAGACAACTTCCAATGGCAATATACAAAATAAGTCATTAACCATTACAATGCCAACACATTTGTCTAAACCAATATAACACATAACAAAATGACCAAGTCCCTATACATGCCACACTCAAAAAATTGAAACCAAGTATACCCAAAACAATCATTTGATAGTATGAATCAAGCTCCAACGTTCCTCAGTCCCTGAGCTAGCTTGGCGACAATATAAGAAATGGAAAGAAAAAAGGAGTAAGCTTTAAAGCTTAGTAAGTTTGCATGTAAATAATAAGCAACATTAATCATATAATTATTCAACATAAGTTAACATAAATATCATCATGTATCTTAGGCATAACTTACTTATTAACATTCTTACCAAGAGTTCATCCCATATTAAAGTCCATACTCGTGAGTTTTACGTACATGCCTGTACCAACTCACAACATAGTTGCATACTTTGTCAACTTTGACATAATCTTCGGATTACCCGTTGAACACTTGGAATACTATCGGATACACGAAAAGTCTTGCACATAAGTGCCACATATGTAGCCAATGCTACCTCATATCTTATAACACATAGGGACACATAGGGCTAGCACACGAGCTAGTCACGGCCTGCACACACAAGCTGTCAGTCAAGATGTAGCTACACGGGCTACTCACACAAGTTGTCAAGTATCCGCAACTCATACCGGACTACCCATCCACCGGTAGGACGTACATGACCAGCACTCAGATTCACATAGATCACATAATACATGGTTTCCTAGTGACATGTCACTTGTATCCTAAACTATTCCTAAGGGTTCAACCGGGATTTTCTCATCGTCGAAACTTCATTGTATATTTCCATAAAAAAAATCATACAATTCATGCAATATTAAACATTAAATACATCATACAACATTGCATTATTTACACACAAACTTACCTCGGTACAAAATAGTAAGAAATGGACCTAATCGTCAATAACCTTATTTTTCTCCCGATCAAGGTCCAAACTTCGTTTTTCTTGATATATAACGGAAAATTTAACTTATTTAATTATCACATTACTCAATGCTGTCCAAATATCAACTTATGGAAAAATTACTTTTTTGCCCCTAAACTTTGACATATTTATATTTTAGTCCTTAGGCTCGTAAAACGAAATGTATCCATTTTCTTTGTTACCCAGGCCTAGCTGAACCTAAATCATGCTCATAAAAACCCACATTTTTCATCAAATCACATTTCTACTACCCATTTTCATAACTTTTACAAATAAGTCCTTTTTATGCATTTTCACTAAAAATCACTTAGTAAAAGTTGTTTATCATAGCTTAAACATACAATATCTTCCATCAAACATCAAAATACATGCATGTCACACATGGGTAAATTTTTAAACATGAACCCTACTTTAAAATAATGGTAGAAATAGGTAAATCGGGTTACAAGGACTTCAAAAATGTAAAGAGCATTAAAAATGAGGCTAGGATGTACTTACAATTAAGTTTGAAAGTTGAAGAAAGCCTAGCTATGGTCTCCTTGTAAAATTCGGCCAAGGTGAAGAAGATGGACACCAATTTTGACTTTATTTTCCCTTTTTATTCTTTTATTTACCAAATGACCAAAATGCCCTTAATGCATAACTTTGAAATTTTACCTATTCATGTCCATTTTTGTCCACTAACTTATCCAATGGTCTAATTACCAACTAAGGACATCTATTTTAAAATCTCATAGCAATTGGATACCTTTAACAAGTAGAACTCAACTTTTGCACTTTTTACGATTTAGTTATTTTGACTAAATTAAGTGCCCAAACGTAAAAATTTTCGAACGAGATTTTCACAGAATAGTTCCATAAAACTATAGACCATAAAAATATAATAAAAATGAATTTTTCTACGTCATATTTGTGGTCCCGAAACCACTGTTCCGACTAGCCCCAAAATTGGGTTGTTACATTACTAGGTTTTCTTTTCTCTGTTTTATAGTGCTTGGAAGTTCGTAAAGCTTGGATATCGGTCAGATTATCATCGCACTATCCTCCAGCTTGTTTTAGTATAAATAGAAGACTTATTTTGACATAATGGCATGTATAAGCTAATTTTACCAGTGATGATATGCAAATGGATGTTTGTAATCTAGCCATTGGAATGGCTAGTAATGGTATATTTTGGTATGATAATATAAAGTTATATCATGTTTAA
The DNA here is from genome assembly GCF_007990345.1 of Gossypium hirsutum. Lineage (NCBI taxonomy): Eukaryota > Viridiplantae > Streptophyta > Magnoliopsida > Malvales > Malvaceae > Gossypium > Gossypium hirsutum. Next base: position 58,141,566 of record NC_053425.1, on the reverse strand, counting down.
TACATACATGTATAAGGTATGGTTAGACTGAATTAGGGTAAAATATATATATTTTTGCAAAAAGGTAAGTTTGACTATATAAATGTATGTAATGTTATGCTATACATATTAATGATGTTTGCATAGTTTCATGTTTGAAATTGGTTGGTATATATATACAAGTATTGTTATAGGTTATTGGCAAATTTGGGTGAGAAATAAGGCTAGGAAATAGCCTTATTTTGTCCGCACGGGGGGACACACAGGCATGTGTCTTGACCGTGTATGACACATGGCCTAGCACATGGGCATGTGGTTTGGTCGCGTGTCCCTTGCATCCTAAAATATAGAAAAAAAAATGCTTAGAATTGGGCACACTGAAGGAGGCACGGGCATGTGTCTCAGCCGTATGAGATACACAGTCTAGAACACGGGTGTATGTCTTGACCATGTGAAACTTGCACCTAATTTGTGAAAATTAAAACGACCACACGGCCTAGCACACGAGTGTGTGACAGGCCGTGTGGCACAAGTCAGAGAGTTACACAGGTAAGGACACGGGCTGGAACACAGCCATGTGCCTCACATCGAGTGCCCATATGGCCTAAGACATAGGCATGCCATTGGCCGTGTGAGCCGTACGGCCTAGTCACATGGGCGTGTGATTCTTGTATATGAGGAAAAATTTTAAATTTTACAAAAAATTCTCTGAGATTCCAGTTTAGTCCCAACTTGTTTCTAAAGCTTAAATTGGGCCTCGAGGATCAATTCAAGGGACGGTATGACTATTTTTAGATATGAATAGTAAATGACATGAAATTTTTGAAATTGTTCTATAAATTTTGGTAATGCTCCGTAACCTTATTCTGACGACGGATACGAGTTAGGGGTGTTACAATATCATTGCATTGCTTAAGCGAAAATACTGTAATAGAGTTATATGTCGAGTTTGTTGAGGTTGTTGGATCTGGCTTATTTTCGACCACCATTGCGACTAATGTTGGAACGAAGCTGAAGTAGAAAGTCCTACTTTACAGTTGTGCGGTCGGTTTACTAGCTTGTTACAAACCCGCTATTATGATGTCTCTAAAACATCTATGGGTAGACCCTCATTGGTCTCTGCCACGGATCTAAACTTTGGTGGACAATATTAGTCGGGGTATGAGCATAACGTGAATATCAACACTTGATCAATCATTGCGTTCGATTTCAACTTCGGTGTTGGCTCGATGTCATGGGTAGAAAGCACTTATACCGGGGGTTCATCGACATACACCAGACACAATCGATATTGATTTTGGCAGGCACATCAGTTATAGAAGAATCGATGACTTACTCCTGTCGACGAAGACCGATGAGGGTACATCAAACCCCTTGCTTGAAGGGGATAATAAAGGCGCGGTTGAGGAAGAAGATGCGACCGATGAAAAAGATGCAAGTGAGAAACAAAGGACAGCAGATGCAATTGACGAGGAGTCAAAGCCTGAGCCAATCCAGCAGTGCGGTCCAAATGGTTCGAATGTGACATTATTTTCTAAACCGGACTCGATTCTAAAAAAACCAGAACCTTACGGGTCTGATGATGACACTTAGACAATGCTCCGGATCTATATTCGTGATATAAGGCATATGAACCTCTGCCCCACATAACCAACACCAACCTATCGGCCAAGGATGGTTTAGAGTTTTCATGTCTACCGCATAGAACACCAAACCATGCAAGCACATCGCATGATGTACGTACTAAAAGTTGGAATGGAATAACCAAACAAAAATGCTTTCCTTTCTGCATTGAAGCGATACAGGTTCAAAAACAGCGTGAACTACCACGTCATGAAGTCTCGTTCTGTGAAATTCGAGGGAAAGTGCACAATTTGTGATGGGAGATGCAAGTGAAAAATCATCGCATCTTTACGGAAGAAGACTAGACTATGGACAATAAAAAAGTATTCCAGTCCACATACCTGTGTTGTGGTAGGGGCAAGTTAGGATCGCAGGCTAGATTCGACATGATTTCTTACATGATTCTACTGATGGTGAAGATGAGTCCCAGGATTCCCGTCTCAGTGATGATTACGAACATCCGTAGCCAATACGACTATACTCCATCGTACTACAAAGGGCGGGTTGGAAAACAAAAGACTATGGATAAATTAAATCACAATTAGGACAGTTCGTACGACTATCTATGGCAATTGTGTCAAGTGTTTGATCAGTACGTTCTAGGTTCCATAACCAATCCGGAAATGCACCCAGCATACTCTGACAATCAATTGGTCCTAGGGAAAAGAGTATTCCATCGAATCTTTTGGACCTTTGAGTAATGTAAATAAGCTTTCCCGCATTGCAAAACTTTAGTGCAAATTGATGACACTTGGCTGTACGAAAGGTATCAACATTGGTTGTTAATTTTCGTTGCTAAGATGGTAATCAGAGGATTATGCTAATTATGTTTGCAATAAATCTTGGAGAAAAAACAAATGACTGGGATTTCTTCCTGAGCAAGTTGCACCGTCGCATTTTCCTGCAGCTCGATATATGTGTCATATTAGATAAAAGAACCATAATCTTGTCCACTATTGAGCATTAGGGTAGCTTTTGGGCTCACACCCATCACAAGTACTGCATAAGACATGTCGGATCCATCTACCACTTAAAATGACCTTCAAAAAGTAAGCGAGATACAATTGTCGACATGGGTATATAATTGGCTCTACATGCACAATCATGTTGTACCCTATTTCGTTCTTTATTTGCATTCATGCGTATTCTTTTCTTGATAGGTTATGAGCTTGTCCAACATCATTTCCATGAAATGTTGAACAACTTGGGCATCATAAACAACTATGGTGTAGCATACCTCACCAACATACCTTTTAAACAATGAACGCAATGGTATGATGGGGGTTTATGGTACAGGCACATGACGTCAAACTTAGCCGAGTGTATCAATTTCGTACTAAAGGGGACACATCATTTTTTGATAACCTCAGTTGTGAAATAAGCATACTTTCACTTCGCTACCTTATTTCCAAAAAGGGCGTCAACGTACGTTGGACAGATAGTAGGCGACCATACTTGGTCCAAGGATGTAATGAAAGAAATCAGATGAAATAAGACAAGCGCAAATACTATGTATGCAGTGTGTCACTTGCGTCAGAACCTGCAATTTCAAGTCACGGAACAGGCTAGGTCGGACCAGGACATGTTAGGGGCATTATAACGTGTCGACCTAATATGAGGGACTTGTGATTGTGGGAAGTTCCTAACACTTTGGTTTTTATACGCATATGTAATTGCTACGTGTAAGAACCTAAGAATTGAGTACATGCCTTACATCAACAATGCGTACAGTCTAGATTGTATGCATAGAGTATGGAATCCTGAATTCCTACCCATCCCCAACGATAGTATATGGCTGCCAGTGTCCAGCATGTCGTACGAGTTGGCACTGAACATGAACCTACATTGCATCCTGAAAGGTCGCCCGAATACCACTCAGATACGAAACAATATGGATATTCGGAAAAGGGATGGCCAACAGAGGTTATGTGGGTACTATAGGAACCCAAGGCATATGAAGGCAACATGTTCCATATTTAGGGGTACTTTGGGGCCTTAATGCCGATAGCATTATTTTCTTTCAAAGAATATATTTAGTACAATGCTTTCATTATTCTGGTGTTCCAGATTTGTTATTTCTTATTAACTTATGCATAACTTATGTTAAAATGTAACGAAAACATATATAGTGTTGGAATGGAAATTTATGGTTTCTTTATTTATGTCATATATATTTACATCGCAGTAGTAATAAAAAAAATACATCAATCGTGTCATCAAGGAGAACGTGTGCTGCAGGGCCGTGGGCGACAAATACGAGAAGACGACAAATACGAGAAAGACTTCTGCCAACAACCGAAGATGCGGTCCTATAAACTTGATCATTTCTATTGTCTCATCATCACCGCCTTCACCCCCACCCTCTTGCTCGTCTCCATCTCCATCATCGTCATCATGTTTGTCTTTGTCTTTGCCTTCATATCTATTGCCTTCCTCCATGCTCAAGTGCGATGTTGTCCTAGCCTCTCATCATGTATCCTCTACTCCACCAACAAACGGTTGCACTGATGACCCACCATAATAAAACAATATTGTTGACAGTGTTTGTGTCACTACCGGCATGTAACTGTAAAGTGCTATAAAACCCGAATGAGTCGACATTGACCCTGCACTAACATCGACTGCTGAATTGGCATCTATATCGGTGTCGTCATCTGTAACGGTGCATGCATCAGCATCTGGCCTAACATTTGGGTCGGCATCAATGTTAGCATGAAGGTGTAGAATGTGGGGGACGTCAAAGCCTCAAAATATGTACCTGTGGGAACAAAAAGATCGGGAATGTGTAGCGGTGGTGCATAGTGTGGTACTTGTGAAAAAATCATGGGGTTAGTGAAATGAATAGAAATAAGTGGAGTAAACTGACAAGAATATTGCGTAGACATAGGCGGCGTTGTTTCGAGCAAAGTCGATGACAAACCCATCGTACAACCACGTCTGGCCCTACACTGTTGTTGGGGGCGGTCACCGTTCCCTCTTCTAATAAAGTTGCCTTCCGCCTCCACCAATAGTAGATACGTCTTACTGTCAACTCTGAACCACAGTAAGTACTCCAAACAGGTCGTCATGTACGCTGAGAAAAATGGTTCGCAGATGGGTAAGAATTCCATCCTATGATTTCAAGCCTCAATGTAGACCTTGTGAACCTCTCACCAATCCTCGTCGTTTTTCCCCTGTATGTCTACACTGTGTAGCTCCTTCAAGTCTCATGGTGGTGACAGAATTTGTTGCCTCCACTCAAACTATCACATCACCTGGTCTAATTCTTGTATTTCTACCGTTGCATACATTATCAACAGCACCTTCATATCCCATATCCTTCAATTGGCCAACACTTCAGGCAAGATACAATATATGATATCGATGTCGGCGTACGACATCCATTCAAATTGGAATGCACAATTGTAAATTTCATTATTTACAAAATTTTATTTTACAAATCATTGCGTAATTAATATAGTTTCGAAAGAATAAGCAACTAATATTGGCTTCCGAGCATTGATCTAATAACATCCTACTATCTTCCAACTCCTCGATTAGTCCCACATAACTCAGCCTCAAATTCCACTTGTAAAAGCGATTTATTAGTTCAAACATATAATAAATAAAAATTTTATTATATAAACTACATATTTATTAATAAATGATTTTTACCTTGTCACCAACAAAAATATGTATAGGTCGTTCGTTCGAGGACGTAGAAATGGTAGCCGCCAGTAAGCCCACGACTGCAGCAAGAGTAGGCAATCACTGATTGAATTCTTATCTAGTTCTATGGCTCGACACAACTCCCAGTATAACATGGCCAACACGGCATCCTAAACTTAGTTTTCTACATTCTTTGAAGTTTACTAGGTGTAATAGCCACCTTACGTGCACCAAAATTTAAGATTTATCGGGCATTAAAATACCTTCGATTAACTGAATGATGATTGCTCGAGCGTATTATTGCGGAGGAAGCTTTTCGAAATCTTTCTCCAACCAATTCGTCGATATTTGACCACCTTTAAACTTGTTTAAGATCGTCCCTAATAATGTCACAAAGAAATTCTCTTTATTGGGAACGATCACTGCTCCTGTGACGACTAGCCCATCTACCGGCAGATCGAATTGTAACACCATATCCTCTAGTGTGATTATACACTTGCTGCATAGAAAATGGAAAGTGTATGTCTCGAGCCTCCATCTTTCCACCAACGTGTTGATGAGTTTAGGATCGAGTTTACAGCCCTCTAGCATATAAGACATATGTAAGGATCCTTTCTCTTGCAAGTAACCACGAATTTTGGTGATTGGAGGCTTTACCAAATTATGTATGAACGCCTCCAAAACATGATCATCTGCCTATTTATAACGAAAAAATATTTTTAAATTAAAAAACAATTTAAATTAACTTAATAAAAAATAACGAAAATTAAAATTTCAACTTACCATTACTGCTTTAGCGGCGAAAATGTGATTGTCGTCGAATTGAATTAGAGAGGTTGTCATTCATGAAAATATAATCCGAACGAATAAAACAAGAATAATTAAAAAAAACTAATTTTTTTTAAAAGAGAAAATCAAAAAATTTAGAATAGGAACTTGAGAAAATTGAGAGACTTGTTAGAGTTAGGAGATTAGGAACAATTGAGAGAATAGGATGTGAGTGAAAAAAAAATTTTGGAGGTCTTTATGGGTAAAAAAATTTTGACCGTTGCCCCTATTTTTAATTTTTTTACCGTTACACGGCCAACGTTGAAAATGTTGTTAGATTTGACCGTTGGGAAAAGCGCGGCCAGCTAGACGTGCTTTTTGTTTCTCTCTAAAAACGATTTATTTTCCTAAATTTAAAAAAAAGAGAGCTTATAAGCCTAATTAAAAAAAAACAGTGGCATATATGGTTAATTTCCCCTATATCCGTTATATGGTTCATGAAAATTATTTTTTTTGGAGATATGTAATTGCCCTTTCCAACAATATTGTTTCCAATATTATTTAAATTATAATAAATTAATATTAAAATTCAAACCTTGATAAATTTTTGCGTTGTTTTAATATTAAATATTTTTAAAATTAAATAACATTAATATGTTAGTTAAATATTTTTTTAAAAATGTTTTTAAAATTAAATAACATTAATATAATTAGTTAAATATTTTTAAAAAATATTTTATAATTATATAATTTTTTATTTATTAAAAGATTAAATTAAAATAAAAATATTTTAAAATTAATAAACACAACACCCTAAACTATTTATATATGTACTTATTTTCGTGTACAATAAGTTCAGATTTTTACGAGGTATGTGAGCACAAAACCGGTGGCGTGCCCTGGCATCTTAATGAACATCAACATCACTAGCATTTGATTCCACTCAAAAAGTGGATTTCCATTGCAAATCTTTCCATACGAGGGAGGACCCAAAATTAAAATAAAAATGATAAGCATTTTTAGTTGAAACTTTCCGTTTAAAAAAAAAATCGATGTTAAGATAAATCTCTAACTTTTACTTATTTTATCATTTTGGTTTTTATTTTTTATTTTTATCATTTTGACCCTTAACTTTAAAATTTAAGTCAAATTTTTTACTTTTTGACAGAAAAACTAACTGAATTGTTAACATTTTAACAATGCTTTACTACTAATATGAATAAATTTTCTAAAAGTTATTATAAACTCTTTGAAATTTATTGATTTTTAAAATATCTTTTTATTAACTTTTATTTTATTTTTTTATGAATTAAACGTGGTCACATCAATTTTGTTATAATTTTAACAGTTTAATTAATTTTTTTGTCAAAAATCAAGCAATTTGACTAAAATTTAAAAGTTGAGTGTCAAAACAACCCAAAAAAAAAGAATAAGGATCAAAATGATAAAATGAGTGAAGGTTATGGGTTAAATTGAATTTAAATTTTATTATTTTGAAACTAAATAAATGCGGGTGAGGCAAAAAGTTTAATTTTTGTTAAGGGTTAACAAATATTTGATGAATTGAACTAATTTAAAAAAATATTATAAAATTATATTTAAAAAACATTATAATCAATGTTGTTAGAAGGAAGAGTAAGATTATTCAGTCTAAAATAAAATAAAAGAATAAATTTGTAGTTACTTGATAATTGTCTACTTTTTATGTAAAAATAACTGCTAAAGTTCAATTATTCAAATTTGCAGTAGGCGACAGATCTTGTGACAGTTTGAAATTTGAATTCAAAAAAAATACCTGTAACCTAATACACCCAGCTCTGACTTATGCTTTCAATGGGGTTGAAAGACCAAAACCCCCCGAACCATGGTATTTTCACGTGTCGTTTTTTAAATTGAACAAGGACCAAAAATTAAAATGAAGTGGCCCCCACATTTTACGCTCCTAACGATTATCGAGTGGAAGCAACGGCCAGGATGTTTGGACATTTCAAATCACCCCATTTCCCCGCCTCAAAAGGATGTTCAAGAAAAATATAAAAATGGAAACCACGGCTTTCTTTGCTACTCTCTTTCCAACAAAGAAAGCTGCAATATGTCGACGCAAAATGGTAATCGGCGATCGTCGTTTTCCTCCTCTACGACGTCGTCTTTGGCCAAACGACATGCATCGTCCTCGGATAACGTCGGAAAAGTCATGGCTTCTATGCCTAAAAAGAGAGTCCCTCTTAGTAACATTTCTAACCAGAAGAACACCTCAAGAAGCTCCGTTTCGGCTTCTTCTTTGGTGGGTCTTATGCTCTTCTCTCTTTTCTTGTTTCTTGTTCATTGTTTCCGGATTTTTGTTTTAAGAGGCAATGTAGGAGTTACATTGTTCTTTGAATTTGATGGGGACTTCAAAGTTATATCAAGAACTTGATTTTACGTTAATTAAAAAGAACTATGAGCAGACCAATTTTGGGTTGCCTTTATTTCATTTTCTAAGTAATTTTTAGTCAGGTAAAGAATTTTGAGCAGCAAATTTGATATTTCTTGTAATTTGTAGTCATAATGTTTTTTTTTTCTTTTACAAATTTGCAACTCTTTTGATTTCTTATTACGCATTTTAGTTACATTGTAATCCAATTGAAAACAGTGCTTAGCATCTGTGTCTGTTCATATTTTAACGCCTTTAACGCTATGTCTCATATTGATAATATTCTTGGGGTGCTTCAGCTTTTGATTCTTGATTTTTGAATTTGAAGGTACCATGTTCAAACAAAGTCCCCAAGACCAGGAAGACAATGCCTGATAACAAAAATGTAGGTTTTTCAGGGCATGTTTTACCTTCAACACATGTACAACCCGGTTCAGTTCCGCCTCCCAAGGTTGTCACATCTTTTCCAAGAGGAAATGAAGTGGCCTTGCCCCCTCCTCCTGCTACTATCTCCACCATCCCTCCTCCACCATCTACCATGGAGGTTTCGCCTAGCAAATCAGATGGCTTATCAGTTTCCATGGACGAGACAATGTCTACCTGTGATTCTTTCAAAAGTCCTGAAGTTGAATATATGGACAATCATGATGTTACGGCTGTTGATTCGATTGAACGAAAGACGTTCAGAAATCTCTACATTTCGGACCATGTTGAAGCACCAGGTTCAGTATCCAGTGCAAAAAGAAAGCTAGTTTCTAAACAATTGCCTTGGTTAAACAATCATTTCTTACTGTTGTACTTGCAGGGAATATATGCAATAGAGATGCAGTTGCAGAGATGGAAATGGATGATAAGATAATTGATGTTGATGACAATTACATGGATCCACAGCTTTGCGCAACATTTGCTTGTGATATTTACAAGCACCTACGTGCATCTGAGGTTTGTCCTGATTGGATTGGAAAGCTCTGGCTGTGGTTCTGGTTCTCATTTGTGTGCCTGTATAGGTCTGTCATCTTGGATTTCTCCTAAACTTATTTCTGTTGGTTTTCAGGTGAAGAAAAGACCTTCCACTGACTTCACGGAGAGAATTCAGAAAGACATAAATTCCAACATGCGTGCAATTCTAATTGATTGGCTTGTAGAAGTAAATTTTCTGTCTGCTTATAAAGTTTATGTTTATTTAGAATCCAATACACGTGAGAAATAAAGAGTCCGAACAACATAGACTCTTTGCTATCACCTTATTTAAGTCTAGACTTTCAATTTTTACTTGCAGGTGTCTGAAGAGTACAGGCTTGTACCAGATACATTATATTTGACAGTGAACTACATAGATCGGTATCTTTCAGGGAATATGATGAACAGGCAACGCCTACAGTTGCTTGGTGTTGCCTGCATGATGATTGCAGCGTAAGAAAAACGACATTCCCTTATTTTGTTTCTTTACTTTTTTCATCTGCAAGATGTTTCCATGGATGGATACATTGTTAACATTACAGTGTTCAATTCCATCAGAAAATATGAGGAGATTTGCGCTTCTCAGGTGGAGGAGTTCTGCTACATCACTGATAATACATATTTCAAAGAGGAGGTTATAGAAATGGAATCTTCTGTTTTGAATTACTTGAAGTTTGAAATGACTGCCCCAACAGCTAAATGTTTCTTAAGGTAAAATTGCCAAAAGCTCATCATTATTGAATGTACAAGTTTCCCTTCCTTGTATTAACTAGTGCTCATTGATAATATGCCATTTCGTTTTCAGACGGTTTGTTCGAGCTGCTCAAGGGATCATTGAGGTAATTTGTCTTTGGGTTATCATTGCTTCATCATTTGGCTCCCGCTTTGTTATATTCAAAATAACATTCCTGTGGTGGTTTGTGATTAGGTTCCATTAATGCAATTAGAGTGCATGGCCAACTATATCACTGAACTCTCTCTCCTAGAGTACAGTATGCTTTGTCATGCTCCATCACTTATCGCTGCTTCTGCAATTTTCCTGGCCAAATTCATTCTTCTTCCTTCGAAGAAACCTTGGGTATGTCCATGCAACTTCTTCAAAGAGCACATATGACTATTTTTTTACCCGGACTGATACGAATATATATCATTTCCTAATATGTATTAGATACATGTATTTTGGAAAAAAGTAAAAGAGCCTGAATATATATGATATATTCAGTCTAATCTCCATCTATTATGGTGTACAGAATTCAACCTTGCAGCATTACACTCTTTACAAGCCATCTGATCTATGTGACTGTGTTAAGGATCTTCATAGATTATGCTGTAACAACAACTCTACTTTGCCAGCAATCAGGGAGAAATACAATCAACATAAGGTAAACAACTGATTGATTGAACAAATGACATTTAAAAAAAAAAACATAAAAAAAGAAGAGAGAAATTGTTTATTTTTTATAGCTGAAATGTGAATTTGATATCTGAAGCTTCGGTATTATGTTTTTGGATCAGTATAAGTGTGTGGCAAAGAAGAATTGGCCTCCTTCAATACCTTCAGAATTCTTCCAAAATTGAAAGCAAAGCAATTCGACAGCATCAGACGCTAATTTTCCAATACTTTGTTGGATTAACTGTTGCTAATATCTCTGTCTGTCATAATCTATATCACTGTTAGATGCACACTAAGTAGGATCTTCCAAGTGTATGATGACCTTCAAATTTTAGTCTAGTGTAATTGTTCATTTTAGTAATGGACGCCACGTGGCAAAATATAGCCATGTATAATTTTGCTATACGTAGTAATATATTTTTGTTTATTATTATTATATTTGAAATTGTGTTGATTCTACTTTTATTTCTTTTTCCTTCTCAAATCTTGTACGATTCTGTAAATCAGATTCAAGAATCCACGTGAGCATTGTTGATGTATGAGTGAAGTTGTATTGGGACTTTGGGTTGCCCAAATCTGGATCCTGTGGCTGCTTGTCATGATGTTCCCTATTTGTCAGGGACGTTCTTAACATATTTTCGTGTATTTTGGCTGAACACCCTTATCGTCATGTGACTTCTTTTCGGTTAACAGTTGAGCTTTGTGCATTAGAGAGTCTGAGCTGATGTGGGCCTTTTGTCTATTGGATTTAGAACTCCTTTAGACCTTGCCATGAGCTTTGTTATGGATGTTAGTCAATTACTGTGGGTGGGTGTGGCAAGTATTTGAAGTCGCATAATTCGGATTATGTGGGTAATAATGAGATCTCCTTTCAATTCGGTTTCATGAGATTTAAAATAATTCAAGGTTTGGAATTAAATGTCAAAAGAAGTAAGGTCAATCATGTCACATTGAATTTTGGAAATAAGCACAGTAAAATTTTGAAAAATGTGAGGTAACTTTTTAAGTAGGTAACCAATAAGAGTAAAAATAAAAATATATTAAATATTAAATATAAAATATAATTAATAACAGTCAAACCTTTCACGTTAGTTTTTCATTTTGGAATAATTATAGGCTTTCTTTTTGTTTTTGGTGATAAAAAACAAAAGAAATTAAATCAAACTACTAAAATCACAGAAGCCACTAGCTCTATCACATTGTAAAATTTTTAAAAATTCCAAAAGAGCTTCAGTGAACACCAGTATATCTACTTTCTTATTCGGCGCCGTCTACAATTAGATTACTCTCTCTCTATCCACATGTCTTATATACCACTATCTTATATGTTATAATATCTAAGTGATCCTCCTAATCAAAGTGAAATTCAAAACAATTAAAACACTTTTCTCGAATTGCTTTAATCACCTCTAGATTGTCAGATTGGATCAACATCCTATCACATCCTTGACTTTGTAATAGAATTCCCCATCCAAGATATCCCAAAGTATGACATCAAATACTAAACAAATTCCTAATGGACGAGCATAACCGAGGATCCACACCCCTCTCTGATCACGTATAACTCCTTCGGTAGACAAAGACCCTACATTAGGCTTAACGGAACCATCATAATTTAAGACAAGCCAATTATTTAACAAAGGATTATCTAGAACAGCAACAAACTATTGATCTGATTCTTCCTTATGAGCCAAAAGATACTGCTTAGCTCAATTAATAGAAACGTTTATGATTTTAGAAGAGATCCAAGAAAATCCTTGGAAAATGAAACAATTTAAGTTCTTCCAAAAATTGCCATGCAAGCAGACCAAAGAGGCTTGACCAACTAGTGTCATCGTTGGAAAACAATAAGTTAGACTTAAATTAAAAATTAACTAGTCAAGTAACTCACATGAAAAGAATTTGATTTGTTGACTGTGTGGAACAACCTGTAGCCAAACATCCTTCGCAACAGAGCAATCTCTAAGCACATGCAGAACATTTTCAGAATGATGTCTATAACACCTCAAACCCGGCCTAGAGGTTATGGCCGAATTTGGAAAGCTACACTAGCCATTGGAATGGCCCAGAAAATCTTTCTTAGCTTTCAGACATACTTTTTAAACCATTTGCGTAAATTGTTCAAAACTTGTGAAAACGAAAATTTTAGAAATCAATGTTTTTGGTACTTATTTGTAAAAGTTTGATCACCATTCAAAACTTTTTTTGGTACTTTATGTATTTGTAAAAGTTTGATCACCATTCAAAACTTTCATAATTTTAATCATATTTCAAAAGCATTCGTTTATTTATTCAAATCTAAAGAGCTTGGTTATTCATCATTATTTGGGAAAAACATGTTAACATCAGAAATCAAATATCTTTAGAAATCTCATTTGTAAGCATTTGTAATTTTGTTTACTAAGTCTAATTTTATTAAAAACTCATTTATCAGAATTGTAGCGGAAAAATGTAATATTGACATATTTTTATAAAAATCGCAATGCGAAATTTTTGCTAAAACCCTATTTTGTTAAAAATCAATATTCCATGTGAATTCAATAAAACATCAATAGACAATTTTAAACCTCAATAACTAAGTCATATTTTTGTCTAAAACTCGTTTTTATTATTGAAGCGAAAGAGAGTGATTTTGTCAAGTTTTAACAAAACCAAGTTTCATGCATAATCTTATCAAATACTTATTTATTCAGTTTTTAAAACTTGATGCCATGCAAGCAATTCACATAAATCAAAACGAAAATCCCCAAAGTAATGTCTCATACCACAGTTCATACTCAAACTTATTACATTCCAAAAATAACAAAATATCAAAAATAACTTTAATTACTTTAATTTAAAAAGAATTTTGAGAAACTCCTCCAAATTTTCATCAACGAATCCTAACCTTGGGATCATCTGTAAAATCAGAAAACTATAAGAGGGTGAGCTATAAAGCTTAGTGTGAGTCTTAACTCAAGTATTAAGCAAAAATTTAGTATACAAATAAAATATTATAGTGAATTTATACAGTTTAATTCCACAAAGTCGTAACTTAGGTGACAACTAGTAATCAAAACATACATTTCATAAAAATAACAGAATTTATACATAACAACACAATTTCATAGATTGCAATATGCATGAGGATGTCAATGCAGAGGTTTTCAAAAATCGGTGCAAGTTTTTCAGAAAATGTTTCTACCCAACTCTGCTACACTCCAGAATCGAGTTCCCAAAACTCGTCCATCCAAAACACTCCAATTTGTGGACGAAGCCACCAATAATGCAGACAAACTGCCAGTAATGTGGAAAAGCTACCAGTAGTGCAGATAAACTACCAGTATTGCGGACAAGTCACAGTATAAACTGTCAGTAATGCAAATAAGTTGCCAGTATTGTGGACAAGCCACCAGTATGCAGATAAACTGCAGTACTTCCTCTTTGTACAATGTATGTGATATGGCCACAATAAACATATTTTCACTTTGTTACAGAATAACACTTTAGGCATGTAAATCATTCTCATCGAATCATTTAACACTTTGTATACATAGGCATGTTTTGACATGCAAATCATATATTATCATGACGGATCAAAAGATTTCATTTTAACAGTCATGAATAATCATTTATGCATAATATCACATAACATGAGAATGAGAACAACATGTTTTTCAAATTAGCGATAAACGTAACCACACAACATATTTTCATCAATTAGTTGGTTTGGAATAACTTACTTGTATTATCCATTTTGACAGATTTAACCTTCCATTTTAGAATACTTAGAGTATTCACATAAAACAAAAATCAAGTAATAATGTTTTTATTTAGGCATTTTAACAATAAATATATCTGGTGTTAAGTTAGACCCACATCTGATAGTAGATTCGACGTGAAACTCTACTCTAAAGAACGTCCACACTCGGATCTTAACCAAATATATTACTTATTTGAATATAAAATAATGATTTATCATTAGGGTGTCATTTTTAAGAATTCTATTAATAATAACTAAATTAGTCTAGATTTCTAACGTATACTTGCACTGATTAGCTTGAAATTGTTATTCACTTTCCAAGTTAGGGGTGTTTCGTGTTGATAACAATTGTCTCTTCATCAAAATGAATAAGGTACAAGGAATTAAAATAGAAGGAAAGTACATCCTATTTCCCATAATACAATTGGCCAGAAGAGGATAAGAAATAAATGGTGGTTTTTAATCGACCACTATACTTACTCTATATTGATTAAAATGATAGGGTTGGAGGATTATCGTGATCTTAAATCAGAGAGGAAAAATTGAGTCTAGAGAAAAATAGTCACCTGAAAAAGTGAGCCATTAAGAACAACATTTAAAAAAAATCATATCTAATTGAAATAGATGATATAGGATTTTTTATCACTATAAGAACGATGATGATCAAAAAGTGGTGAAGAAAAGATAAAGAATCACCAAAGTTGGTGGAGGTGCAACGGTGCATCAACGGTAGTGGCTATCCAGTTAGAATCTGATAGAGGAGGAGGGAAGAAGGGTGTTGCGACACTAGAGGGGAGAATGAGAAAGTAGAAAGGAAGAAAAGTATTGAAGTAGAGAAAAGATAGTAGATGATGGTGGAAAGGTGGTGAAGAGTCAAGGTGGGAGGGTGGGAGGAATGAGGAAAGTAGGAAAGGAAGAAAAGTATTGGAGGTGAGAAAGGGAGGAGCAAAAGAGAGGGGAGGCAATATGGAAAGGAAAGATAAAAAGATGAACATTAAAGTTGTATTTCATCTTATCAAAATTCAATGTACAACATACAAGGTAAGGGTGAGGAAAATTGTAACAGTCCGATTTTAGGTGTAGTAGAACAGTGGTTTCGAGACCACAAATCCAACACAATAAAATTTATTTTTATTATATTTTTATGGCCTAAAGTTTCACAGAATGATTTGGTAAAAATTTCGTTCGAAAATTTCAACGTTTGGGCACTTAATTTAGTCAAAAGGACTAAATTATAAAAAGTGCAAAACTTGAGTTCTAGAAGCTAAAGGTGTCTAATTGCTATGAAATTTTAAATTGGAGGTCCTTAAAAGGTAATTAGACCATTGGTTAATTTGTTGGACAAAAATGGACATGAAATAGGTGAAATAGAATATTTTTAAGTTAGGGGAATTTTGGTCATATAGTAATTAAATGATTTAATAAACAAAATAAAAACCCAAAAAATTTTCCATCTTCCTCCTTGGCCATAATTTGCAAGAGGAAACCATGGCTAGGGTTTTTCAAGCTTTCAAGCTCGATTGTAAGTCTGTTCTAGCCCCGTTTTTAATGATTTTTACGTTTTTTAAATCCTCGTAACAAGATCTATCTATTTCTACCACTAATTTGAGATATGGTTAAAGTATAGGGTTTTGAATCATGATGAATATGTGTGTATTTTTGTGTCTAATGGTAGAAAATACATGTTTATGGTTAGAGAAACGACTTTTACTAAGTGATTTTTGGTGAAAATGCCTAAAAGGACTAATTGTAAAAGTTATAAAATATATCATAAAAGTGTGATTAAATGAAAAATTTGGACTGCTATAAGTATAAAAGAGGTTCGGCTAGGCTTGGAAATCGAAGAAATTGAATAAATTTTATTTTTCGAGCTTAGGGGCAAAAATGTAAATATGTTAAACTTTAGGGGAAAAATGTAATTTTTCTATAATATAATTTTTTGGGTCACATTGAATAATTTAACTAATAAGTGAGCTAAATTTGATATTATAGATAAAAAAAACGAGATTCAGGCCTAGAACGAGGGAAAAACAAGTATTTGACGATTAGGTCATTTTCACCATTTTTTATATCGAGGTAAGTTTGTATGTGAATAATGCAATGCTACATTTATGTTTTAAATTGCTTTAGTATTATATGATTTATATGATTGACATTATGAGCAAGTTCGATAGTACCAAGATAACGAAGAAGTCCTGGTTGAACCTTAGGAATAGATAGGATACAAATGTCATGACATTAGGGTTATGTGTAATTTCGTGTAAGACCATATCTAGGATATGACAT
Source organism: Gossypium hirsutum (assembly GCF_007990345.1). Taxonomy (NCBI): domain Eukaryota; kingdom Viridiplantae; phylum Streptophyta; class Magnoliopsida; order Malvales; family Malvaceae; genus Gossypium; species Gossypium hirsutum. The sequence goes on along the minus strand of NC_053425.1, from coordinate 58,124,754 downwards.
AAATATGTGATTTCGTGCAAGACCATGTCTGGGACATGGCATCGATATGAGATATCGTGTAAGACCATAGCTGGGCTATCGGCATCGATATGTGATCCCATGTAAGACCATATCCTGTGAAAGATTTCAAGCTTTGGGCTTGAAAATATGAATACGCATAATTAATGTGCATGTTACTATGAGGCTTAAAATGATTTGTTAATGATTATTATGGTATGTTATATTGGAGAGGTTACGATCGTTTGGCAAATGTTTAGATGTATGAAATTATGCTTATAAATTGAAGGGGATAAGCATTGTGATTGAGTAAGTTATGTCTATGAAGATTTAATGATGTTTATGTTGTGTTATGTTACGTTAGTCGTATGACAAATGTATGACTATTGTTGCTTATTATTTGCATACGAACTTACTAAGCATTGTAGCTTACTCCCCTTCCTTCCCCAGTTCTTATAGGGTTGTATGCTAGCTTGAGTTAGAGGTCGCCGGAGATGTTATCACACTATCAAGCTATCATGTTGGGTAAATGAACGTAAACCTTTAAATCTATGGCATGTATAGAGACTTAGTCATTTTGTGTATGTGTCATTATGATATGGCCAAATGTATTGGCTTGTAATGATTAAGGATTTGATTTGGTATGTAGCCATATAAATTGGCTTATATCGGCTAATGAGTTGCAAGCATATTAATTACTCATATGCCTATGCCAATGTCATTGTGTGATGTGGTTTATAATAGTTTGTTAATGAAATTAAACTAGATGATACATGTGGGAAGTTGTTATGTTGAAGGGTGATTGGGTATGTGTGGACTTGATAAAGTATGAAGGTAAGGAAATGATATGTTTAAGTCTTTATTTTTGATGTATAGGTTAAATTGGCCAATGAATGGCATGTAATATTCGATAATGACTAGCTATTGGAATGGCTAGTTATGGATATGCTTTGGTGTTTTGTATGTCTAAATGAAAGTTAATACAAAGAAATCATGAAAGAGTAAAATTAGTATTAAAATAGTTTTAGAAAATAGCAGTAGTATAACTTTGAAAAATCACCAAAAATTATGGAAATTAAACTATAGGTTGAATAAAATATAAAATTAAATCCTATTGAGTCTAGTTTTAGATAAAAGAAACGGTGTAAGCAAAAGAATTTCATTTTATGAGATATTTGAATTTTTGTGAGATAAGGTCAGAATGATTTTGGGTTCCCCTATTCTGAATTTGGAAAATCATTAAAAATTTTATAAAAATACTTGGGGGTTAAAATTTATATTTTTAAATTCTCAATGAGTCTATTTTCAAGAGAAATAAACGAGAACATCATCGGAATCCCATACTAAGAGATAATTAATTTTTAGTGAAGAAATGTCGAAACTATCAAACAACAGAATAGGGATGAATTTGAAGATTAAATGTACTTATTGGATAAACCATAAATTCTGAAAATTTTATGGCAGGAAGATATTTGAGTCTAGTTTTGGAAAAATCAATTGGATCTTAATTTAGAATTCTGTAGCTCAAGATATAAATAATTTAGTGACTGTGACTCAAGTGGACAGTTTTGTTATGAATAATAAATAATTGTTTTGATATGTTTAAGCCTTGATTATGGTTGTGTTGGTTGCTTAATTGTGCCATGTTAAGTGCCATTGAAAGTGTGTATGTGAGTGTGCAAATGATGGTGGAAAATGGCTTAGTAAATAGCCATTTTCTTGGCCATACGGGCAGAGACACGACTGTGTGTCTCAGTCATGTGAAGGACACAGCCCAGGACACGGGCGTGTGACTTAGCCATGTGACCCCAAATTGTGTAAGACATCATAAACAAAGAGTTAGACATGGGTGCGTGTGATCACACGGCCTACCCACATGGGCGTGTGACCCTTGTTTTGATGAAAATTTTTTTGAGTTTTCCAAAATTTTCGATTTAGTCCTGAACCACTTCCAATGCATGTTTTGAGCCTCGTGGGCCCATATAAGGGACAATATGCATGTGTATGAATGATTTTAAATTGAATGAAATTTTATGGCAAGGTTTTGTATGATTGGTTATGTTTAAGTCCGGTAATGCCTCGTGCCCTATCTCGGCGTTGGACACGGGTAAGGGGTGTTACAAAAATAGGCATGTTGAGGGGACAAAGGAGAAAAAAATGGATCAAGTTTGTAAGATATGGTATGTTTACTTGTCATGAAAAGAAGGAATCTTTACCCATGCATGAAAACTAGTTAGACGGCACGAGGGTGTTCACACTAGTTAATGTTGTTAAAAAATTTAAATAAAAATCATGAGAATGTGGGAAATTGAACATAGGACCTTTAGGAATTTATTTAAGCTTCTAACCACCAAGCCAACTTACTACCTTGTTCACACTCCAACAATATTTATTTTAAAACATGGTGTGACATTTGCTAAATTTTGAAGCAAAATTGCACCACATAGAAGATAATGTGAAGGAAGGGATTCGAACACAGATCATCAAGGAAATCTCCATCATTACTCAATCACTAGACTTGATATTTATTTATTGTCAACTAAGCAAAAGATCATCTAAAAAAATTTGGGTGTGACCACTATCGACTAACTTGATAACTTTTTGACGTACTATAGAAAAATAAAAATACCATGATAAACAATTGTAATGCATGTAATATTATTAATATGATGTATTTACCTATTTCAATTTTCTTTTACTCACAAATTAAACTATTTTTATTTTAATTTCGTACATATTGCATTTGTGTTGTTATTACTAGTTTCAAACCTTATGTTTCATTATTTATTCTACATTATTTTTAAACACACACATGTGTTCTAAATATGTGGTTTCCATACGCATACGTGTGATAAGATTTCTAGTACTTATAAAGCCTTTTACCGAATTGGTGTCATCCATCAACCAAGTCTCAACTCAATAAGGGAAATAACTTTAATGTCCCTTCACATTTAAAATAAATTAAATTATTTAATGGTAGTGTAGTCTCTTTATTTAAAACAACAAATAAAAATATGCATACGATGAGATTTGAACCCATGCCAATTACATAAGCAAAACTTTAAAATTTATCAAACAACCAAAATTTTATTTTAAGTTTTTATCTATTTTAATTTTATTATGCACACATTATTACCTCCATTAATTATATATCTATACTTTTATAGTATTTATTGACCCTTTTATTAAGTTGGTGTCACCCACCAACCTGGTCCAACTTGGTTACAAAATTATCAAAAAAAAAATTAATTTGCAAAGTAAATTATATCATTATGTGAGTATTTTAATTTTTTATATTTTTATAAATTAATAAAAAATTATCTATAATGAGATTTGAATAAGGGACACCATGCATATAAAACATTTTTATTCATCATTTGAACTAAAGCATTTTTTTAATTTTATATGAAACTTTAATAAATATATTTGTTATACAAATTTTTATATATTTGCATATATTTATAATGTTGTTAACTAAATTACTGTCACAACTTAGCTTGACACAAACTCAACATTGATGACAAAATAATGATAATGTCACATTCCAAAAACCAAGTTAGTAGAAATGGGGTTAGTGAACCAAGAGTGGTCACATCCTGTTTTTGAACAAATTATGTAGGAATCATGTTAAGTAAATTGATTTAGTTCAGTGGATAAATGTTGTGCTTGTGTGTGAAAAGTTTTAGGTTCAAATCCTTTTCCTTGAATTGTTGTTATTTCTGTCCCAACCTCTATTTTTGAACATCGAGCTTATATATTATTTTTGTTCAACTATTAACAAGAATTAGCTTGCTGGTTTAGTGGTAAGGCTTTAGCATACTTAGAGATTTTGTGTCCAAATCCTTGTATTTGCAACATGAAAAATATTTTTGGTTTCTCCGGTCTGTATCGTCCAAGAGGTTGGAGTTTGAGTTGAATTCAAACTCTGGATAATCTAATAGGTTATCAGAAAATCAATTTGGTTAGATATTATTATTTTTTAAAATTAATTAAAAATATTTCCTTAACATTCTCCCACTTTCCTCTCACGTCCCTCATTCTCTCCCTTTCTTCCATTTCTGCCATATCTTTGTTCCCTTCTTCCCCCTCCCTTTTTTTTTTCTTTTTTCTGGTTTTTGGGTTTTCTCCGTTTCTCTCTTGTTGCCAAATACATTTCTCAACCATTTCTTTTGTGATTTTAGCCTATATTCTCCTTTTTCTTTTTCCATTTTTAAGTTTTCTTCATGGTTGTTCTATCCTTTTTCATCCACAGTCTCTGAGTTTGTGATTAGTGTATATGGATTGGAATACTAGAGTTATGGTAAATTTCGCGTAAGTATGGTGTTTGTCTTTTTGAGAAGGATGTTTTTATGTAATCTTGTTTGAGATTTTTTGGTTGGTGTTGATTGCATTTTGATTCCCTCTTTTGTAGGAATCTGTTAGGGGAAGATTGTGAGGCACCCAACCCTTTTTTGGCGAGTGGAGTGCCTTAGGATTCAATTTTTCTCTAGGTAAGGGTCGATTTGTGGCTGAAGTATTGACTTGGGTTTTATGCTTTGTTGTTAATTAATGTTTTTTTTTGCAGCGTTTTAGGATTATGAAGTGTTCAGTAGGGTCGACGTCTCAAAAAACAACCAGGTGTGTACCTTCTGTCTCGAAAAATAGTGAACGACATGAAGTTAAAAAACTTACTGTTGATGCCACACGTCTGTGTGCTAGACCGTGTGGGCCACACGAGCATATGGACCCATTTTTAAATAAATTTAGAAAGAGCTATTTTTTGACATACGCTTCAAGGTTAGCTACTTTGTAAGGTTGATAATGTGATATGTATGTCTTCTGTATGTGAAATATGTGGTATGGATATGGTAAGTGTAACATATGTAGTATGTTAGTAGAATTAATTTTACATCTGATCTGTAAATACTGAGAAATTTGTTAAGCGTGATTAATCTGTCTGTATCTGAGCATGTGTTATGTATTAGTATGTGCATTAGGGTGGGATATCTATGTGACGGAGGAAGTGATGGTAGTTTAATTATTTATCTTATATAGTGATTTTACCACATATATCTGTTCTAGTAGCTTGACTTCAAATATGATGGTTCGACCACATATATCTAATTTGATAGTTTAATTGCGATTCCGGTGGCTTGACCACACTTATCTAATTCTGGTGGATTACTGCATTATATTTGGCAGCTTGTCTACACTGTTTTGAAAGTGACATATGCTCACTATTTGGTGTGGGGGGTTGAATGAGTATTTATCACCCTATTTGGTGTGTAGGGATGGACGGAGATGGTGTGTAGCAGATGGGGGTAGGACCTGTATCTTTTCTTATACATGTAATGTGTTGTATTGCATGATATGTCATGCCATTCATATTTGATCTGATTATTATGTTGCATCGCATAGTATGCCATGCTATGTATTCTATTTGAATTTGGACTTCTGTGTGATTTTGCTATCTGTACTTATGCTTGAGTTAAGTTATACACTGAGCTTCATAGTTCACCTTTTTCCTTTATCTTCTCAAGTAATTTGCAGAGTTAGGATTGGATAGAATTCAGGAGCTCGGATTGGTTTTCTCGTATAAGATTATTTTTAAATAATTATTAATTTATGGACTTTTTAACTGTCAAACTAATTTTTAGATTTTTATTTCAGTTTTGGGTTTTGTTGAGTTTTTTTAGTTAATTAGTTTAAATGCTTTGCATGATTTCTGTAAATAAAAAATAAATGTCTGATTTTCAAAATTAAACAAGTTAAGGAATTTTTTCTGCAGCAAATTTGAAATGAGTAGTTCGAAAGATAATAACAAAGGCTTTAAAAGGTATTCAGTGGACAAAAGTAAAATTTTTCTTTGGAGATAAAGTAAATCGTGTTTTGTAAAATTATTACTGCTTCTAAAAGTTCAAACACTGTTCAATAAGGCAAGCTTTTTGGTATTTTTGGGTGGTCAATGTAACCTACAAGATCCGGTCATAACGTCTAGGTCGGGTATGGGGTGTTACAAATAAACAATTATATTTATTTAGTATTCTTAATCTTGTATATTTTTCTGTTTAAATTTCATTTTATCATAATTTAATCATTTTTTTTCATTTTAACATGATGAATATTTCATTTGTTACTATTAATTAGTTCCAAATCACACTTTTCATTATTTATTGTATGTTATTTTTAAGTAACCTCTATATTCTAAATAACTGATTTCCACATGCATACACGGGTGATAATATTCTAATTTTTTCATTTTAATATCGTACATATTTCATGTGTTACTACTAATTAGTTTCCTACTTTTTCATCATTTATTGTATGTTATTTTGAAATATACCTCTGTGTTTTAAATACGTGACTTCTACATACATACGCTTGCGATAAGATTTTTAGTATTAATAATAATGTTGTTGACTAAGATGGTGTCACGAATTTGGTGCCTTTGTTAATCGAAGATCTTACAAGTAGGATTCTTTTGGCCTACAATGTTCAAGGATGTGTATGCATATGCCAAAAATTGTGATAGATGCCACAGGACCGGAAGCATATCAAGGAAGAATGAAATGCCCTTAACAAACATTTTGGAGGTAGAATTATTTGACATATGGGGCATCAATTTTCTATGCTCGTTTCCTTCTTCTTATGGTAACATGTATATCCTCATGGCTATCGACTACGTATCCAAGTGGGTTGAAGCTGAAGCATACCCAACAAATGATGCTAAGATAGTCATGCGATTCCTACATAAGCATGTGTTTACACGATTTGGGACTCCTAGAGCTATAATTAGCAATGAAGGATCTCAATTTGTAAAGAAATGGCTTAAGTGGTTGCTTGACATGTACGATGTGAAACACAAAACTGCCATTGCCTATCATCCACAGTCAAATAGGCAAGTTGAATAGGTAAACTGAAAGATCAAAGGAATCCTTGAGAAGGTGGTGCGGCCTAATAGAAAAGATTGAACTTAGAGGGTTGATGATGCTCTATCAACCTACCAAACAACTTTTAAGACACCTTTAGGAATGACTCTAGTCAAATCGTTAAGTTTATCTTAAAGGAGGATTAACCTACAAATTTTGGTACCTAAGCTATGCCTTTTTTCCTAATTTGGTATCTAAACCTTTTTTTTATTCACACGTGATACATAAATTATTTATTTCCCAAATTGGTACCTATGTTAGTTCACTCGTTAGTTAAACTGTTAAGTATATATATTTTTAAAAATAGCCAATTAAAAATTGACATGTGGCAAAAAAGTTAAAGTATTATTTTCTCTTATATATATTCTTATTCTTTTTTTTTTCTTCAAAGCTAGACTGATGGTTGAACCAATCAAGCCACTAGTTTTCAGTTTGATTAGTTCATTTGGTTCAATTAAATAAATTATTAAAAATTTCATAAAATAAAAAAATTTAAAATAGAGAAAACCGGTTCAATTGGTTTTTTTAGCTTGGTTAAATCAGTCTCTATCAATTCATAAGTCAATTGGTTTTGCCCCTATCTTCGGACCAGTACCTCGATCAATTTTCGATACAATTCTGAAAAACATTGATTTTGTTCTATCAAATAACTTTTGTGATCTCATTAGGTAGAAAAAGCAAGCAATAAAGTTCAAAAATAGAATAAATCGCCATCATCTAGACCTTGAGAGGCCAAATTTTGGGCATTTCTGGTATTGCTAGACATTTTAAAGGAAGAAGAAAGAAATAAAAATAAAAAATAAAAGAGAAATAATGTCAAAGAAAAAATAGGAAATAAAAGAAATTTAAAAAATACTTTTTAAGTTTATATGATATGGCAGTTTATTATTGTCTATAATTTTTTTAACAGATATAATATTATTTTGGTGTAAAATGAGTAACTGAAGGATAGTTTAGGTACCATTTATGACAAAAAAAAGTTTAGTCACCAATTTGAGAAAATGAGAATAGTTTAAGTAATAATTTGTGGGTTAAGCTTTTTTCAAAATAAATTTAATGCAATAGAGGTACCAACTTGGGAAAAATAAAGTAACTTAAGTACCACTTATGACAAAAAAAAAAGTTTATGTAGAAGATGGGAAAATGGTATAATTTAGACACCAGATTGTGGATTAAGTCTTTTTTAAACAATGCAAATATTTTTAAATAATTAATTTATCTTAAGAAATATCTTTTTTTAGGCAGTGTCTTTGTTGCATTGAAAACATAGTAAAATCTTTTATGCTATACCCTAGATTGTATTTTAACCCTTCTACTAAAAATATAGGTAAATTAGCCTATGTATGATAGATGAGTGAGCAAAATAACACCTCCATTAAAATTTGGTGTTTATATATGAGGTATAACAAATTTAGCCCTCAACATTTACACAATTATTCAATTTGACCCCTGCTCTTTATTGGATGTAAATTAGAAAAATTTGAAACTTTTAAGGTTAAAGGGTCGAAAAAGCCTTAGTAACAAATTAAAAAAAACAATTAAGCCCTTTTAAAATTTAAAGTATTAAAAATATAAAAAATTATAAACAAAATTTACAAAACAAAATTATAAAAAATGTAAATTCATAAATCTTTCATTAAAAAAATAAAAATACCGACCCATTAAAATCTAACAGTTATAAATTTTTAAAAAATTGACCCTACACTTTTATAGGGTCAATATTAATATTTTTTAATAAAAAATTTATAAAATTAAAAAATCTATAACTTTTTTATAACTTTTGTTTATGATTATTATGATTTTTGAATTTTTTTTAATTTTAAAAAGGTTTAATTGATTTTTTAAAGTTGTTATTATGACTGTTCTGCCTTTTTAGCTTTTTTAGTTTTTAAAATTTCTAATTTATTTCCAATAAAAAAAGTAGCGGTCAAATTGAATAAATGGTTAAATTTATTATTATACCTTATATAGAAACACCAAAATAAACATATAAAGGTGCAATTTTAATAAAAAGATTGTATTTCTCACTCATAAAAAGATTTATTTATTTATTTATTAAATAAAAAAATTAAAATGCAATATTAGGATGAATTTTGTTTTACTTTTAGCTTGCAAACACAAATAATTGGCTTCGTATTTTAATGACACAATCGAAGGAGCCTGGTTACATCTGCCCCACATTAATAAAAGGAACAATTTCTAGCAAACATAATACCAATAGAATCATTCACTAATACCTTATCGATACCTATAGAGACTGCAAATTGCATACATAAAATTACCATCCACATACTTGTATTATAGTTTTATTTTTTTATTCAAAAAGTAGGAAAATAAATTTTTATACATTAGATTTAATAATAAATTAGTTTTTTCGTTAAAAATTTCATTAATAAATTAGTTTCTATATGTTAGCATGAATCTGTATAATTATTTTATCAACAATATTAATTTTTAATAGTAATTGATGAAATTTTTAAAAGAATCAAACTACTTTATCAATTTTCTAAAAAAGAAAAAAAAATCTAACTACAAATACAGCAATCTCCATAATAAAGCAGCAAATTGAAATCATGGAACCCATATTGAGCAAAATATTGACACGTTACGTCAAACACATTTGTTACACCACCAAACCTAGGGCACGCCAACTAAACTCATAGCCTTAGCAATTCTCCTGAGAATGAACTTCTGTACTTTCCCCGTGGAAGTCTTGGGAAGCTCATTTTCAAACACCATCGTCTTCGGCACCATATAATGTGGCAACCTATCCCTACAATACTGTATAATCTCGTTCTCGCTTGGTTTCTGAGTCAACTCACCATTCTTCTTCAAACTAACAAATGCACATGGTGTTTCACCCCAAAACTTATCAGGCTTAGCCACCACCGCCGTCTCATTAACCGCTGGATATGAATACAACACCGACTCAACTTCAGGGCTGCTTATATTTTCCCCACCGCTTATAATTATATCCTTGGATCGATCCTTGATTTCCAAATAACCATCTGGGTGAATAACACCTACGTATCCCGTATAAAACCAGCCATTTTCTCTCATACATTTGGACGTTCCTTCAGTGTCTTTGAGATACCCTAACGTGAGAGATCCACCTCGTAAAACAACCTCGCCAACAGTTTTTCCATCACGTTTAACAGGTTCCCCAGTCTTAGGATCCAAAACGTCGGCTTCCGTTAAACCAACAGTGTTCACTCCTGTTGGTGCAAGAGGCAGCAACAAACTGTTTCTAGTCTTGCTTGAGTAGTAAGCCTCGAGCCTTGGTGAAGAAGCAAACTCGGAAGCAGAAAACAGAAAGATGAAACTAGCAAGTGAAAAACAGAAAAGAGAGAAGATTGAATGAAAAATGAGCTGATATCTTTCATTAACTAAAACAACAAGGCATTAAGCCATTACATATATCAGTCAACAAGTAAAACAAACAAGTAATTACCTAATAACATACCTAACACCACTAAATTGCCTAGTAACTTGGTAAACTTGATTGAAACACAAAAACTTCTACCTAAACTTGTCATTCAGCACCTAATTACATCAAAATGCAGCTACCAACTAAGTTTGATCCTAACTAAATACAAAACATTCAATTAAGGAAACTAAATGGATAGCTTCAGCTTGCTGCACCAATTTTGCTGTTGAAGCACGTTCCTTGCATGGCCACCTTTGCTGCTACATGGGAGCTGACTTCAACACTCCTCCTCAGCTTCTATGCAGCAGACTCCTAGCTCCCTCTTCAGGCTTAGAAATCTTGATACACCAAGAGGCTTTGTGAAGATATCAGCAATCTGATTTTCAGAACTGCAATGGATTAGCTCGATCTCTCGAGCTTGTTCCATTTCTCTTATCACATGGAGTTTGATGTTGAAATGTTTTGTCCTGCCATGGAAGACAGGATTTTTAGCAATAGCAACTGCTGACTTGTTGTCACAATGTATCACAGTTGCTTCATTCTGCTGTAGATTCAAGTCGCTCAAAATTTTTCTCAGCCACATAGCTTGATTAACAGCATTGGCAGCTGCTACATACTCTGCTTCTGCTGTCGATTGAGCCACCATTGTTTGTTTTCTTGAGCTCCAACAAATCATAGCTGAGCCAAGTGTAAAAGCATAGCCAGAAGTGCTCTTCATGTCATCCTTTGAACCAGCCCAATCGCTATCAGTGTAGCCAATCAGTTTCAACTCTTCAGCCTTTCTAAACTGTATTCCATGGTTTAAGGTACCTTTGATGTATCTTAGCACCCTTTTCCCAGCCTTGTAATGTTGCTGGTTACAGCAGTGCATGAACCTTGATAGCATGCTCACAGCAAACAGAATGTCAGGTCTTGTTGCTGTCAAATACAATAAACACCCAACAAGGCTTCTGTAATCTGTTTCACAGACAGATTCATGTTCCTCCTGGCTCGATAGCTTTATGCCAATAGCCATTGGTGTTCTCACTGGTTTACAATTCTCCATTGAGAATTTAACCAGCACTTTCAAGGCAAATGTCTTTTGTTTCAAGAAGATTCCTCCTTCTACTTGATTGACTTCCATTCCTAGGAAATATGTCATCAATCCCAGGTCTGACATCTCAAACATTTCCTTCATTCTTGCTTTGAAATCAGCCATCATAAACTTGTCTCCTCCAGTCACTAGAAGATCATCAACATATAGTGACACAATAAGCTGTGTTTCAGCTCCATTCCTCTTAACATAGAGTGTTGGCTCACTAGCACTCCTTTCAAATCCCAAACTGACCAAGTATGAGTCAATTCGAGCATACCAGGCTCGAGGGGCCTGTTTTAGGCCATACAAGGCCTTTCTTAGCCTATACACCAAATGTTCCTTACCAGGCACTATAAAACCTGGGGGTTGCTCGATGTATATCTCCTCTTCTAGGAATCCATTGAGGAATGCAGACTTGACATCCATTTGGTAGATTGTCCACTGGTTCTGAGCAGCAACTGCAATCAGCAATCTGATTGTATCGAGTCTGGCTACTGGAGCAAATGTTTCCATGTAGTCCAGACCATACCTTTGACTGAAGCCCTTTACAACTAGTCTGGCCTTTAACTTGTTTAAACTTCCATCCGCATTGTGCTTCACTCGATAGACCCATTTTACACCGATAGTCTTTTTGTTTGCAGGCTTTTCAACCAATTCCCATGTTTGATTCTTTACAATCATGTTGATTTCATCAACCATAGCTTGTTTCCAACCTTCATCTGCCTCAGCCTCTTCAAAACTGCTAGGTTCTGCTATTGCAACCTGTGCCCTTTCATAAATATCTTCTAGGGGCCTTGTGCCTCTCACAGGCACATCATCAACATCCATTTCAGGTCCTAGCTGCTCAAGTTCAGCTTGATTAGGCACTAGGTCTTCTGAAACTGCTTCTGGCTCATTTTTCTCCCAATTCCAGCAGGCTTTTTCATCAAAGATGACATCTCTGCTCACCTGGACTTTGTTTGTCAAGGGATCCAAAATCCTGTAGCCCTTCTTGACTGAGCTGTAGCCTACTAGAACACCTGGTTGAGCCCTTTTAGAGAGTTTGTCTCTCTTTGCTGCTGGTATTTGTGCATAACACAGGCAACCAAACACCTTCAGATGTGCCAGGGAAGGCTTAAAACTGAACCAAGCCTCGAAGGGTGTCTCGGATGCAAGAGCTTTGGTAGGAAGCCTGTTCTGAAGGTAAACAGCAGTGTTTACTGGCTCAGCCCACATGGTCTTGGGCAGTTTCTTTTCAAACAGGAGACATCTGGCCATATCCATCAGACTCTATTCTTTCTTTCAGCTACCCCATTCTGCTGAGGTGTGTAGACATTTGTAAGCTGATGTTTGATACCAGCATCATTGCAAATGGCTTGAAACTGAGCTGAAGTGTACTCAGTGCCATTGTCAGTCCTTATCGATTTCAGCTTGCAACCTGTTTCTGTTTCTACAGCATTTTTAAACTTCACAAACACTTGAGCTACCTCAGACTTGTGTTTTAAAAAGAAAATCCAGCAAAACCTTGTAAGATCATCAATAAAGAGGATGAAATACCTGTTTTTGCTGAGTGATTCAGTCCTCATCGGGCCACATACATCAGAGTGCACCAGCTGCAGTCTTTCAGTAGCTCTCCAAGCTGAATTTGTAGGAAATGGCAGTCTTGCCTGTTTCCCCATTTGGCAAACTTCACACACATCATCATGCTCCACTGAGCTGATGAAGTTCTCTGCCAAGCCCTCTTTGGCCAATCGAGCCATTGATCTGAAGTTGGCATGTCCAAGCCTTTGATGCCAAAGCTTGGAGTCTTCAACAGAGGCTGTGTATGCTGAGTTTGAGTCATTTGCCCAGTGAACCTCAAAGCATTTATCAGTCATTGTGACTGTCATAAGGCTTGATCCACTTGGATCAGTAATGTGGCATTGTTTATCCTTGAACACAACAGAATAACCTTTCTCGAGCAGTTGAGCTATGCTGAGAAGGTTTCTGTCAATCTGTGGTACCAACAGAACATTTGGAATGATCTTGTTGCCTGTGGGAGTACATATCAGCACTTCTCCTCTTCCTTCAGCCCTTATAAACTGACCATTTCCAACCTTGACCTTGGTTTTATAACTTCTGTCCAAGGTTTTAAACAAGGAGGCATCTGGTGACATGTGGTTAATGCAACCACTGTCCAGCAACCAGCCTTTAGAGCATTTCTTCTCAGAAGCTACACAGGAAACAGCAAAGACCTGTTCTTCTTGGTCACTACTGTCCTCAGCTACTCGAGCTTCAACCTTTGACTGCTGAAATTGATTCTGCCTTGGCTTACTTCTGTTTTTGCAGACCCTTTCAACATGGCCCTTCTTCTTGCAGTGTTGGCATACTGCATCTGGCCTAAACCAGCATCTGTCTTCTGGATGGCCAGGCTTCTTGCAATGTCTGCAGGGCTGGTCATTGCTTCTTGCAGCATCAGGCTTAGGCCTGTTTTTCCAAGGCTTTTTGCCTCTTTGAGCATTAGTGCTCGAGACTTCTCTGGCCTTAGCTTGAAATGCACCTTCTTGGTGATCTTCAGCTCTGCTAGCTCTCCTTTGTTCCTGAGCATAGAAGGTGTTGATTAACTCAGTCAAAGAGATGCTAGCAAGGTCTCTTGAGTCCTCTAGGGAGGATATCTTGGCCTCATATCTCTCAGGCAAAGTGGAGAGGACTTTCTCCACAATTCTTGCCTCATCAAAGTGCTCACCTAGGAGCCTTATGCTGTTAACCACTGCCATAATTCTATCTGAGTACTGCTTCACTGTTTCTTCTTCCTTCATCTTCAAGTTCTCGAAATCCCTTCTCAAGTTTAACAGCTGCTGTTGCCTTGTTCTCTCAGTGCCTTGAAACTCCTCCTTAAGCTTATCCCAGGCCTATTTTGGAGTCTCACAGGCCATGATTCTGGTGAAGATGACATCTGACACACAGTTCTGGATGCAGGACATGGCTTTGTGCCTTTTGGTCCTCTCATCAGCATGTTGCCTAATCTGAGCTACTGTGGGATTAGCCCTCAGTGGTGCTGGCTCAGTATCTGTGTTGACAACTTCCCACAGATCGAAGGCCTGTAGGTAAGTCTTCATCTTGACCAGCCATATGTGAAAGCCTTCTCCATTGAAGACTGGTGGGGCTGCTGGTGAAAATCCTGAAGAAGCCATCAAGTTCCTTGTTTTGAAGCAACAGGTCCACTAAGACAAGAGCTCTCGATACCAATTGTTGGTGCAAGAGGCAGCAACAAACTGTTTCTAGTCTTGCTTGAGTAGTAAGCCTCGAGCCTTGGTGAAGAAGCAAACTCGGAAGCAGAAAACAGAAAGATGAAACTAGCAAGTGAAAAACAGAAAAGAGAGAAGATTGAATGAAAAATGAGCTGATATCTTTCATTAACTAAAACAACAAGGCATTAAGCCATTACATATATCAGTCAACAAGTAAAACAAACAAGTAATTACCTAATAACATACCTAACACCACTAAATTGCCTAGTAACTTGGTAAACTTGATTGAAACACAAAAACTTCTACCTAAACTTGTCATTCAGCACCTAATTACATCAAAATGCAGCTACCAACTAAGTTTGATCCTAACTAAATACAAAACATTCAATTAAGGAAACTAAATGGATAGCTTCAGCTTGCTGCACCAATTTTGCTGTTGAAGCACGTTCCTTGCATGGCCACCTTTGCTGCTACATGGGAGCTGACTTCAACAACTCCTTGTCTTGACTTTAGCCTGGCCCTTTCTGTTAATGGAAGTTTGTTCCATTTCTGTTTCCACGCACATGAGACAACGATTCCTCCAGTTTCAGTTAATCCATATCCGTGGCTCACCACAAAGCCTATCGACTCGGTTCTGGCTAGTACTGGTGCTGGTGGGGGTGAACCAGCCGTTAGAATCTGGACATGATGGTCTAATGTTTCTAGGTCTGGTGAATTTGATAGCATGTTAAGAACTACAGGTGCACCACACATGTGCGTCACCTTATGTTGTTTGATCAAACGGTAAATCTGTGAAGGGTCAACTTTGCGGTGGCAAATGTTGGTCCCTCCTACTGCAGCCATACCCCATGGGAAGCTCCACCCATTAGCATGGAAAATGGGTAGAGTCCATAAGTAAACAGGTTGATTTGGAACCGACCAATCAACCAAAGCATCCATGGTTTTTATGAAAATTGCCCTATGGCTTAAGCTCACACCTTTTGGACAAGATGTTATGCCTGATGTGTAGTTCAACACCATTCGATCCCACTCACTCTGTGGCCTCACCCGTACTTGAACTTTGGATCACCGTCTTCCAGTATCCCCTCGTAATGATCAAGAAAGTGACTGGTTGATGATGTGCTTTTGCTTCCTGATGAGACCATCTCGTCATCAATGAGGATGAGTTGCGGATGTTCGGTGTTCCTTGGAAACAACGAGATTGCCTCAAGAACAAGTGAACTAGAATGGTGGTCCACAAAAACAAGCTTGGACTCGCTGTGTTGTAAGAGTATCGACAAAGTGTGAGCATCAAGGCGAGTATTGATGTTATTAAGGACAGCCCCGGACATGGGCACAGAAAACTGAAGCTCGTACATGGAAGGAACATTTGGGGCGACAACTGACACCACTTGGCCACGTTGGATGCCGAGGGATGTCAACGATGATGCCATCTGGAGACATCGGCAGTGGGTTTGCAACCATGTGTATGAAACATTGTTGTAAACAATGGAAGGAGAGTCGCCATAGGCGGTGGCAGCTCTATCCAAGAACCCTAAAGTTGTTAAAGGGGTTGAGTTTGCAGGATTTGGCAATAGAAGTTCCATTGAAATGAAAACAGAATTTGGGTTTTGTTTGTGTGGGAGAATGATAATTTGATTAGTTGTGAAGAGCACTTACATTTTTATTTTAGGTTTGTATGTTAAGGAATGTTAAAAAAAAAAAAGAGTTAATGTAAATTTGTACTATGGTTTAGTTTTGTTGAGATTTTTCATTGTATAATTTATTACTCTATTTCAACTCTATATTAAATTTTACAACTTAATTTTTATTTGAATGAATTTTAAAATTAAAGTTTAATTTTTTATTATTAAATTTTACTATTCAGTTTTAATTTAAATTAACTTAAGTTAAATTTAATAAAAATATTTTAAATATTTTATTTAAAAATTTAAAATTAATTAATTAACATAATATTAATTATTAATAAAAACTGATATTTTAAATTTTTTTATATAGTTTAAAAATTTTCAAATCTTCATTCCATTAAATAAAAATTTGAAGTTAATTTGTAGTTTTTAATAATTTTATAAAGTAACTTAATGCTCACTATTAAAATAAAAATATTTGAAATAATATTTTTTCTTTAAATTTTATTTTTAAATCATTAAATTTAATATCTAATGGTAAATTTTTATTTTAAAAAAAATCAAAGTCGGTAAATAATTAACTAAAATTCAAAGTTTGATGGCTATTTTCAATAACATAAAAGTTGAGTAATAAATTTATCTATATTCTTAAAGTATAGCAGCCAACATTAATCAAAATAAAATACAATGACAAATCTCAATATCCAATTATAGTATAGTGTCAAATTTACACTATAACTCTAAAAAAGTAATATTGGATGCACCATTTGTGTATAATCTCACGCATCATTAATGAATAATAACATAAAACATTAAACGTAACTATTATAAATAGATAATAACTCTCGGATTTAGTATTTTGATTTGAGGGTTTAGGGCCTAAGATCTTAGGCTTAGGGTTTTAATATTTATTTTTAATTAATTATTATTTAACTATGCTTAAATAAATTTATTAGTATTTATAAGTCCTCCATTATTTTTTGTTTTATTTAATGATGAAATGTTATGTTGTTATTCATTGACAATGCATCAAATATTCTCCCTAAAAAAAGAAAAATGGAAATTTGTCCTCCTGAAGAATCTAAAAAACATTTTTATGTGAATTTGATGCATCGTCACTGTATATATCTCATGCACCATAAGTTAATAATAAGATGACATATCATCACTTGTATGAAACAAAAAAAAATATTAAAAATTTAAATATAAATAAATTTATTTTTTTAAAAATAAATATTAATTATAACTGTTAACATAAATAAATCAAATATGAAACTCAAAGTCCAAAACCTCAAATTCGTAATCTAAAACGCAAAAACCAAAACCTAAAATTTAAAATACGAAACTCGAAGCCTAAAATTCAAAAGAAAAAAATAATTATAATTATAATTAACAAAGTTAATATTATTTATTTTCAAATCTTTCAATATTATTTATTTTATATATCATCTTATTATTAACTGATGAACATGTAATAGATGGATGAAGCATCAAATATTAGTATTAATATTAATATTAATTTGTTATTTTCTACTTTTCCTCTAACACGTATCACTCAATATTTTACAATCATTTCCAATTTGATATATTGATAGTTACTTTTAAAAATATCTGATTGGATTAAAAATTATAAATCTCATTTTTTTTAAATTATAATAATAGGGTCAAGTTTAAATAATAAATACGATTAGTGTAAATCAAACCTAAGTCCCACTTGATATGATGAGTACTCTTAACCATTAGGTCATAAAATTTATAAAACTCATAATTTTATTAATCAAAATTTAGATTTTTAAATAAATAGTTAATTATAAAAATCTTAAAAATATACGCACCGTGTTAATTCCAATAATAAAGCATAAAAAGGATGATATATTCTCTCAATTAATTAATGCTAAATCAGCTTTTGCGTTTTAGGCAAGACATTTCTATTAGAATACCTAATCTTTTTTTAGGGAAATCAAATAAAATTGTGTCTTTAATCTATTTAAAGTCATGCCCATCTCTTTTTTCTTCTCATGATGATAAAAGTTAGGCTAGAGTTATCTTAGACCATCAATATAATTAATACGTATCTAAATTCTTTATTTTTTTAATTATAGATTAAATTTTAATTTGATTGTCAATATAAGAGAATATATATTCGAGTGCGCTGAAGCGTGTTATCTTCTTATTTATAAGTTAAGGAGGAATTATGGGTAGAGGCCAATCCAGGGGCTGGTAGGGGGCCCGCCCCCTAAAATAGAAAATTATTATTTTGACCCTTTAAAAAATTTTAAAATTTTAAATTAGTAAAGGTAAAATTACACTTTGCTCCCTAAAATTATGAAAATTTAATTTAGTTTTTTACAAATTATAAGGTATAGATTATTAAAAATTAAAATTTTATTTCAGCCATCCTAAATTTTATTTTTTTTAATTTCGCCCTTGATTATGAGTAATTCTAATATATTTTAATAAAAATTGAACCTAACCATTTTAGTTAAGAGCTGATTGTTTGTAATTAGTTATTAAACTAACCGAACCCATTAGTTGAATTAAAATTCAATAATGATTTGCAGCTTTGAAGAAATGTAATAATGTATTATTGGGGAAAGTTTTAAAGCGAAAAGGATGGATTGGGAGGGTAGAAAGTATGTCCAAATACTGAATTTTTGGAGAAGGATGTTGATGACTTCAACCATAACACAAAATACCTTGTAAGTAAGCAAATTGTTGTTAGTTACATAGATTTTACTTTTTCATAAAACTTCTATATATAGAAAAAAGAAAGGAAAAAAAGTAGTGCTATTATTGGATGGACAAAAGTTCAATGAAAATAATTCTTGAGCGTTATGATACTAATTTTGCATCACAATATACACGCAATCAAAAATATTATTAATGCGCAAATTAATTGTAGCGTGTATATTAACAAGTCTCCAAGTCAAGATGATAGAGCTAAATCATCAATAACATATGTAGACCATTTTGTTTGCTCTTTCCTTTATCTTTCTTATTTATTAACAATAGTTTTGGTGTCATATTTTGATAGAGGTGTTCAAACGGTCAGTTCGATTAATACCCCAATTGAATTATTATTAATTGAATTATTTGAAACGTAAAATCTTTAATCATTATTCAAACCATGCTTTTTTTTTCAAATATATTAACCAAATCGAAACATTTCAATTAATTCAATTTTTTCTTTTGGTTAAAGTAAGTATAAAACATATAAAAATAAATTGTTAATGTTTATTTTCTTTTATTTAATATTTCAAAAAACTTTAAATGGAGGTGAAAACAACAAATAAGACATTAGAAACACTACATAAGTCTTGAAAGTTAACAACCAAACACTACACCACAAATATTTTGTTAATTGGTTAATTCGGTTAATTACATGGTTTCGAACTGAATCAACCGATAATCGAAATTCCAAAAAAAAAACATTTACCGACCTCTGACCAAAATAAATTTAGCCATGATGTGAGTCTCAAGGCCCAAAATAAGGCTCATGAATGTGATGGGCTCAAATTTCCTCAAGGCCCAATAATGAGGTCGAAGGCTAAGCAAATCCGAGAAAGATTGAACGAGATCATCCAAGTCTTTATTACTAAGACCCTAGATGTGCACACGACCGAAAAAAAATCAATATTCACTTTCTTGTTTTCATGAAAATCAAGAAATTGAATCTTGGTCCAATTTCGTTGTATCAAACAATTTCAAGAATCAAGGAAATCAAAATTTCAAATCTTGAAAATCTTGGTCCAAGAAATTGAATCTTGCAACCAAGGCGTATAGGATTTCATGTACGAGCTTGAGCGAACCAATTTCGAGAGCAAACGGATCACAAGACCAAGTTATTGAAAAAATGGCATATTAAAATGTCTACAAGCCCATCCTAAAGTTTGGAAAGTAATTTAATTGAATATCAGACCAAATTATCAAAATGGCCCAAATTGTAAAATATTTAAATTATAGGTCCAATTTTATTTTAATAGGTGGATCATCATCATGTAAGAATTCAGCCCAAGGAGCCCATTTAATTCATTTGGCTGAATTCCCATTAAAAGTCCACACTTAGAATTATTTTGTTTTATTTTTATTTGATGAATTGTCATGTTAGTTATTCCATTACGGTTAGGAAAACTTATTTTGGGGGCCTAT
Organism: Gossypium hirsutum; assembly: GCF_007990345.1. Taxonomy (NCBI): domain Eukaryota; kingdom Viridiplantae; phylum Streptophyta; class Magnoliopsida; order Malvales; family Malvaceae; genus Gossypium; species Gossypium hirsutum. Next base: position 58,104,361 of record NC_053425.1, on the reverse strand, counting down.
AAGTAGCATGGATGTTCAACCTTATACACACACTACTGATTTATGTTTTTTTGAGTTAACAATAATTCTCTTTGAGTTTTTCTTCAAAAATTGCTCTTGAGTTTCTTTTAGAAGCTGTTTTAACAATCTTTTAGGTTGTCAGAATCATCTTTAAGCTTTTCTTCTCTTTTCTATCCTTAATTTATCATTTCTTACTTATTTAAGTTAGTTCTTGTTGTTTTGGCTTGTTGATTTTATTGATATTCGTTTTAGGTTAAAGTTGCTTCAAGAAAGACTTTTTCCTATCTTGTTCCATCAAAAAACACATCAAAATTTAGAGTTTTAATTTTTTCTTGTTGTTTCAAACATTTTTGCACAAAATAGTTTGCTTTTTGTCTTTTAAATCACTTCTAACAAATCTGTTTGTGTTTTGTTTTTCCAGATCTGGTTGAGGCTTTTTCTTGAGGTTCAAGGACGGTTTCTTTTCATCCAAGAAACCCTGATTCGTTCTCTTTTGGAATTTTTACCAGTCGGTTCATCTTTCTTTTATTTTAATTTCGTTTGACTCCCCTTTGTGATAACTAATCTGTTTTTGTTGTTTCTCGTTGTAGTTTACTTTCGTTTAGAGATTTAGGAGAAATCTGCTACTTTGAAAAACTTTATGATCTACTTCTGCATTCATCTGCCTCATTCTTTATCATTTGGCATCAGATTTGAGCATTTTGGGGTGTTCATGGTTGATTTCTAAACTGATTTCCATTGCAAAACAACCTATAAGCAATTTTTACCTAGAATTTTTATTGAAAAAAATATTTTTGAGTAGGTAAACGTTTTTCAGTTAATCTAAAATTTTATATACTGATTCTTGGCACTGTATTACAATATAAAAAAAATTCCCATGAAAAAAAGTGATCGAACAAGTATAGAAAAAAGAAAATACGAAAAGAAAAGAAAAAAAATAAAAAATTCTTTGATTTGAATTTTTTGCCAAAACTTTCCAAATCAGATCTACACTATTTGAGGATGCTCCAGTTTAAATTTTGTGATTTTTGGAAATTAGGAACACCTCAAACGAAGTTTGTCAAGTTGCTTCGCAAGTTTTCGGGTTTCAACAATTTTCATTGACTCTTAGCCTTAGGTTTTCATTTGTTTTTGCTTTTTATTGTTCATATACGCATTCTAACACTTTACTTTTTCTTGTGTTAGTAGGATAAAGCATGTTGCACATTCCTTCCTCAGTGCAACAAAAACCGTTAGTGTTTAGCCACTTTTGGAGTCCTAGTGCTGTTAGGATATTTGGTAGCTAGATTCTTTAACATTCTGAGTGATTGTCATAAATACTCCTAAAGGACTCACAAGATTAATTCTTACCACATTGAGAATTTGATTTTTATTTCTGAGTGCATAAAAATGAGGTTTGTTTAATTTTTCTTTTTTTGAGTGTTGTGTTCTTTTTAGGCTTTCAAAATGATTCACGATACTATGATTGGGAAGTTACAAAGACAAATAGAGGAACTATTAGAAAAAGGGGAGATGGTGAAATGAAAAGAGGAGTACGATTGATCTCTCACCTGTTGCGAAATGTTTTTGGTGTAGTTCAAAAGATCATAAGGGTTTCCGATGTCCAATTAAATATCCAAATAGAGAGAATAAGATTGAGTTATCACCTTTTGTGTAATGTTATTGGTATAGTTCAAAATATCATAAATGTTTCCAATGTCCAATTAAATATCCAACAAGAAAAGAAAGTAAATATAACTTTGTACCTTTTGTTGATTCTTACTTTAGTGGAAAAGAGATATGTGATGGCGAACTTTGTGAACCGGAAAAAGATGATAGTGAGAATTTTTTCCTCGAATCTATGGAGTTAGATAAGATAGAAACGTCATGTTTTCCTACTGAGATGTATTGTACTGAATTGAATGTTTATAATACTTGTGAGGGGGTATAGGAAGTGAGGAAAAATCATGTGAAAAGACTATGAGAAAAGAGACCTTAAGTGATAAAAGTCTATTTGATGATCTAAATTTAGTGAGTGAAAATCTATATGGGTTAAAATTGGAGAGTTCTCACAAGGAAAAAGAATATGAAAAGAAAGAAAATACCTATACAAAAGTGAAGAATGATTATGTTTTAACTTACCCTAACTCAAATTTGTTTAGTGGTGTTTCTTTATTGTAGGACTTCATGGATTCATTGACGAACTCTCAATTATATTACTCTATCACCGATAGACAATTTTACTTACGGGAAAGAGGTAAGTAAAATATTGGTAATTCCCTACAAGTGCTACAAGGTAAGAAAGGTAAAGAAACATTAGAAATTGATTTAAGAAGGCATACCTTGAATGTTTGTGATAAGTATGCTACCGGTTTTGTTTATAAAATATTTCCTTAAAACATGCTTTCTTGTTGGTCAAATTTCATTAAACCTTGTTCAAATAGTTCAACTGATTTTATGGGTTTATCTAAATTTGAAAAGGTTAAAAATAGTAATTTTGTTGCATTAAATAAGTTTTTTTAAAGCATTTTATATATTTCTCTTGCCACAAAATTTTCTATCTTGACCTTTGACAATGAAGTTTTACATAATAATATTAAACTTCTTGATTTTTATAATTATGTGAAATTCTTAACTCATCGTTGGAAATTCTTATGGATGACCATGCATATTAAAAGAAAGTTACATGTTATTTTTTACTTGAAGACACATGTACTTAACATTTCTTTGTTCAGTGTTGATACCTTGTTCTTAAAGGAGACATACATGATCGAAGTTGATTTGAAGGATCAAAATAATGTCTTTGATCCTAAAGATAGTTTTTGCATACAAGAAAGCTTATGTAAGTATTTTTTTTTTCATTTTATTGTTCTTTATTCTAATCCTTTTTCTTTTTGTGCAGCTAAAGATTCGGGGACGAATCTTCGTGAGGAAGGGGGAATGATACGAGTAGCTCGGTCCAATTCAAAGGCCATAATAGAGATGGGCCTTTCCAATTACTCAAGCGGATCAATAACAATGCTTATCAAATAGATCTACCTGGTGAGTACAATATAAGTTCTACTTTTAATATTGCTGATTTATCTCCCTTTGATGTTTCAGATTCGAAGACGAATCTTTTTGAGAAATAGGGGAATGATGCGAGTCTCAAGGCCCAAAATAAGACTCAAGAACGCGATGGGCTCAAATTTCCTTAAGGCCCAATAAAAGGTCGAAGGTCAAGCAAATCTGAGCAAGATTGAACGAGACCATCCAAGACTTTGTTACCAAGGCCTAGATACACACACGACCAAAAAAGAAAATCAAGATTCACTTTCTTGTTTTCAAGAAAATCAAGAAACCGAATCTTGGTCCAATTTTGATGTTTCAGATAATTTTTAAGAATCAAGAAAATCAAGATTTCAAATCTTGGAAATCTTGGTCTAAGAAACCGAATCTTATAACCAAGGCGTATCAGCTTTCATGTACGAGCTTGAACGAGCTAATTTCAAGAGCAATGGATCATAAGACCAAGTTCTTGAAAAAATGGCCATTAAGATGACTACAAGCCATCCTGAAATTTGGAAAGTAATTTAATTGAATATCAGGTCAAATCATCAAAATGGGCCAAATTGTAAAATATTTAAACTATAGGTCCAATTTTATTTTAATAGGTGGATCATAATGTAAGAATTCAACCAAAAGAGCCCATTTAATTCATTTGGCTAAATTCCCATTAAAAATCTACACTTTAAATTATTTTGTTTTTTTATTTGATGAGTTGTCATGTTAGTTATTCCATTAGGGTTAGGAAAACTTATTTTGGGGGCCTATAAGTAGCATGGATGTTCACCCTTATTCAAACACAATTGATTTATGTTTTTTTTAGTTAACAATAATTCCCTTTGAGTTTTTCTTCAAGAATTGCTCTTGAATTTCTTTTAGAAGTTGTTTTAACAATATTTCAAGTTGTCGAAATCATCTTCAAGCTTTTTCTTGCCAAGACCTTTTTCTTGGAGGGGGAATTAGAGCCATTGAAAGGTTTTGTTGATTCTTAATGTTTCCAAGGCTTCTTAGGATGTCATCTTCTCTTTTCTATCCTTAATTTATCATTTTTTGCTTATTTAAGTTAGTTCTTGCTATTTTGGCTTGCTGATTTTATTGATTTTCGTTCTAGGTTAAAGTTGCTTCAAGAAAGACGTTCTCCTATCTTGTTCCATCAAGAAACACATCAAAATTAGGAGTTTTAATTTTTTTTCTTGTTATTTCAAACATTCTTGTACAAAATAGTTTGCCTTTTGTCTTTAAAATCACTTCTAACAAATTTGTTTGTGTTTTGTTTTTCCAGATCTGGTTGGGGCATTTTCTTTATGTCCAAGGACGGTTTCTTTTCATCTAAAAAACTCTAATTTGTTCTTTTTTGGAATTTTTACCTGTCTGTTCATCTTTATTTTGTTTTAATTTCGTTTGCCCCCCTTTGTGACAACTAATTTGTCTTCGTTGTTTCTCATTTCAGTTTATGTTCGTCTAGAGATCTAGGAGAAATCTACGACTTTAAAAAACGATCCACTTCTGCATTCATCCGCCTCATTATTTATCATTTGGCCACCGACGGATTAACTAAATTAGATCGGTTCAGTCGATTAATTCAGTTTTAACCGAATTGTGAACACCCCTATGTTTCGAAACATATTTGGAATTCATTATTATGTAAATAGTAAGAATAAAGTGAATATATTATGGAAAAATTAGTTAAATTTTAATATAATTAATATTTGATAGGAATAGAAATATCAATTACAAATTAATTATTAAATATCTAACAAATCTATAGATTTGAGAAATTATCATAGAAATTTAACAAATCTAGAGATGTGAGAAATCTAAACATTTGTCCCCTCAATCAACACGTCCTCTTATCTTTGTTCTGACTTTAAGTCTTTACAGGTGAATTGGCCTCCACAAGGCCACATTAACCTCCTCCTTGTCCTCTTTCCTTATTGTATATTGTACCAACAATTGATACGATGAGCGTAGACTGGGAAAAATGTCTCGGATTCAAAACGATGTTACTGACTACCTCATTAACAAAAACAACGACCCCAAACCTTCCAATTCTTCCACTTCGATGAATGAAAATGAAGTTACCAATACCAAACTTCCTTCAATCCAAATTACAATGTCAACTCGCCTAGAAGTGACCACCATGGAAACCCTGGCCCAACTCTTGAATGCCCTCAACACTCCTTCAGTCAACCCTACCACTATGGCCTCACTTTCGATTCCTAACACACCATATTCCCCTTTCATCCTACAAGACCTCAAAGATGATCTTTTGAAGCAAATCCTCATCTTATCTAACCCCCAAAACTCAATCAACTACCATAGTTATTCCCTCAAACCAAGTTTCCCTACAACAACAAATCTCAAACCTTCAATATCATGTTCTTGAGATGTAGGAGAAAATGTGCCATATGGAAAAGTAACTATTGGATTAACAATGCCAATTCCAAGAACAACAAGAGCCTCAATGCTTGTTAGGTGAACAAAATGTTTGTAATAAACAATTAATTACAAAGGTACACGTAGCCAAAGACGCTGTAAAGGGTGAAAATTTACTTATCCCACTAGAATTGGATGTGCAATCCACTATCTGTGTAAGAAATAAAAAAAAATAATGAGGTGCTGCAAGCCCTTCATCCAGAATGAGAATCCCAAAACAAGGCTAATCTTATTGAAGAGCAAATTGTAGTGCTTAGATTGGAATTTTATAAGAGGCAAAAGGTTATAAGCCTGATGAAGTTTCTTAGAGCTATGCTAATGAATCCTTAGCCCCTTTCGTGTTTGTGCATAACTTATTAGCCTTTTTTAAGTTTCCTAAAAGATCACCTAGCTCATTACAACAACCATATGAACATTCTTGGAGCCTCAGATGCCGTGAAATGCAAGGGTTTCTCCATGACCCTTTCTAGCACAGCTAAAAAATGGTACCTATCACTTCCTTCAAGATCTATAAATAATTTTGATCAGTTGGCTAGGTTATTTATGAGTAGAATTTTAGCCAACAAGATTGCAGAACAATCCCCGATATACCTCATGTCCATCTGACAGAAAGAGAACAAACCTCTTCGTGATTTCATGAAAAACTTTAATGTTACAACTATGATAAGCAATGGTGTTTTTTATGCTCTAGCTATCCAAGCCTTCTTGGCAAGAACCACTTAAAAATTCCTCCGATTTCACCTCATCGGTAATCCCTCATAGAAGTTATCCCAATTGTATGAAATGATCCATCGTTTTATAAAAGGTGATCAGATAGACATTGATTAAGCTAAGCTAATGGCCCAAACAACTCAAGTATACCCCTTTTCTAAATGATCCTCCTCTCCACATCATCATTTGTGATGCCTCGCTAATATCAACCCCAACAGAGAACTCTCCCATTGGAAGGTGCCTAACGACTCCAATGGTACAACCCACCACAACAAGGGGGTAGGCAAATGTTTAATACTATAGGTCCACCACATCACCTAGGACCCATGAGAGACAATTGCCCCGACCAACATTAATGTGAGTGAGTTTCGTATAATTGTCATCGCACATACCATCAACTTAATTGCTCAGTCACTACCACATTTGAGCAAATAGGGTATTAAAGAATTCTACCAAATCCACCAGCCATGCCTTACAACCCTTGTCTAGATGATTCACCTTTTCATTTTCGTTACCATAATGCAGAAGGTCGTACTAAAATTCGATGTGTTCAACTCAAGAATGCAATAGAAAATACCATATGAAAGGGTCAACTACAACAATATGTTGTACAAGATGCCTATTTGCTAAATAGGAAAATGACCAAGAAGCAAAACCCTTTAATTGTCACAACCAAAATCTTTTAAACCTGAAAATTTAGAGCACTTGGGAGTTAAATTGAAAGAGACCAAAAGCTGGCGGTCTCTACTAAAAAAATCAAGAAAAGATGGTAATTGAAATTGGACAGGGTTGAGAACCAAATTTGGTTTGGTTAGATTAGAACCAGTTGGTTCCTTAGTGGGGGACAAAATGATTGTGAATGGGTGGATTCTACATCATTGAAGACCATGTGGGAAAGGCTATAAATAGCCAAGAAATGACTTCCTAAGGGACTTCTTCTCCAGTCTGTTTTGTTTCTCTTCTTCAACTTTTTCCTTATTAACTCCTAGAGGAGAAGGATATAAGAAAGTTTTGTATGGAGCGACATAAAATTTGAATTATAGCTTATACATGAAACTATGATTTTGATTTAGTTGTACATATTTTAATAAATGAATACAAATATTTATTTCCATATTAGATTAATATTATTGTTTGTAAATGTAATATATCAACGTAAAATGATGCTTAAATTTTAAAATTTTAATCAAATTAAAATTTCATATATAAAATAGCACAAAATTAAAATTCATGTATGAATTGTACATTACATTAAAGTTCATTAATAATTTTGATATTTATCCTTTTTTTTATATCATCATACATAAAATTAAATTCTTGTAATCTAAACGAGCTTACAAAATCTCTTTTTATAATCTAAGGTCGTTAGAAGACTAAAATGAAATGTTTTCAAAATTATCGAATTAGAATCGTGACGTTGAGGGTATCATATCACGGCCTTGTTAAAACAGTGAGTGTCATCACAACATGAAAAGTCTAAGGTTGCAATGCCACTCTTTGTTAATTTTACGTTGCGACATTGAGGGTCTGTCGTCATGACATCACCTACTATTTTCACAATACCCATTAATTACCAATTCACGGCACGCAAAACAAATTATCAAATGCATTAATTCAACCTGTAATAGCCTGATTTTGGGCCTAGTCGGAATAGTGATTTCGTGACCACAAATTCGAAGTCAAGAAATTATTTTAATATTATTTTGGGTATTATAACATGATTATATAAGTGCATGTAAGTTTTGGTGAATTAATTTTAGTGTTTATGAGCTTAATTGAAAAAAAAAGACTAAATCGCATAAAGGGCAAAAGTTGTGATTTGCTAGCCAAATATGTTAAATAGCTAGAGAACCAAAATTTTGGTCTTTAAAAAGAAAATAGACCCTTAAGAAAGGGTTGGCCGGGCATAGAGACAAAGAAAGTAGAAAAGTCAAAATTAGGTGAAGTTGGTAACTTAATTTTGACTAGAAATAAAATAAAATAAGACAAAAGTTATCATCTTTTCATCTTTCTTCCTCCCCACCAAAAATACCAAAAAAGAGGGGGTTTTGAAAGCTCAAAAATATCAGCCACTCTTCACCCTTGCAAATCAAGAAAATCGAGATTTGAGCTTAAATTGGAAAGTACGAGGTTATGGACTAAAATGGAGTAATTAGCCAAGATTGCATTAGAGGTAAGTTCATATGATGAAATAAGCATGTTGTTAATGTTATTGTTATTTATGGCTAAAATCTAAATTGGTATGTTAATTTAGTTGTGATGAATGATGGTAAGTGCATATGCAAATAAAGTGGTATTGTAGCATGTTTTTAATGTTTTGATATTATGTGATATATGTGAGGCATCTGAACTTGTTGAGTTGGTCCAAGTTCGTGATATATGTGAAGTATTCGAACTCGTTGAGTTGGTCCGAGTTCATTGTGGATGAGAACATCTGAGCTCATTGAGTTGGTCTGAGTTTGTGATATATGTGAGAAATCTGAACTTGTTGAGTTGGTCCAAGTTCGTGATATAAGTGAAGCATCCGAGCTCGTTAAGTTGGTTCGAGTTCATAATGGATAGATACATGTGACATTCAAGCTCGTTGAGTTGGTCCGAGTTCATTATGGATGCGTTACATGTAATTGGGTTCCAGGCAATGGTCTTGTGTGTCCTATCGGTGGATAGGTAATCCTTGAGTTGGTCAGATACCTAACAGCTTGTGTGAGTAGCCCGTGTAGCTACACCCTGACCGATAGCTTTTATGAGCAAGCCCGTGAGTAGCTTCATTGCGAGTGTTACATGTTATGAGGTAGCTTTGGCTATGTATGTGTATGTGACACTTATGTGCAAGTGTTCTGCGTATCTAATAGTATTCTGAGTGTTCAACGGGTAATACAATGAATGATGTAAGAAAAGTCCCGAAGAGGACATGTTACGAAAGGTATGGTTGTATACTATACTACGAGTGGTACAGGTATGTATACTAAGCTTATGATTATTGAGACTTTGAAATGTTGAGACATCGTTGAACTAAGATGTATGAATTATGATTATGAATTTTGTTGCAATATCATGTTAACTTATATTGTACATTTGAACATGGAATTCATGAAATGGTGAGTTCATGATTAGTTGAAAGTAAACTATGATAGTTATCATTATATTGCACTAAAACAGTTGTAATAGCCCAAATTTACATGGGCCTGTAAAATAAATAAATGAAATAAATGAAAAAATTTATCAAATAATAAAGTCCATTTACAAAGCCCAAAACTCGGTTACATTTATAGCCCAAAATCCATTAACCCTATACCCGGTTACACCCAAGCCCGTACTGTAGCCCAGATACCCAAATGCTACCCAAAATACACAGGGCCCAAGTGGCCCAATTCGTTAACAAAAGACAGAAAGCCTAAGGTTTCTGAAACCCTAGGCGCCGCAAGCACCCTGACACCAGGCCTGAACTCACGCCGCAATTGGCGTGCCAATCCTACCACCGGTACCCCATCGTCGCCTCAATCAACGCGCCAGTGAATCATCATCAGTGCCCGATCGTCTCTGTTTCCCTCGTCGTCACCTGCAAAAGGGGAAAGAAAAACACAGCAAATATGTCAAGTAATCGAACAGAAAAGACACGAAGTCTGTACTTAGAAAACAGAGGCTATAAAAGCCGAAAATTTTTACTGTAATAGGACATAGGCAAACGATTAATACACAAATAGACAGAGAGATACACGTATATATACACAGAAGAAAGAAATAAGAGCAGTTTATTTTCTGAAAAAGGTGATTTAGCTACATATTTGTTTATAGTTTATATCTCTGTTTAATACATATAAATCATTTTTTTCTAAAAAACTGTTAAGTATTAAAAAAGAGAAAAGTTTACCCGTGATTTTCCCGGAAAAAACAAAGGCTTTTAGCCTTCCAACTGCCGTGTACGGTGGCGCGTGTGCGAGTGCAGCCCAGTGGCCAGAGGCCGGAGCTGGAGGGCTCCTCTCTTCTCCTCTTTCAAAGGATTTTAGGTTTTTTTTTTTTAGAAAACTGATTGTAAAATGAATTTTGGGCTAAAATTTGACATATATAGCATTACAAAAATGACGTCGTTTTGCTTAGTTCAATAAGCACTAAAACGGCACTGTTTAAGTGAAGGATCCGCGCGTTGACCCGTGACCCAAGGAGGATCCGCGCGTTTTTGGTAAAAGGGCTAATTGCCCAATTGATCATTCAGCATTTTTAATATTTACCATTTCATTTTATTTTTATTAAAATTTGGCCCTAACCTTTTATTTTTGTTTCAATTTAGTCCTAATGGCCATTATAAAGCCTATTTCGGGACGACGTCGTTTTGGGATTAGGGTTGAATTACCCAGTGAGTCCCTCGACTTTTAGCACGTGTTTCAATTAGGCCCAAAATTTTTTATTTATTTGTAATTAACCCCAAATTCTTTAATAAAATTCAATTTTAATCCTTTTTATATATTTAATTTATTTTAAATACTATATGTATTATTTATTTTTTAGTTATATATAAAAATAGTATATATTATTTTTATTTATATGTTATTTTATCATATTATTTATATTTCATTTATATATTTTATTACATATCATATTTTATTATATATTAGTCCCTATATTATCTTCCTTTTATTATATATTTTATTTCATTATTTATTATTTATTAGTATATAAAAATTAAAATTTGTAAATTATTATAAACTAAAACATATATTGTTATTATATATTTAATGTCAAATATTTTAAAATTTACTACAAATTTTGTTCCAATTTAACATATTATTATTTTTATAAGTATATTAAGTTATTATATCATGTAGTGTATTTTGTATATATATTAATTATCTCCAAAAAACTCACCTTCATCATTTATACTTTGTTAAATACTTCATCTATTTTTAAAAATTTTTTTATTTATTTTCTTATCTTTATTTTTGATTTATACGTTCATAATTTTGTTTATTTATTTATTTGTATCTTTTTGTATTTACTTAATATTGTTTTAAAATGGTAATGATATCTCACCACCTATTTGTTATTTTTATTTATTGTTTACCATATTTACATAAAAATTGATTATTTTTGTTGTTTTAAGTTATATTTCCATAAAATATTGTTATATATTATGTAATTTATATATTGTTAGACTCATTATTTTCTATGTTATATTTTGCATGAAATATTATTATGTATATATTATGTAATCTATATTGTTATTTTGATTGTTTTCTATGATTATATCTGCATATTATATTTTATGTCGTCATTCATCATTTACTATATTATATTTGTATGAAGTGTTAAAGTATGTAGTTTATATTGTTTAGTATTGATATCATAGTATGTTAAATGCATCATTGTTTTTTAAAAAGAAAATTTTTATTTCATTTAATCTAAAAAATTATAAAAATGAGGCAATGTTTTGATATTTAGGAATTCGGGAAGAAATGCCCTAACATGCTGGGTTGGGATTTCCCATTTGTCTAAATGTCTAAAGTTATCCTTTTAAATAGGTTTTGTAAAACACGAGATGATTTCAATTACGAAAGCTTAAGAATATCGTGTCCAATCATGCTGGATGTGATGTTTGTACTCTTTTGGAGCGAAGGAATCTTGATTTTTAAATCAAATTATTATGTTTTAAAGAGAGATATTATTTCTAAATTATTTCAAACTTTTGACATTAAGACAGAAAACTATTCAATTTGGTACCGATTTTGGGCGCTGCGAGGGTGCTAATCCTTCCTTGCGCGTAACCGACTCCCGAACCTGTTTTCTCATAATTTCGTAGACCAAAATGTTTTATAAGGTGATCCAATCACACCTAAAAAGGTTGGTGGCGACTCCCGTTTTCAAAATTCGAAATACCCTTGCTTTTTTTTAAGAGGTTTCGACAACAGTGTTGGACAGTAGCAGTTGTGTGACTTTAAAAATCCACCAAAAATTGTGGAAATTGAGTTAGAGGCTTAATAAAAAATTAAATTAAAGCTTAATGAGTCTAGTTTCACATAGAAAAAACGGTGTAAAAAAAGGAGATTCATATTATGAAATATTTAAATTGTTGTGAGACAGAGTCAAAATGATTTTGAAATCCCCTGTCCTGATTTGGGAAAATCATTAAAAATTTTTAAAAAATAATTATGGGTTAAAATTTATATGATTAGAATCCTTAATGAGTATATTTTCAAAAGAAACAAACAAGAACATCATTCGAATCCCGTGTAAGGAGATAGTTGATTTTTAGTAAAGAAAGGTTGAAGCTGTCAAATAATAGAATAGAGGTGACTTTGAAGAATAAACTGTACTAATTGGCTAAGCCAAAAATTTTGAAAATTTTGTGGTAATAATATATTTGAGTATAGTTTTTGAAAAAATTAGCAGAACTTAATTTGGAGTTCTGTAACTCTAGATATAAATAATTTAGTGACTGTAACTCGAGAAAACAACTTGCCCTGAACATAGGTAAAAATGCAATCATGATAGTATTACTTTGAGATCATGTTGTAAGAATTGGTTGATGCATATTGATAAATTGATTATTATTTTCATATAGACTTACTAAGCATGAAGCTTATCCCCTCCTTTCCATTTCTTTTAGCTTGTCAGGTTAGCTTGGGGTTGGAGATCGTCGGAGGCAGCATCACACTATCAAGTCACTACCTTTGGAATAATGAAGCATATGTTAGAAATTTCAAGTGAGTGGCATGTATAGGGATCTAGTTTATGACATGTGTTATTATGCTTTGGCCAAATGTATTGTCTTATATTGAGTTATATGTATATGACCATGAGATGTGGCTCATATTGATTATGGCTTGTAAACCTAGCTATTCATGTCATGTCTAATGTTTATGATGTGATTATGTTTGTCTGCCATGCATGGTTGGTAATATGACATGTGTGTTGGATGTATGCTCTATGACCATTTCAGGTGGTCATAGCCATGTAGTAATTGCACATTACGAAAACAATGTGATAATGGTTGAAAATGAGTGCTTGATGGATAAGTTAGTAAGTATAGTATAATGGTAAAAGTGGTCATCAAAATGAAAAGTCTTATAAATGTGAATTAAGGAATCTAGACTCGGTATTGCATGAGTAGATGCATGGCTTGTAAGAGGACATGTTAATGTTATTAATATTTCTTAATAAAGAGTGTTTAATCGCTAAAATGATGTCATGATTTGTGGTTTTAATGTGTATAAGGTTGTAAGGGTTTATGGGTAATATGAAGGCTTGGAAAATAGCCTAAGTGTTAACTACACGGGCCGAAACATGGTTGTGTGTCTCAACTGTATGGAGAACACGGCCTTAGCACACGAGCGTGTGGCTTGGCCATGTGGTCCAAATTATTCGTTGATGTCACAGTCAGAGAGTTACACGGCCTGAGGACACGGGCGTGTCGAAGGCACACGGGCGTGTCCTTATGTCCATATGGGCGTGTGACCTTGTGTCATGGAAAAATTTTCTAAGTTTTCCCAAAACTTTCTAAAGTTCTTGGTTTAGTCCCTAACTACTTTAAATGCATGTTTAGGGCATTGTAGGCCCGTGTATGGGACATTATGCATGTGTATGAAAATTTTTGAATTAAAAGAAAATTTGTAGCCCGGTTTTTGCATGTTTATGAACGATTAAGTCCAGTAATGCCTCGTACCCTGTTCCGGCGTCGGACACGGGTAAGGGGTGTTACACAACCATTTCAACCTTATACCTTTTACATACATAATTAACAAACCATATGATCAAATTTAAAATTGACATTTACTATCCAAATTTCCAAAAGGAGCATTGACGATACAAAACCGACGCAAAACTTAGGTACATAAAGATTCAATACAAACATTGCTGAGTTAAGAGTTGTAGATAAGATGTTGGATCACTCATTGAGTCTTTGAGGTCTACCAATATCTGTGCATGGAATAAACAAACCGTACGTTGAGCGATAAATTTCAGTGATATTTTCATGATTCAAGTCAATAATACATTAGAAATAACATGATATATTTCAATCAATGCACAATTTAGTTCCACCATTTCAACTTACCAATCATGTCTCATGAATCAACTTATTCACAATCCCAAATGGAAACATACATGAACAAGTTTCAACCAATTCAATCCACCTATTCATGCCTAATATGCCAAATTAATGCACAGTCTTCAGGACTACAAAATTTTTGCATGAAATAAATTTTTGAATTAAAATAAATTTCGTGGCATACTACTTATTTATTTCATAGTCTCAATCTTTCTTGAATCTATTGGTTAGTTTCATTACCATATCGGTCCTCAGGACTCGTTTAACTGGTTCACATGATCTTTTATATGTTTTCATTTGATACATTTCATATATATACACATATAGTACCATTCCATACCATCGTTTAAGTTCAAATATCATTTATCAAGTTCAAGTTTTATAATCCTTATTAATCAAGCACGAACTCAAGACAAGTACACGAATCATCCAACCATCACACTAATATGGCCCCCAATGCCTCATTGGAACGTTTGAAATAAATATTGCACTCCACGCCTCATCGGTAAAACCGAAGCATAAACTCGTACACAAATCTAATCTTATGGCATACAAACTATATTCGACTTTGATCGAATAATTAATAAAGTAAGTGATGTTTCAATTGCATATTATAAATCAATTTACATGTCATGATCTCATATCATTTTCATCATCAATTCGTATCATGCTCGTTTTTACTATGATTAGAACAATACAATATGCATCTTAATCACATTCAATATCATGCTTGCTTATATTATATTCAATTCAATCCAATTCTCGACATTCGATACCATCATGTATAAACCGAGTTAAGAAATAGTAATACACTTACCTTAATAGGTAGATTTGAATCAATCACATATATGTATATATGCACATGTATATGTATTTATATATTGAACTCGAATCATAAAAGTACAAACCACAATTTTGTCACTCGTCTTTTCTTTCTCTCAAGACAGCCCAACGTCATCTTTAGCTATGTTTGATAATTAATTAGTTTAATTAAATCCTTTTAATTAAACATATTTATTTATTAATTACATTTAAGAAAGTTTAATGGTTATCACCATCGTTCTCCACTAACTCCTATTTAAAATTGGTTAAATAACTAATTTGGTCTTTTGGATAATCGATATCTCGATCCCCAAGCATTTTCTCAATTAAAACTCAATAGAGATTAGAGTTTTACAATTTAGCCCCTTAGCTTTAATTAAGAATTTTCTCGGTTAAATTGCTTAACTGATCTTTAATATATTTTCATATTAACTCTATGTATTATCCTATTTTATCTTTATTGACTCAGTTTACAAAAATAAGGTTCCAAAATCGCAATTTTTGACACCGACAAAAGTCAAGTTGTTACAAATAAGTATATTGTTTTTATAATATATAACATTGACACATTAATAAGTTATGTCCATACTTTTTTGCCATAACTTTTTATAAATAGATATATTATAACACTTTTATAACATGTAAATTGTTTTTTATAATAAACTTTTTGGCCAAAACTTTGAAAACTTTTTAGTATTTAAATAATATATTCTGTTGTTATACCTTTATAAAATAGACAAATTGTATTTATGATATAAGTTTTTTAGGGTTAGAATGTAAGAAATTTTTTACCATAATTATCCCAATCACTCATACGTATTCATGCTTATAATATAATTTTTTATAAAAATACTTTTTTAAAATTTAATTTTTTCGGTGTAATTAGTTATGTAATTACTCCAATTCTCATCCTCTCCTAACAATTGCAAAGTGTAATCGGGATGCTTCAATTACAATGGTTATCCAAACATGTCATCTTTGTGTAATTACAAGCAACTGAACTTAAATCCAATTACTAGGTTACTTTCCAAATACTACCTAAATTTCAACGTTTTTCTCATAAATATTTCTAAAAAAAAAATTTCAAGAACATTTATATTATTTTCACTATTTAAATATATAAGACTTATTTTTATATAATAAAAATAAAAATAATTATATATTAAATAAAAATAAATTTTAATTTAATTTCAAATAACTTTAATTTTTAAACTTTCATCCCATAAATTGTTTTAACACCTTGATTCATTTTCAATTTTTCAATTTTTTTTTGAGTCCCAGATGTACAGCAAGTTGATCTGATAATTATAAAAAGCAACAGCCTTACTTGTGAATCAATGGAGAAAAAAGTGACAAAACCAACTAGTGTGGAGTACAGCCATAGTTGACCACCATATGAGTTCATTGGTTTTTGCATGGGACCCTACATTTGCACCATTGTTGACTGTCTTACTACCATCCATAGAGGGAATTTCCAAATTGGTATGCCCAACCTCATCTCTCTCTTGTATATATTAATATTACAATCTTTAGGCTTAATTTCACCCAATATTTTCAAATTATCACTTATATTTTTAAATTAGTTTCTAGTTAATTTAATTGTAAGTGTTAAATGTTAATTTGAATATGATATAAAATATATTTTGATTAAATTATAAATATATATACTATTGCATTAATAACTTGAATTTACAAGAGAAAACATGTTATATAGAAGAAAATCAAAAGTGAAAGATGCCCCAAAGAAAAAATTGAAAAATTTTGTTACCCTTACAAATTTTCAAAAGTTTAGTTTCCCTCTAAATTTCTCAAATCCATTTAAAAATTCTAATTAAATCTCTCTAAAATTTTTAAACAATCTTATTAAATCCTCTATTTTTATTTTAAAAGAATTTTAGTTAATGCCTCTCAAATCTTAACACCAAGAATAGAAAATATAAATTTGCAAAAAGTAATTCCATCCCCTATTCATTTTTGTTATTACTCAAGAGTTCATAATAAGGTATTTTCTTTTATCAGTTAAACTTCGAGTTATGTATTATTTCATCGTTGATGTAACGCCCCAATTTTCGGGAATTCTGTGAATGTTGGCAAAATTTCATGCTTTAATTTTGTCATTTGTGAGTGAAATTATGAAATAGGACCTATGTGAAAATGTTTAAAAATGCTATAGGCTAAATTGAAGTGGCCATATAAATAGGAGTGCAAAATAGGAGGATTTGCATGACAAACCTCCCATTTTACATGAAGTGGCCAGCCATCATGTTGTTGTAGACAATATGAGCACTTGATATCCATAATTCATGGTACAAATTGATAATGGGTTAGGTAAATGTTCCATGATAATGGGTTAGGTAAATGTTCCATGATGGGAATTTCATGTCTTTTGTATTAAAGAATTAAATGGATGAATTATGAAATTTTATTAAAAGAAAAAGGGGTGAAAAGAACAAAGTTTTGTCCATCTTTGTTCATCATAGCCTAAAGTTAGAGAAGATAAAGGAGAGGAGAAAGCTCTTGAATGTTCGGTCACTTGGGGAAGAAAAATTGAAGGTAAGTTCATGGTAGTTTGCTTTTATTATGAGGTTCATGAGTTCTTCTTGATTCTACCTTAACTCTTGAAGCATATTTTGGTTTTTAGTTGTGTTGTGAGCATTTAGTCATGAATTAAAACGAAAGAAATGGTTGTTGTTTCATGTTCTTTTGATGAAAAATGGAAGATAGGTGAAGTTGAGCCAAACAAATGAGCATGCATGTGCCTTAGATGTTAAAGGGAAAAATCAGCTAACATGTTGTGCTTTAAAATGATGAAATGGAGATTATACTTAAGTAAAATCATAGATATGTGATGATTGATTGGTGATATACATGTTTAAATAACAAGCATGCAAGTTAGGTGTGAAAGAGTGATTTGGTAATAAATCTGCTTGGGACAGCAGCAGTAACGTGACTTTGGAAAATCACTATAAATTGTGGGAGATGAGTTAGAAGCTGAATAAATTATGTAATTAAATCTTAATGAGTCTAGTTTCAAATTAAATAAACGAGAACATATTTTGAATTCTGTACAATGAGAAATTTGATTCGTAATGAAGAGTGGTCAGATTAGTCAAACAGTGAAACATGGGAAACTTTGAGAAAAATCTGGTATTGATTGGATAAACCAAAAATTCTGAAAATTTTATGGATAGAATATATATGAGTCTATTTTCAAGGAAAATTAACAGAACTTGATTTGGAGTTTCGTAGCTCCAGTTATAAGTGATTTAGTGACCGTTGCTCAGGAAGACAACTTGCAGTGAAATTATGATTATGTGGTAAACATTGACAAAAATTTGTTAATGAGTTGCTTATTGTTTTCTTATAAGCTTACTATGATCTGTAGGTGTGGTTGGCCGAATATTGTAAGGGGTTAATACGTAGTTTGTATTTGAATAGTTAGATTAACGTGTTAGTAATCCAATTGTAGGCGGTTCGTGTGTGGATTTCGTCAGCATATCGTCGCAAACAGGTGTGTAACTAACACCCTCTTTCTTAGTCTGGATCGGCAAAAGTCGAAAAGTCGAAATGTCGAAAACCGGTATTTTGTAGATTTGCGAGTGTACGAATGCTCGTGAGGTAAATCGATTAATGTTTTTGGTAAGCTGTAAAATTTGGACTGCAAAGTGCATGATTTCTGTGCCCTCCATATTTTTGGGCTTAATGGGCCAAAATTGGAATGATGGGCCAACGGGCCCAATTCGGTAAGAACCCTCGGTACGTGATTCTGTTAGTACGTGAAAAGTAGGAATATGCATGAAAAACCCTAAAATAGATAAATTACTGAAATACCTTTAAAAGTAGAAAATTTACAGTTTTACCCCTAGTAGATAAATTACCGAAATACCCCTAGGGTTAAATTGACCTAAATGCATGTTTGACTGTTGTTATTTACTGCATGCCATGTTGTTATTATCTGATGCATGGGATTGGGATATTGACGGAGGAAGTACTGAAAGTGGCTTGTCCACGTACTAGAGGCTTTGCCTCAATTTACTGTTAACTGAGCAGCAAGGCTGCAACTGTGGAGTGTTGGGCTGGGTGGGTTGAGCTATTCCCCACATGGAGTGTATGGCTGGTACGGGTGGAGTGTAGTGGTTGGTGGGTTGAGTAGTCTCCCCAAATGGGCTTGCATATGTTTATTGATGTTGCATGTATTTTGAAATGGGCCTATGGGCCATACTGTTATCTGAATAAGGGGCTAAGGCCCAGTTTATTGTAATCTGAAAAGGGCTCTGGCCCAGTATCACTGTTACCTGAATGGGCTTAGGCCCAATGGGCTTGAGCTGACTTGGGCTTTGAATGGGTTTTCCTTACACACTGAGTTTCCCCAAACTCACCCCTTTTATTTTCATCCACGCGGGAAATCCCCAACCATAGTGGGCTTGGAGCTGTGAGGGAATTCGGAGTGGCCACCTGTTTTGAAAGTTTGTTTTCTTCTGGTGAACTGGACATCCTTTTATTTACGTTTGAAGTTTTGGGTTTTTAAATGTAATAAGGCCGCTTAATTATTTTTGATGGTTTTAATATGTATTACTAAGATAGGTATTACTTATTTTAACTGTTGAAATTGGATAGCTTTAGGGTGCATTTTCAAAAACAACAATTGATTTCAAAATAACACGACAACAAGCAAAGCTTCCGCAATGAAAGTATTTTCCAAAATTAATCACTTTTCCTAAAAATGACTTAATCAAATCGGTTTCCTAGAAATATCCATGATGTTAAGGTGTGGCAATGGCGGTATGCATGTCTAGGATTGGATCCGAAGGGAGCTTGGTACTTAAGCAGTCCGATGGACTCACCACCTCTTTTCCGGTTTCCTACCTGGTGCACAGCTTCTATTCACTTTAACCTATAATGAAATTATCTTTTAAAACACTAAGTAGATTTTTCTGGATCAACAATATAAAATGTTTTGAACGCTTTGATGTGGCATGTCGGATCCGGCCATAACGTCTGGGCTGGGTTTGGGGTGCTACAGTTGAACTTTGGAATTTTTATGTCAATGTGGTGATATATATTAGCATAATCACATTGGCTAATTATATTCTTCTTCAAAGGCCCCTATGAAATATGAATTTTATACATTTATGTGGTTGATATTAGAAATTTAAATTTTACAAGGTTTAAAGGGAAATATGCATTCTTTTAAAGTGAAATATTACATATTAGAAAAAAAAGGTTAAAATGTCAAATAAATCCTTTGAAAATAATTAAAAAATCAATTAAACCCTTTATTAAACAGTACACTCAATTGAACCTTCTAAATCATCCAATTGAGCTCTTTAAATTTATTTTTTCGCTGAAGCCCCTAATGATCATTAGCTATTAACATGACAAAAATGATGACATAAATAATTTATATGAATAGAACATGAAATGTGCATAATATTAAACTATTAATCTTTTAAAGATTATAAAATTATTCTAATTTTACAATCACGTAAGTGGACTCCGTCAATGTTGGTGGTGGAGTGAAGGTTAATACGGAAAAGGGCACACCATGCTTTTCTTGAGTTCATCCATTGAGAAAACACAAAAGGGAATTAATTAATTATATTTATTATAGTAATGTGATGTTATAAAAACAAAACAAATAATTATGTTTGCATTTCTGATTTTTTTTAATTTACATCTTATTATTTATAATTTGGATAAATTACTATTTTATTCTTTACATTTTAAATTTTTTTAAAGTTATGTCATGTTATTTTAATTTTTTATATGTTAAATATAAAATTGATTATAAATAAATTATCTCTTTACTTTAATATTTTACTTAATTAAATTAATTTTTAATGTTACAATATTAAAATTAATGAATATTAAATTGTTAAGCTTAAAATACAGTTTTGTTAAAAAAAAAGACACATATTAATAAGATTTACCAAATTAAATTTATATTTTCCTAATATGATAAGAGTTAATTACATTCATTGATTAAAGTAAAGTAAAGCTAAATCTAAAATTATAAAATTTGAATATTAACCATTTTAACATTAAAACAAATTAATTTGACAATATATAAAATACATAGCTTGTAAGAAATTATTAATAATATTATTTAAATAATAACATAATATTTAGACCATGATGAATTTTTGTATTATTTTAATATTATGTTGTTGGAACCTAATCGATCAGTTAGATCGATTGGACCAGGAACTAATTAGGGTACAAGTCTAGAGAGTGACTTTAAACCGGTTAGATTGGGAACTAATATAAATTGGCTAAAAGATTAGTTGAACCATGAATTTTTAAATTTATTTTTTAAATTTTTAATAAATTTTAATGGGATCAGTTCAACCATTAATCCGATTTAAAAATTATTGTTTAAAAATAAAGAAATTAATATATTGACTATAAATTAATTAAATATTTTGTAATTACATTACTTTTTAATTTATTAATGATTTTTTTGAAGAAATTTATTAAAAATTTAAACAAAAATTAATTTTATAAAAAAATTATAAATTTAATGTACATAACCCGTGCATTGTATATGAATACAAACTAATTAGATTTTATTTCTCCCTTAACCAATGGCAATGTTTTATTTTTGCTTTTTATTTATTTGTTTGAAACATAGAGGTGATTAATATTTACAATAAATTACATAAAATTATATCAATGTCTGGTGAATGAAGTGATAATAAATTTAGTATTCATTAAGTAAAATTTAAAACTTAAATTTCGTATTGATTGAGTTTTGATTTTATTGACATTAATATTATTATTAATAAAAAAATGTGAATTAAAATACAATGAAATATATATATTTTTCATTTAACGGTTGTTATTATTATAGAGTTTGCATTTGCCCCATAAAACATAGTAGGACTTAATCAAAGCCATATTCCCAGAATTTTGAATCAGAGGTACTGGACCTTTAAAGAGATATATTTAATTGATTTTATAAATTAAAGCTCTTCCTCACCACTATTTACAGCAACGAAAATTTCATCCATGACACACACCGACTGACTAAATTTTGAAAGTGATTTTTCTGTGACACAATAGTTAAGGTATGAATAGTAATACGTAACAAAACTCATTTTATTTCTGGGGTATTATTTATGGAAAATGCTGGATATTATCGCATTTAATTACGATAAAAATCACAAAATATCATGTGCATCGGAACTTGAATTTTGATACATAACTGTCATTGATTTCAGCATCTTTGACATAATAAATTAAATATGAGAGTTGATTTTTAAGGTTTACTTATTGTTTTGATACTTCTGTTTATGACAGAAGATGGGATCAGAGACCGGTGCTGGAAAGAATTCCCTTTACAACAACCAAGATTTTGATCTCTCCATTGATGTGTTCTCACAAATCAGCTCCAAGTTATTAGATGATGATGGCCGTCCCAAGCGAACTGGTAATGTTACAGAAAAGTTAAATTCTATGAAAAAGATTGCAGACTTTGTTTTAGTGATGTCATTGGTTCAAGTGCTCATATTATTACAGCAGTGATTGCTGCTGGTGTTTTGTCCCTGGCTTGGGCAACAGCTCAGCTTGGATGGATTGCTGGTCCGGTAGTAATGTTTATGTTTTCTTTTATAACTTATTACACTTCCACTCTTCTTGCTGCCTGTTATCGCTCTGGTGACCCACTTAATGGCAAAAGAAACTATACCTACATGGACGCTGTTCGGTCAAATCTTAGTAAATTTCAAAACCCAGAAATCTTTGAATTTGCCTTACCAAAAATGGGGTTGTTTCAATTTCAATATCTTTATCTTTTATGTTACCTTTCAGGTGGGTTTGAAGTCAAGATATGTGGATGGGTTCAGTACTTGAACCTTTTTGGAGTTGCCATTGGATACACCATTGCATCATCAATTAGCATGATATGGGTAGTTTTAATGGCTCAAACTCAGTGATTTGTTGTTTTGGCAGTTGTATTGTTTGGGTTAACACTTAAACATTTTCTTTTCTTTTTCTTTTTAAATATATAGGGCTATTAAAAGGTCTAATTGCTTCCATGCCACTGGTGGCAAAGATCCATGCCACATGAATAGCAATTATGATTGCTTTTGGCATTGTTGAAATTTTTTGCTCTCAAATTCCTGACTTTGATCAACAATGGTGGCTTTCCATTGTTGCTGCTGTCATGTCCTTCGCTTACTCCACCATTGGACTTGGTATTGGAATTGCTAAAGTAGCCGGTATCTTACTCCAACTCAATTATTAGAGGCCAATATTGACGTGTAAAATTGCATTTTATCTCTTTTACTCAATAAATAAATAAATTAATTCTTATACAGTAAATCAAAGAGCAAATTAATCTTTTCTGTTAAAAGTTTCATTTAATTGTACTGTTAAAAACTCACATAACCGATGAAATAACTAGTGGTGACACATGGTATACCCTCTCATACTAATGTATAGGGACTGATTTTTAACAGTAGAAATAGATGAAAGTTTTTGCAGAAGAACCAATTTGTTTTTTAATCTGATATATAAAGATTAATTTATCTATTTTTAAATAGAGAGAACAAAATATAATTTGAATCCTAATATAAGAGCATCATGTCACTTATACCATGTGCTTTTATGTTAGAATTTTTTCATGAAAGATCTTCATATCCATACTGGAATAATGTCAAACATATTTAACCCTTGAGATGTTTTCGTTTTTTTTTCCTTGGTTAATTTAGCGGAAACAAGGAAAATTGGGGGAAGCCTAACAGGAATAAGTGTTGGAACTGTCACTCAAACCCAAAAAACATGGAGTTTCCAGGCACTTGGTGACATAGCTTTTGCCTATTCATACTCTCTTATACTCATTGAAATTCAGGTTTACATTAATTTTCTTTTTCATCCAAATTCATTGTAACTCAAATAACTTGTTGAAGTCGAAAGCTTCTAAAACAATATGGTGTTTTGTGTTACAGGATACACTGAAGGCTCCACCATCAGAATCAAAGACAATGAAAAAGGCAACATTGTTAAGTGTTGGAGTGACAACTTTTTTCTACATGTTATGTCGTTGTACGGGTTATGCTGCTTTTGGAGACTTATCCCCTGGAAAATTACTCACAGGTTTTGGATTTTATAACCCATTTTGGCTCCTTGACATTGCCAATGCCGCTATTTTTATTCACCTTGTTGGTGCATACCAAGTTTACTGTCAACCCCTTTTTGCCTTTGTCGAAAAAACGGCATCCGAGAAGTTCCCGGACAGCAAATTCACTACCAAAGATATCAAGATCTCGATCCCTGGTTTTCGGCCTTACAATCTAAACATTTTCAGATTGGTTTGGAGGACTTGTTTTGTGATGATACCAACATTGATCTCTATGCTTCTTCAATTCTTTAATGACATTGTTGGACTCCTTGGGGCACTTGGGTTTTGGCCACTCACAGTTTATTTCCCAGTAGAGATGTACATTTCTCAAAAGAAGATACCAAAATGGAGCACCACATGGCTTTGCCTTCAAGTCCTAAGCATTGCTTGCTTTGTTATCACCATTGCTGCTGCTGCTGGTTCCATTGCAGGGATTGTTCTTGATCTTAAGTCATATACTTCATTCTCCACTGGGTATCAGTTCAGTTACAATTTGAAGAAAGCAAGGGAAACTAAGCTCTACGGATTAAAAACTCTTCTTGTAGTTGTTCATGTTCGTAAAATGTAAAAATTGTTGTTAATTTATATTGATTTATGTCCCAACATATATAGATATTGTATAATTTTATTGTGGTATAAGTCTAAATGTATTTTGTTTATCAGTTTCATCGTCTCACCAAATGTAGAGCTTATATAGTTTTGTTGTCGTATAGGAATAAATATATTTTGGCAATTAATTTGGTCGTGTACGATTAATTCTGGTTATAGTTATTCGGATGTATTTTTTTATAATTTTAATTGTGATTGGACATGTAACTTTCCAAAAACCTTACTTATGTTAATTAAAAATTACATTATATTTAACATATTATTATATTAAAATATAATGCAATTTATAATTTAATTTAGTAATAAATAAAATGATTTTATAACTAATTAAAATTTTATTATATTTAATTAAAAATATTGAATATAAAAATTAAAAATAACAAAAATAAATAGAATAATAATTAATGAAGTGTAATTTTTTTTATTAATAGGATTAAAGATATAAAAATCCCTTAAGAAAAAAAAATCAATTGCGCCATTGTCATTAACCAAAAAAAAAAAATTAAACCTCTTCGTTAAAAGTTTCATTCTTTGATCACATTAACCATTAAAATTAACTAACGGACTAATCAAATAGAGACACATCGTAGTCCCAGATGTAAATAAAAAATTATTAAAAATTATTAAAAAATTGTAAAATATTATATAAACTTATAACAAATTGTAGAAAAAATTATAAAAATTATAATTGGGCAGAACAAATTGGCGCAATTGATACGAACCAAAATATTCACCTAAATAGAAATTTGAATTGGTTGTTTTGGTTTATTACTAGAATGGTACGCACTAACCATAAATTAATTTATTTTTCTATTTCCCAAAATAAACATATTAAATAAATTTAAATAAATTAATTTACTAATTAAAATATTTTCTCAACTCAATTCTAATTTTGTTAAAATCATGATGACTTTACCATAAAAGAATCTATGAGAAAATATATTTAATATTTCTACATTCAATGGATTCACTATGACCAAATGATTTATTTCCCTTTTTGAACTTCATGTAATTGAAAACCATAAATTCATTTGCAGGCCATTTTCATTTTGGAGAAAACTACATTCATTTCAAAATGTTTCCCATTTCTTCATTTTTATCATCCATTTATGTTCATTTTATTCAACATGCAATTCATTTCTAGCTTCAATGAGCTAGCAGAGAGATTCATTGGACATATGTGATTAGGGCTCAAATTTATAATTAAGTTCTTGCTTTTCACATATTAATTGTAAATTCATTTAGTCACGAAGTCATTCCACTATAGTATCGTGATTGAGCTCTTCCCAATGACATACCATTACGAAAGTAACTTGATCAATGTTGGATCTAGTGCCCTGAGTGTAGTATATTCATTTGTAAACTTGTAATTTTTTTGAATAGATTGGTTAATAAAATAAATTCATTGATTACATTAATATACTTTTAATAATTCTCTTCACATGGTTTTTGCAAGCAAAGCAAAATAGAAGCAAATGTTGCTCATTGGTTATCTAAATGTTTAACTAATAATAAGCAGTATTAGTGTTAGATTGTAGTAAGGAAAGACAACTTGTATTACTAGATAAACCTAAACATTTCCTTAGTATAATCGAAAATGAGCAAATCGATTAAAAAACTAATATGTCGTCTATCAAGTCCAATTGGGGAGATAACTTGTCTTGGGCATTGAAGCAGATGACTCTTAAAAGATAGAGACATAGATGTAACTGACTGGGCTGACAATACATCAGACATGGCCCAAACAAAATAGATCATGAATTCGTTTATGTATTTATTCACTTGTGACGTTCGTAGTGTGGCATACCCATATCCTGAGTGATGATGAACTATGTATGCATAACTCAAACACTTTGATGCAAGTAAAAGCTTGAGTTCAAATAGATAAGGAACCGAAAGCTGGTGCGTTGGGTGTACGACTTCTGTAGTATGTAGCTTCATTCACAACAGTGGAATCCATAGCTCAAAACATAGGTAAATGATATCCTCTCATTGGCATTAGATGGTTGATGAAAAGTAAACGTGGCCATAGGTCTTCCATCTTTGTGATGGATGACTTGATCACTATTTGATGTAATTAATTTTTCATGAAGGAAGATGTAATGGTTACCATGAGATAAGATTGGATCATATTGGGAGAACGTTTATTATCCCAAAAATATCAAGGATATCCTATGAGGGTAACACATTTATGACGAGGCCATTGGATGAGCACTAAGAAGTTGCTTTCGTAATGGTATGTCGTTGGGGAGAGCTCAGTCACGAAACTTGTAACAACTCGGTTTTAACTAAATCAGAATAGTGGTTTTGGAACCATAAATCTGAGGTCGTAAAATTATTTTTAATATTATTTTTGGTGTTTACAGCATGTAAATATATATGTGTGAAAATTTCGTGAATTAATTTTATCGTTTAATAGCTCAATTTGAGAAAAAAAGACTTAATCGTGTAAAATGAAAAAGTTGCATTCTATATGTTAAAAGTGCTTAATTGCCATGGTTTATTAAATGAGATGTCCTTATGTTGTTATTAGACCATTGATAGTGGAATTTGACATAAATGACCATTAAATGAATGATTTTAAATGGTTTTAAATAAGGTTAAAATGGTAAATAAATTATTAATGTTATATTAAATAAAATCAAGTGAAATTATCATCATTTTTAGTTCATCCTAGCCGAAAAGAAGAAGAAGAAGAAATCCATTTAGGGCTTGTGATATTAGGCACATATTTGGCTTGATAAAGGTACGATTTTAGCTCGATTTTTTATGATGTCTATGTTTTTATGATCGTTGCTTTGAATACTAGCTAGCCCGTACCCTAATTTCTAAAATTGTTGATAATTTTGTGAAGTGTCATTGTTTAATTTATGAGCTTTGTGAAGTTGATGATGAAAAATAGATATTTGTTGATAGATATACAAGTTCTATTAAGTGATTTTTGACAAAAATGTCAATTAGGGATTAAATTGTGAAAAGTGTAAAATGTGTGGTTAAATGTGTGAAATATTGACAAATATGGGTTGTTATAGAGTCTATAAAAATTCAGCTAGCTTGGGTGTAATTGAAATTGTTGAATTTTGTGTATTTGTGAAATAGGGACTAAATTGTAAAAAATGTGAAAGTTTAGGGCTAAAGTGAAAAAATACCTAAATATGTGTTTGTGAACTAAATTGAATGTGTTGATGAATAAAAGAGTTAATTTTGAATGCATATAGATCAAGAACGAAAGAAAATGGATTTAGATCGAGGAAAATCGAAAGTTGACGAATAGTCTATTCAGTCCGTTTATCCCGAATACAAGGTAAGTTCATAT
The DNA here is from genome assembly GCF_007990345.1 of Gossypium hirsutum. Classification (NCBI taxonomy): domain Eukaryota; kingdom Viridiplantae; phylum Streptophyta; class Magnoliopsida; order Malvales; family Malvaceae; genus Gossypium; species Gossypium hirsutum. The sequence goes on along the minus strand of NC_053425.1, from coordinate 58,076,281 downwards.
GCAAATAAATGTCTTTAAATTGAATTATATGTGTTTACTTGTCATTGAAATGTTATAAATGTTGAACAAGCAATTTCGAGTAAGAATCGATAGAGTTACAACATTTGAAAGTCCCATCCAAACCTTAGGAATGGTATAGGATACGAATGTCATGACATTAGGTTATCGAGATGTGATTACATGTAAGACTATGTATGGGACATTGAAATTGTATTGAGATTACGTGTAAGACCATGTCTGGGAAATTGGCATCGTTAATCGATTTCATATAAGACCTTGTCTGGGACAGTGGCATCGATATGTGATAACATGTAACACCATATCTGGGATATGGCATTGTACGAGCTTATGTGATTTTCGAGTATCCTTAATGATTCCGAATAGTTCAACAGACAAATTTAAGTCGAGAAAGAATATGTAAATGAGCTAAGTGACTCAGGTACATATGAAATTCATTCGAGAATTGAAAAGGGAAAGTATTTGATGAAATTAATTAAGACATTGAATATATGTTCGATGAGAAGGGTTTGTGAAATTGAATGTAATTAACTATGTTTAGCATATTTGAATTGATATGCAAATATTTATGTGATAACTTTATTTCTATATGGCTTACTAAGCTTTTAAAGCTTACTTTGTGTGTTCTTTCCCTATTTTATAGATTATCGAAGCTAGCTCAAAGTCGGGGATCATCAGGAAACGTCATCACACTATCGATGTAACACCCCACACCTATACCATTCAACGAGACGGAGTACGAGGCATTACCTAACTTTAAACTCATGCTTGCAAACATTTCTAAATCACCACAACTCTACTCAAATTGAAACTTTTTCAATTTCTACTTTAAACTTCTTATCATGGGCCTACGAGCCCCAAATCGACCATGGGAAACTATTTGGGATCAACCCAGGCCCTTAAGCGACCTATAGAAAATGTCTTTGAAACAGAGCACACGCCCGTATGGAAAGGCAACATGCCCGTGTGGCCATTTCAACATGGTCATGTTGATGGCTCGCGTGGCTCACACAGCCTAAGCAATACAGGGACACTCCCGTGTCCTCCACCTGTGTGGAATTAATTCTAAATGCACGCCTACAGGGGTTTTCACACGGCCTGGCACACGCCCGTGTCCCTAGCCCGTGTCCTGCACACGGCTATGACACGCCCGTGTCCTAGCTCGTGTGCAAAAACTTAGACATTCTGTTTCTGATGTCAGCAACCCCAAAATGTCACACGGCCAAGGCACACACCCGTGTGCTAGGTCGTGTCTTTCACATGGCTGAGACACACGACCGTGCCTCTGCCTGTGTGTTTACTACCATGCATACAGACTTAAAAATTTTACGTGTAGGGGTAACACGACCAAACCACATGCCCATAAGGCAGACCGTGTGTCACACACGGCCTAGACACACGCCCGTGTGTCTACCCGTGTGGACAATATAAGGCTATTTACCAAGCCTCTTAGCCATTCTTATTTACACAACCCGCACAATGGAAACCAAAACCAATCTAAGGCTATCTCATGCAACCAAATCAGTCACAATAAACAACATTCCATTTGTGCATTTTACTCATCCATGAACATAACATCTTTGCATATAAATCAAAATGAATATTAGCCATCATTCAAGGCTTAATACAAAACGAAGGGTTTCCAACCCAAGCCAACACATTTGGCCAATTCTCAATGACACAAAAATAATAAAGTCTAAGCCCTATACATGCCATATTCAAAAATACAAATCAAACTATACTGAATGCTTTGATTGATAGTGTGATCGATATCTTTGACTTCTGTTGATCCTTGAGCTAGATAGGCGGCACTATAAGAAAATAGAAAAGGAGAAAGAGTAAGTATAAAGCTTAGTAAGTTGCACATAAATAAATATACAACATAACTTTACCATTCATCAACAAGTATCATAATACACAAGTGGTATAAGTAAAACTTACTCATCAATATTCAATACGCCTTATATGGCATAAATTGAGCTCACATTTCATACATACCATATAGGTACCTGCACTACTCACAGCCCGGTTATACTTTCCTTGTTAGCTTGAAATCATACTTTCACTGGTGAACCATTTGGAACAATATCGGATACTCATTTAGCCTCAAATATGGGGTCAGGTGCTGATGCCATGTCCCAGACATGGTCATATACAAGTTCTAGCATATCTGTGCCGATGCCATATCCCAAGCATGGTCTTACACTGACACATCTCGTAGCCGATGCATGTCCCAGACATGTCTTACACTAGCTCACACAAGTGACCCAAACGTCATGGCATGAATATCCGATTTAATTCCTGAGGTTCAACCGAGAATTCTACTATCTTTATTCTCATCACATTTTCTCATTTACACAATCAAGAAATTTATGCTATAATAATTTCAATAGAATTCAAATACATATATTATTAATGTAGTTGTACTATTTACATACAACTTACCTTGAATTACAAAATGTGGCGACTAGTCGATTTAATCGATCTACTTGGCTTTCCTCCGGTTTAAGTTCTGATTTGGTGATTCTTGATCTATAATAACAAATGCACTTATTTAGTCACTAAATAAAATTTAGCAATAAAAATTTCATATCTTTGGTAAAATGACCATTTTGCCCCTAGACTTTAACAAAATGACCATTTTACCCCTAGGCCCAAAAATCTATTTTTATCGAATTTCTTTATATTTTAAGCCTAGAAGAATCCTTTTTACTCTTATAGAAACTCCAAATTCCCACTATTTCACATACTTAACATCTATTTTACAATTTACGCAATATAGTCCTTTTAGGTGTTTTCATGCTAACACTTGTCACAAAAGTTGTTCATAACACACCTAAGACTTATTTTCTTCCATAAAAACTCAGAAAATATTACAAAACCTTTCATGGCAAAATCCTACACTCTTGATCATTTTGCAAAATAGTACCCTCATTTGAAAGCCCATGTTTCAAGGGTCTCAAAAGTACAAAAATATTCAAGAAAAACCATTAAAACCACTTGAGAAGGCCTAAAGTTTCTGAAATTTCAAGCTCTTAAAACCCCATTTCTTTGTTGAAAATTTCAGTCAAGAGAAAGGATGGAGAAAAGAAAATGATAGCTAGGCTTTTTTCTGGCATTATTATAGTACACCTTATGTCATCAACATTACCTAATGTTGACTTTACCACACTTTCATCTCTCATGGCCAGCCAAGCTATCACAGTAGGGTCTAATTTCCATTTAAAGACCCCCAATATTTGTTCTTTAGCTGTTTGACACTTTCACCTATCAATTTAGGACTTTTTCATTTTATGCGATTTAGTCCTTTTTCTCAATTGAGCTCACGAACGTCAAAATTAACTCACCAAATTTTTCATACACTAATATAAACATGCAATGACTATAAAATAATAATAAAATAACCTATTCGACTCCAGATTTATGGTCTCGAGACCACTATTCTGACTAGACCCTAAATCGGGCTGTTACATTTCTCCCTCCTTAGGGATTTTCGTCCCCTAAAATCTTACCGGCGAATAAGTTCGGGTACTGATCTCTCATAGTCTCCTTAAGTTTCCATGTGGCTTCCTCGACTCCATGTTTATGCCATAAAAATTTCACGAGTGCAATACTCTTATTTCTTAACTGTTTGACTTCCCGAGCCAATATCTTGACCGGCTCTTCGCCATAAGTCATGTCCCGAAGAATCTCAACCTCTGTTGGCGCAATCACATGCGAAGGGTTTGATCTATATCAGTATAACATGGACACATCAAATACGTCGTGAATCTTTTTTAACTCTGGTGGCAAAGCCAATCGATAAGCAACCGGTCCTACTCTCTCAATAACCTCATAAGGTCCTATGAAACGAGGACTCAACTTGCCTCTCCTACCAAATCTGAAGACTTTCCTCCACGGGGATACTTTCAAAAATACCTTATCGCCGCCTTGAAACTCAATTTCCTTTTGTTTCAAATCCGCGTAGGATTTTTGTCTATCCGAGGTGGCCTTCAAGTAGCCACAAATCACTTTAACTTTCTCTTTAGTCTCTTTGATTAAATCGACCCTGTGAATTTGACTCTCTCTAAGCTCAGTCCAATATAAGGGTGACACTTTCGCCCATACAAAGCCTCATAAGGCACCATTTTTAGACTTGTCTGATAATTGTTGTTGTAGGCTAATTCAACCAATGGAAAGTACCTTTCCAAACTGCCTTGAAACTCGAGAACACAACACCACAACATGTCTTCTAAAATCTAAATCACTCTTTTCGACTGGCCGTCGGTTTGTAGGTGAAATGCTATGCTAAAACTCAATTTTGTTCACAATGCCTATTGTAAATTTTTCCAAAACATCGAGGTAAATCTTGGGTCTCTGTTTGAAACAATCGTCAAGGGCACCCCATGTAGTCTTACAATCTTGAAAACGTACAATTCAACCAATCTCTCAAGGGAATAGTCAATAGCACTGGTATAAAATGTGCCGGCTTTTTTAGCCTATCCACAACTACCCAAACAACATCTTTTTTCTTCGGGGTTACCGAAAAAACCTGTCATAAAATCCATGGTAATAGGATCCCACTTCCACTCTGGAACCATTATAGGCTAAAGTAGACCCGAAGGTACTTAGTGTTCAGCCTTCACTTATTGACACACAAAGCACTTGGAAACGAACTCTGAAATATCTCTTTTCATCCCCGACCACCAATACATTTCTTCAGGTCGTTGTACATTTTTACACTGCCCGGGTGGACAGATAAACAACCACTATGGGCCTCTCGCAGAATCTTCTGAATTAGCTCATTTCCCTTGGGTACACAAACTCTATTTTTGAACATTAAACATCCATCAACACCAATACGAAACTCGGATTCATATTTCGTCTCACACTGAGTCATATTAGCTTGCAACTCCTTATAAGTTTTCTGGGCTTTACGAATCTCCTGTAGAAATGTCAGTCTAGCTCTGAACTCTGCTAAGACCGAACCATAACTGGATATAGCCAACTGAGTATTCATGGCTCTCAAGGCGAACAATGACTTTCTACTCAAGGCGTCGGTGACTACATTCGCCCTTCCTGAGTGATAGTCAATTATCAGCTCATAATCCTTTATTAGCTCTAGCCACCTTCATTGCCGTAGATTCAGTTCCTTCTGCGCCATTAAATACTTGAGACTTTTGTGGTCAGTTAATACTCGACATTTTTCTCCACACAAATGGTGGCTCTAAATCTTCAATGCAAACACAATGGCGGCCAATTCTAGATCGTGCGTCGGGTAATTTTTCTCATGTGGCTTTAGTTGTCTTGAGGCATAGGCTATAAACTTGCCTTCTTGCATAAGCACACACCCCAAACCATTCAAGAAGGCGTCGCTATATATCGTAAATTCCTTACCTGACTCTGGTTGCATTAACACCGGGGCTTTGGTCAACAAAGCCTTTAATTGCTCAAAACTCTATTGGCACTTTTCTGTCCATTCGAACTTGACATCTTTTTGCAGCAGTCTTGTCATCGGGGTAGCTATCATAGAAAACCCTTGAACAAACCTTCTATAGTATCCGACCAAACCCAAAAAGCTTCTAACCTTTGTCACATTTCTTGGAGGTTTCCACTCAACAATGGCTGAAATCTTACTCGGATCAACTCGGATCCCATCACCTGATACAATATGCCCCAAAAATCTGACTTCTCTAAGCCAAAATTCACTTTTACTGAACTTGGCGTACAATTTCTTGTCTCTCAAGGTCTGTAACATAGTTCTCAAATATTGCACGTGTTCACCCTCATTATGCGAGTAAATCATTATGTCATTGATAAATACAACGACAAACTTATCTAGATACGGTCGAAAAATGTGGTTCATCAGATTCGTAAATACAGCCGGAGCATTAGTCAAACCAAAGGGCATGACGAGGAACTCATAATGCCCATATCTCATCCGAAACGCTGTCTTCGGTACATCTTACTCTTTAACCATTAACTGATAATAGCAAGATCTCAAATCAATCTTGGAAAACACTGTGGTTCCCTTCAATTGATCAAACAAATCATCGATCCTTGGTAAAAGATACTTATTCTTTATCATCACCTTGTTCAGTTGGCGGTAGTCAATACATAGCTTTATCAAATCATCTTTCTTTTTCACAAATAACACTGATGCGCCTCACGGTGAATAACTAGGTCTCGCGAAACTTTTATCTGTCAATTCTTAAAGCTAAGCCTTTAACTCCTTTAATTCGGTTGGAGCCATCCTATACGAAGTAATAGAAATGGGTGCCATGCCTGGTACCAACTCGATTCCAAACTCGACTTCCCTCACTGGAGGTTGCCCGGGTAATTCTTTCGGAAACACATCTATAAACTCACAAACCACTTGTACTGATTCTACCTTCAATTCAGACACTTGAGTATTCAGCACAGAAGCGAGATAAGCCTCGTATCCTTTCCTCAAATATTTCTCAGCAATCAACGACTATATCATCACGGGCAAATTATTTGATTCATCTGGCCCAACCCGAAGAAGATTCCTGTCTTCACATTCTAGTTCAACAACCTTTCTCCCACAGTCCACTACAACACTATGAGAAGTCAACCAATCCATCCTAAGGATTAGATCGAATTCATTAAACGATAACAACATCAAGTTGGCCAGAAAACAATGACCCCTAGTTGTCAAAGGACAATTTCTACACACTTGGTTTATTAGCACATATTTACCCAAGGAGTTGGACACTTTTATTAGAAATTCTGTGGGCTCTACTAACATGTTCATATGGGATGTTAATTCCATATAGATATAGGAGTGGGTAGACCCCAGGTCAATTAAAGTAACAATAGATATATCATGGATAAAAAAGGTACCCGTGATCATGTCGGGAGACTCTGCCTCTTCACGGGCACGAATAGTGTAAGTCCTTACAAGCGCTCTGCCCTCAGACGTTACTGCAACATCTCTTGGTGCACCTCTGCTGGTAGCCTCGCTTTAATGGTTCTTTTGTGGTCTACCCCTCAAAGGAGCACTACTTGCCTTCACTTCTTGCTTTCTCTCTTTCTCTTCCATTTCAGGACAGTTTCGGATGAAGTGGTCCAGTGACCCGCATTTGAAGCACCCTCTTTCTTTACCGTGGCATTTGCTGAAGTGGCACTTACCACATTGCAAACATTCTGGCCTAGTTGGCAGAGCACTACTGACGCTCGCGATAGAAGTGGTCTGGACTCTAGAAGTCGCGTTCTGCTGGTTCTTGTTTCTATTCGAGGACCCCACCAAAGCATTCGATCGGGTAGAGAATTCCTTAGATTTCTTAGATGAGGACTGATGCAATTTCCCCATCTGTCTTTTTCTTGAATCCCGCGACTCAATAGCCACCTTTCTCCTCTCTTTAACCAACTCTTTCGCCTTTCATGCTCTCTTAACGATCACCACAAATTCTCTTAGCTCTAAAATGCCAAAAAATACTGGGATATCCTCATTTAGACTATCCTCAAACCTTTTACACATGGTAGCTTCAGTGGATACGCACTCTCGTGCATACTTGCTGAGCCTCACAAATTCACGTTCATATTCCGTCACTAACATTCGGCTTTGCTTTAGCTCTAGAAATTCCTTCATCTTTTGATCTACGAACCTTTGGCTAATATACTTTTTTCGGAATTCTTCCTGGAAGAATTCCCAAGTGATCTTCTCTCTCGGTACAACGGACACGAGAGTATTCCACCACTGATAAGCTAAATCTCGTAAGAGTGACACTGCACACTTCATGCACTCTTCATGCGTGTACGACAATTCATCAAATACCCTGATGGTATTCTCTAACCAAAACTTTGTTTTCTTTGGGTCGTTATCTAAGTTAGCCCAGAATTCCTCGGCCCCTTTCTTCCTAATCTTGTCTACCAAGGGCTTCTCCCTCCTGATCATGTTTGTGCCTTGTGAAGCGACCGGGGCATACTGAGGGATCGGAGAAGGTGGGGGAGGTGGAGTGTTTGGATTCGCACGAACGAACTCCGTATACCAAGCATCCATCATTCGGAGATAGTATTCTTTAGCCCCTTTTCCTTGGCCTATAGTCACGGGTTCATTCTCAACTGGCACGGTACCTTTGGTGGGAGCTGGCGCGTTACTCTCCACGTCATCTACCGTGGTTCTATCAAGATCCATTTACTATATAAAAAATGCAGTTTATAATTGTCAGAAGTCGTCACACTATCAATATATAGTTATGGCATGTATAGCTAGACTCGTACTCTCACTAGGTTAGTCCTAGAACCGAGTAAACCATAGCTCTGACACCACTAAATGTAACACCCCAAACCCATACCCTTCGTCGGGACGAAATACGAGGCATTACCTAACTTTAAACTCATGCTTGCAAACATTTCTGAATCACCACAACTCTGCTCAAATTGAAAATTTTTCAATTTCTACTTTAAACTTCTTATCATGGGCCTACAAGCCCCAAATCAAGCATGGGAAACTATTGGGGATCAACCCGAGCCTTTAAGCCACCTATAGAAAATTTATCTTTGAAATAGGGCACACGCTCGTGTGGAAGGGCAACATGCCCGTGTGGCCATTTCAATATGGTCGTGTTGATGGCCCGCGTGGCTCACACGGCCTAAGCAATACAGTGACACGCTCATGTCCTTCACTCATGTGGAATTAATTCTAAATGAACACTTATAGGGGTTTTCACACGGCCTGCCTTACACCCGTGTCCCTAGCTCGTGTTCTTCATAAAGCCATGACACGCCCGTGTCCTAGCCCATGTGTAAAAACTTGGACATTCTGTTTCTGACGTCAACAACCCCAAAATGTCACGCGACCAAGGCACACGCCCGCGTGCTAGGCCGTGCCTTTCACACAGCTGATACACGCAACCGTGTCTCTACCCGTGTGTTTACTACCATGCTTACTGACTTAAAAATTTTACGTGCAGGGGACACATGGCCGAACCACACGCCCATAAGGCAGACCGTGTGTCACACATGGCCTAGCCACACACCGTATGTCTACCCATGTGGATAAGATGAAGCTATTCACCAAGCCTCTTAGCCACCCTTATTTAGACAACCCGCACAATGGCAACCAAAACTAATCTAAGGCTATCTCATGTAACAAAATCAACCACAATAAACAACATTCCATTTGTGCATTTTACTCATCCATGAACATAACATATTTGTATATAAATCAAAATGAATATTAGCCATCATTCAAGGCTTAATACAAAATGAAGGGTTTCCAACCCAAGCCAACACATTTGGCCAGTTTTCAATGACACAAAAACAGTAAAGTCTAAGCCTTATACATGCCATATTCAAAAATACAAATCAAAGTATATCGAATGCTTCGATTGTTAGTGTGATCGATATCTCTAACTTTCGTTGATCCTTGAGCTAGATAGGCGGCACTATAAGAAATTAGAAAAGGAGAGAGAGTAAGCATAAAGCTTAGTAAGTTGCACATAAGTGAATATACAACATAACTTTACCATTCATCAACAAGTATCATAATACACAAGTGGTATAAGCAAAACTTACTCATCAATATTCAATACACCTCATATAGCATATATTGAGCTCACATTTCATACATACCATAGAGGTACCTATACCATTCACAACCCATAATACTTTCCTTGTTAGCTTGAAATCATACTTTCACCGTTAAACCATTTGGAACAATATCTGATACTCATTTAGCCTCAAACATGGGGTCAGGTGTTGATGCCATGTCTCAGACATGGTCTTACACAAGTTCTAGCATATCTGTGCTGATTCCATGTCCTAGACATGGTCTTACACTGACACATCTCGTAGCCGAGGCATGTCTTAGACATGTCTTACACTGGCTTATGTCTCGGGGCCGATGCATGTCCTAGACATTTCTTACACTAGCTCACACAAGTGACCCAACCGTCATGGCATGAATATTCGATTTAATTCCTAAAGTTCAACCGGGAATTCTACTATTTCTATTCTCATCACATTTTGTCATTTCCACAATCAAGTAATTTATGCTATAATAATTTCAATAGAATTCAAATACATATATTAGTAATGTAGTTGTACTATTTACATACAACTTACCTTGAATTACAAAATGTGGCGACTAGTCGATTTAATCGATCTGCTTGGCTTTCCCTCGGTTTAAGTTTAGATTTGGTGATTCTTGACCTATAATCTCAAAATGCACTTATTTAGTCACTAAATAAAATTTAGCAGCAAAAAATTCATATCTTTGGTAAAATGACCATTTTGCCCCTAGATTTTGACAAAATGACCATTTTACCCCTAGGCACGAAAATCAATTTTTATCGAATTTCTTCATATCTTAAGCCTAGACAAACCCTTTTTACTCTTATAGAAACTCCAAATTCCCACTATTTCATGTACTTAACATCTATTTTACAACTTAAGCAATATAGTCCTTTTAGGTGTTTTCATGCTAACACCTTTCACAAAAGTTGTTCATACACACCCAAGACTTATTTTCTTCCATAAAAACTTATCAAAAATTACAAACCCTTTCATGGAAAAATCCTACACTCTTGATCATTTTGCAAAATAGTACCCTCATTTGAAAGCCCATGTTTCATGGGTCTCAAAAGTACAAAAATATTCAAGAAAAACCATTAAAATCACTTACTTGAGAAGGCCTAAAGTTGCTAAAATTTCAAGCTCTTAAAAGCCCCTTTATTTTTTGAAAATTTCGATCAAAAGAAAGGATGCAGAAAAGAAAATGATAGCTAGGCTTTTTCTGGCATTATTATAGTACACCTTATGTCATCAACATGACCTAATGTTGACTTTACCAAACTTTCATCTTCCATGGCCGGCCAAGCTATAACAATAGGGTATAATTTCCCTTTAAAGACCCCAATCTTTGTTCTCTAGCTATTTGACACTTTTAGCTATCAATTTAGGACTTTTGCATTTTATGCGATTTAGTCCTTTTTCTCAATTGAGCTCACGAACGTCAAAATTAACTCACCAAATTTTTCATACACTAATATAAACATGCAATGAATCCAAAATGATAATAAAATAACTTATTCAACTCTAGATTTGTGGTCTCGAGACTACTATTCTAACTAGGCCCTAAATCTGGTTGTTAAAATTGATCATCTCATTGGTATTTTCTGAAGCTTTTTATATGTGGTATATGGCATGTATAGGCTAGTGTCATTTTAGTATGTTTTGAGATATGGTATAGCCATGAGATTTGGCTTACTTTTTTCATAAATGTTGGTATGTATTTGGCCATTTAAGTTGGTTTAAATTATGTGTTGGATAAGCATTATATATGGTGTATAAGTTATCTTGTGTTTTGGCATGTTTGCCATGATTGTTGATATGGCTAAATGGTTGCTTATTTGGTTAGTTATTAATTGATGTACTAATGCTTGAGGAATGGTATATTATGGTATGATTTATAGATGATGAATTGATATGTTTCAGAGGCATAATTTAGTTGGTGGGAAGGTAATATAAATGTATTTATAAGTTATTTGAGTTTGATGATTTTGGTACAATGATTTGGTATGTTTTGAATATGAAATTGAGTAGTTGAAATGGTTTTGGATTGATGGCATAATATGTGTATGATATAGCATGTTTTGGTTTCTTTGTGTGCATGATAAAAGGGTGGCAAATTGGCTTTCCAAATGGCCTATTTTTGTCCACACGGGTAGAGACATGGGTGTGTGTCTCAATCGTGTGCGACACACAGTCATGTTACACGGTCGTGTGTCCCCTAGGGTACCCTTCGAATTAAAGTCAGTATACCCTACAGGTTTGACACGGCCCAGACACATGGGTGTGTCTACTGGCCGTGTGTGGCACATGGGCTGGCACATGGGCGTGTGCCCGGCCATGTGGCCAAGTCAGGAACCTCCCTAATTTTCCTACGGCCATGGCACATGGGCGTGTCTCTGGCCGTGTGGTGCAAGTCAGTATGTATGCCTTGTTTTCACACGGCTTGTGACACAGTCGTGTCTGGTAGCCATGTGAGGCACACGGCCTATTCACATGGGGTGTAACCCTATAATGTTTGAAAATTTTATAAGTTTCTCAAAGTTTGCAAATGTTATCGGTTTAGTCACGAACCACATTTAAGCGTGTTTTAAGGTCTCTAGGACCTTATAAGGGCCAATGTGGATGAGTTGAATGGATATTGATTATGATTACATAAATGTATGTAAATGATGTGTATTATTCGGTAATGGCTCGTAACCCTATTCCAACATTGAAATATGGGTTAGGGGTGTTACAAAACTATAGTGGAATGAATTTGTAACTAAATGAGTTTATAATTAATAGGTGAAAAGTTGGAACTTAATTATAAATCATTTGAGCTTCAACTACATATGTCCAATTGATCTCTCTGCTATCTCATTGAAACCAGAAATGAATTGCTTTTTTAAATAGAAATGAACGAAATGAATAAGAAAAGAGAAATGGGAAACATTCATGAATGGTTATGGTTTTCTCCGAAATAGAGAAATTAAATCATTTTGAAATGAATGTAGGTTTCCAAAAATGGAAATGGAAATGATCCATTTACAATCCTATATAGATTACTTACATTCGATCATAATGAACATGTTGAATTGTGAAATATTGACATATTTTCTCAAAATTTTACCAGGTAAAAATCGTCAAAATTTTACCAGAGGTAAAATTGTGAAAATTTTGTTGGGGTAAAATAGGAATGAGAAAATCATTTTATATATGAATATTAATTTTTATTTTTGGAAATAGAAAAAATGAATCAGGTTGTATCACATTATAGAGTACTAGGTCAAAAAGGCCCAGGTAGTACTCGGAATTGGGCCCGATGTGAGAGAGGCCTCAAAACCCCTCATGGACATGAAGGGGTGGCAACCTAGTAGGAATAATAGGGTGTGTCATCCACCATAGTCCTATTCTAAGTAGGATGCTGTTTTTCTATTTGAAATAAACCACTACAACTCAGCAAGGGTTCTACCTTCTCTTCCTATAAATAGATGACAGGGGTAGAGCTATTAATACAACTTTGAGGCATTGTTATTCTACTGAAAAATAGAGAGAATTCATTTTCAACTATTACATATATTTTTTTGGAATAATAATTCTACTGGTTTCTATTAAGAATAGAGATTTTTGGCTTTCACCCCAAATAAGAGAAAGCTCTTTTTAGTTGTGTTTCGGTTCAATTGGTTCGAGCCCACACTCAAAGCAATTCGTGGTATGAGAATAGAGTAGAATATCGTTTGGTTGAAAGTCGAGAATAAAAAACATTAGCTAATCCAAAAACATAGGTATGAATTCGCTTAAAATTTATTGCTATAAATATGACAAACTGGATCAGTTTCAAAATTTTAATTTTTTGCTATACAAGAAAATCATTTTCAAACAGGGATTTTTCCAACAATTGGTATCAAGAGTCAAGTTATGTTATGTTAATAGTGTCAACTGAGATCAAATCTCTCTCTTCATCTTGTTTGATTAATATTTAATAAGATGTGACATTCTTGTAATTATTTGCATGTTTAGAGGAATGTATGTGAATGAATATTTTATTATAAATTTGTTATATAATTGTTAATTTTTGCAAAAGGTTGTGGTTCTTAGGAAATAGATCGTGGGATATCGTCTCCATGTAGGAGTTTTTTAATATAGAATTCTTGTGAGCCGGCAACGGGCAAAGGATATAAATGTAATTTTTTTCTCCAAAAAAAAGAGTCCATGATGATGAGAAGATGGAGCGATGGCGGTTGAAGACACAGAGAATGCTTTGTGGTAAAAAACAATGTAATTTTTGGTTTTTCATTTATTTTTTAGAAATAGAACCATGAAAACCTTGACTGACAATTTTATTTAATTACCCATCTCATTATATATGTTTAAATAATTGTTAATGATCTAATTGTTATATATATGTATGAGATGATCCATAGCCAATCAATTAAAGATAACAAGTGTGGTAATTAGAAAATACATATGTTGTATAGTTTCATTCACTTTTTAGGTTATTCAATTACTATGAGAAGTGTGGTAATAAGAAGGTGTAGTCTAGGACTGGATTTGCAAGGAAAGACTTGGTTTATAAGTGGTCAAATATGACTTATCTCCCTTTCTTGGAAACCTGCCTATTGCACACTTCACATTCACTTCTTTGTTTTTTCCTTTAAAAAAACTGTAGAGAATCAAAATTGTTTGATTGACTCTTGTGAATAATTGAATTTGAATATTATAAAATTTTCATAGCATGTCATGCATCTATGAGATAACCATGCCATATAGTTTAGGAAAGAATGTCACATGTACTTGTGATGCATATATTGATCATACATGATTGAAACCAAATATTATAAAAACCTTACACATTTTTTAAAATATTGAGTGGGAGAAGATCCCTAAACAAGACCTACGACCTCCATTAATGGTTTCTTGTGATGGCATGAAAAGTGCACTACCCTACGGTAGGATTGGTGTGTGGGTTTTACTAAAGATATTTCTTAAAAGTAAGAAGAATTCACTTGTGATCAAATGATAATTGGACTAGCTATTGTGGTAGGCATTTTCATGTGATAGGTCAAGAAATTCTCTCTTTAAAATAGGAAAACTAGTCAAAGCATGCTACTCAGTGAGATTGTCCCATGATGACTCATTTGTGGTGTATGATATGATAGGTGTTGCGTTGATGGTTTTAAACTCAAGATCTTTTAGTTAAGTAACTGTTAGGAAATGCGCCTATATTGTAGTAAACATGTAATTATTTTCTATGTATTTGAACGATTAATACATAAATTTCACATTTCACTGTTATGTCTTTTGTATTTCTATCTTTCATATTTTGCATGCATAAAGAAATTGTGACAAAAAAATATTAGCTCATTGATGGTCTAGGTTCAAACTGATGATAAGTGGCACAGTAAGAATGTTTATATTGTGAGAAAGACAACTTACTTCAGTAGATAATCTAAACGAGTCTGTAATCCCATAAAAGAATCAAAGTGAGCATTTGATTCAAACATTAACAAGGATTATTATGTCATCTACAATTCCAATTAAGAAGATGGTTAGTCTTGGCTATCAGAGCAGTTGACTCCATGGGTAAAGACATGATGTATTCATTGATAGAATGATACATTGGACTGGACCCAAGATGAATTAATTTTGAATTCATTTGTAAATTAATTCACTTGTGAAATTCATGGTGTGATTTACCTAAACCCTGTGTTAGTCACTGACCATGCTTATGTACCTTATGTGTTTTGATATAACTGGAGCATTATGCTTTAAAGATGATCAAGCCGATAACTGGTATATTGTGTACATGGCTTGTGTATGACATGACTTTACTAGAAACAGTGAAATTCACAGATCAATTAAAGAGTTAACAGTATCTTTTCATTAGCATTGTGTGGATTGATAAATATGGAACGTGACTACTGGTTGCTTGTTCTCGAACGAGCAATCTATCACAGTCATTTGTTGACAGTGATCATATTAATCATTAAGAAGACACAATGGTGACTGTAACACCTCTTACCCTTATTCAACGCCGAAATAAAGTATGAGGCATTACTAGACTTAAACACAAGCATTCATACAAAATCGAGACATGAATTTCTATCTAAATTTAAAACTTTTCATTATATTCATATCATCCCTATTGTGGGCCTACGAGGCCCAAAACACACATCGAAAGTGATTCGGGACTAAACCGAGAACCTTCAGAACTTTTACAATACTTAGAAAATTTTCATGTTTTGGAGAGTCACATGCCTGTGTGGGTAGGCCGTGTGATCATACATGCCCGTTTGGCTTGGGACACGCCCGTGTTCTCAACCCGTGTAACTTTCTATTTATGACATCATCAACAAAATGAGGTCACATGGCCACAGCACACGCCCATGTGCTTAGGCCGTTTGGAGAATTAAATTCTCTAAATTAAGTGCAGACTTCACACAGCCAGGGGACACGCCCATGTCCTAAAGCCGTGTACTCCACACGGCTGAGACACACGGCCGTGTCTCTGCCCATGTGTTTACTACTGGGCATTCTGTTTTGCATTAATTAGGGTGCAGGGGACACTCACCCATGGGGAACACCATGTGTCACACACGGCCTAGACACATGCCCGTGTGTCTACCCGTGTGAACAATTATTGAGGCTATTTTCAAAGCCCATTGCCACCCTTAATTGCACATACACAAACATGACTTCAATGGCACTTCCACATGACATAAATTTCTTGTACTTAAACCTTCAATAACATAGTTCATGCATGAAAACTTCTCATCACATTGTACTTGATTAAGACTCCATATCACGGAAAACGACTCTTACTGTGACAGCCCTAAATTGACCCTAGTCGGAAAGTGGTTTCGGGACCACGAAACCGAGTCTTATAAATAATTAAAGGTTATATTCTGTGTTTATGATGTGCGTAAATGCTTGTGTGATAGTTCCATACTTTAATTTGGTCAGTGTATGTGAAATTTATTAGTAGGGACTTCTGTGAGACAATTTAGAAATATGCTAGGCAAGTGTTCAAGTGGCCTATTAATATATGTGGGAAAGTGCTTGTCCTTGCATGTCAAATTAGCCAAATTAAAGCATAGTGGCCGGCCATGCTATGGGTGGAAACATGTCACAAACATGTTATGTTAGTGATGTATGTTAGGAAAAATAAAATAAGGAGCATGGTAATAAAATAATGAAAGGGAATATGATGAAAAAAAAAAGAAAGAATGTGTGTGATTGTTTCCCCCCCCCTTTTGCCGTGAATGGAAGAAAGAAAAAAAAAGTGTTCATCCTTGAACATCTTTGGCCTAATAGAAGAAAGAAAGGAAGGGAATGAGCTTGGAGAAAATCGGCTATGGAGGCTCACTAGATTAAGCTCAAGAGCCTAGAGGAACAAAGTTGGATAAAGGGAAGGAAAAAGTGATTGAATAGCCGTTGAAGTCGTTCGACAACGTCCGAGGTAAGTCTTTGAGTAATGGAGCTTAGATTATGATTCGATTAGATTATGTTTTAAGCAAATCAAAATCATGCTCTTGTATGTAGCTATTGAGCCAAAATGATAATGCTTGATAAGTGACTTGTGTTTGAATTCTAGTTATGAAATTGAAATAGAGATGTATCATGATTTATTGATATGTGCATGGATATTCGGATGATAACTAGGCTAAGTCCCGAAGGCATCTGTGCAAGTGACTAATTCCGGGCTAAGCCCGAAGGCAATTGTGCGAGTTATTATATCCGGGCTAAGTCCCGAAGGCATTTGTGCGAGTTACTATATCCGGGCTAAGTCCGGAAGGCATTTGTGCGAAGTACTATATCTGGGCTAAGTCCCGAAGGCATTTGTGCGAGTTACTATAACCGGGCTAAGTCCCGAAGGCATTTGAGCAGTAGCTATATCCGGCTAAACCCCGAAGGTACTTGGTTGGGAATGAGCGATCTTGCTGTAATAATTTCAATTAATATGCTCGTAAAATCCCAACGATGAGGTACGTTTCGTATATACATTTGAGTAGTGATTCCGTTTAAATATTATTCGCTCAGTCGATTAATGAGTTTCCGGCCTTTGGCTAAGTTGATCTTTTTTTTTGTGTGAATATAAGGGTTGGTAATGTGAAGTAAGTATGATATTGAGAATTTGTGCATATGAAATTATCCATTTAGCCATATAAATGCTACATTGTAGTTGTGTCTAATTTTATGGCTCAAAACTTACTAAGCATTAAATGCTTACTCCGTTTCTTTGAATCTCTGTTTTATAGATTTTGGTTCGTCAGCTATCGGATTCGGGATTTTTGGAAGTCGAAGCTCCCACACTATCAAAGGCCCTTTTGGTACACTTTTGGTTGAACTTTGAAATGGCATGTATAGGACACCCCTTTTTTTTGTTATTAGTCAAGTACTTTGGTGTTGTATATATTTGGATAGCCATGCGAAAATGGCTTATATATATTTTGAGCATAATGTTATAATCATCTTGAATGTATATGTTCATTAAGAGGCATGGAAATGTTTGGAAACGATTAGCCATTAGAATGGTTCATCATGATTATATTTTGGGCTATATATGCTAAAGGGCTAGTTGAATCATGGAAACTATGAAATAGGTAAAGTCTACCATAAAGGTAGATGCTGACAGCAGCAGTGATGTAGATTTGAAAAATCACTAAAAATAGTAGGAATTGAATTAAATAGTGAATAAATTATGTAATCAAACCTTGATGAATCTATTTTCACATGGAAGAAACGAAACGATCATATGAGATATTTAGGTTTTCGCGAAATAGGGCCAGAACAGTTTCTGGATTCCCTGTTCCGACTTTGGAAATTCATTATAAATTAACCAGAGATAATTAGAAGTCATTCCTTATATTTATAGATTCCTTTTTGAGTCTAATTTCATTATAAACAAACGGAATCAGTATTGAAGCCTTGTACAGGGAGATATCCAAGTCGTAGTGAGTGGAGGTCAGAGTAGTCGAACCCTGAAATAGGGGAGACTTTAACTAATAAACTGTACTAATTGGCCTGACCAAAAATTCTAGAAAAAAATTTTTAGATGAATATATGAGTCTAGTTTCAGGGAAAAAATTATGAAACTGATTTTCGAGTTTTGGAACTCAAGATATGATTTTTAAGGTGACAGTGACGCAGTTAGTCAGCTGTCTGGAAATTTTCAAAATGGACTGT
The DNA here is from genome assembly GCF_007990345.1 of Gossypium hirsutum. Lineage (NCBI taxonomy): Eukaryota > Viridiplantae > Streptophyta > Magnoliopsida > Malvales > Malvaceae > Gossypium > Gossypium hirsutum. The sequence goes on along the minus strand of NC_053425.1, from coordinate 58,057,582 downwards.
GAGAATAAGTGAATTTAGTCTGTGAACCCCTCGTGTCCGACTCCGGTAACGGTCTCGGGTACGGGGTGTTACAATTCTATTGGTATCAGAGCTACGGTTTAGTCGATTCTAGGACTACCGTACTACGTTTGGGTCTAGCTATACATGCCATTATGTGATTATTTGATAGTGTGGTGATTTCTGACATTTGCAAATGTGTGTATTTATAGTAATGGATCCCGATCCTGACCGAGCGGTAGCTGATGATCTCTAGAGTGTAGCGCCTGCTCCCGCACAAGGGACAGCGCCGGCGGACTCTCAACCTAATGCTAGTAATCCGAATGATGAAGCTAGACAAGCTTTTTATAGCGTGATGAATGATTGGTTCAACCAATACATTCGAACTAATACGGCTGTTCCACAACCTCCATTCCCGACAAATACCACCCCCGCACCTACCATACCTTCGGTAACTGACCAAATAAGGTCAAATAAGCCCCCAGTTGACAGAATCCGAAAACACGGGGCTACTAAATTTAAAGCTACGGACAGCGATGATGCCGAGCAAGCTGAATTTTGGTTGGACAACACTATCCGGGTACTCGATGAGCTATCTTGCACACCCGATGAGTGCCTAAAGTGTACTATCTCCTTGCTACGTGATTCTGCCTACTATTGGTGGAATACGTTGACTTCTGTTGTGCCCAGAGAGCAAGTAACTTGGGAGTTCTTCCAAACCGAGTTTCGAAAGAAGTATATCAGTCAGACATTCATTGACCAAAAACGAAAGGAATTTCTTGAACTCAAACAAGGTTCCATGTCGGTTACCGACTATGAACGAAAGTTTGTAAGGCTTAGCCGGTACGCTCGAGAATGCATTTCCTCAGAAGCTGTAATGTGTAAATGTTTCGAGGATGGACTGAATGATGATATAAAGCTGTATGTTGGCATTTTGGAAATCCGAGAATTTGTGGTACTTGTCGAGCGAGCTTGCAAAGCCGAGGAGCTCAGTATGGAGAAAAGAAAAGCTGATATGGGAGCAAAGGAGTTTCGTAAGAGGCCTTCGGGGAGGCCCTTTCAACAGTCATCGAAGAAATTCAGAGATGATTTGGGCCGATCTAGAGACACTTCGGGTTTTTTAGACGAGACCGTGATCGACCCCCTGTGAGTGCACGAGTCACTTCGGTCGCCAGTGTTGGAAATGATCGTCGAGACAGAACGGAGTGTTAGTATTGTGGTAAATGGCATTCGGGGAGTTGTAGATTCCATGACCACTCCTGTTACAAGTGCGGGTCAGCCGACCACTTTATTAAAGATTGCCCGAGATTGTCTGAACAGAACGTAAATCAGAGTGGGAAACCTGGTGCTACTACTGCTTGGGGTAGACCATCTAGGAATACGGGCAATGCTAGTGGCGGTCAGAGAGGATCTAGAGATGCTACAACCAGATTTGAGGCTCGTGCTCCTGCTAGAGCTTATGCTATACGCGCATGCGAGGATGCTTCCTCGCCAGATGTTATTACCGGTACTTTTACTCTCTTTGATACTAATGTGATTGCTTTGATTGACCCTGGTTCTACTCATTCTTATATATGTGAAACCTTAGCATCCAGTAAGACTTTACCTATTGAGTCTACTGAGTTCGTAATTCGGGTGTCAAATCCCTTGGGTCGTTACGTGCTTGTCGACAAAGTGTGTAAGAAATGTCCCCTAGTAATTCGAGGTTCCTGTTTTCCGGCGGACTTGATGCTTTTGCCGTTTGATGAATTTGATGTTATCCTCGGTTTAGATTGGTTAACCGTGCATGATGCGGTTGTGAATTGCAAAAGCAAGACTATTGATTTGAGGTGCGCAAATAACGAGATAATCCGAGTTGAGTCTACGGACTTAAAGGGGTTGCCAGCTGTAATATTATCAATGTTGGCCCAGAAATATGTAAGAAAGGGGTGCGAAGCATACCTTGCGTATGTACTTGATGACAAAGAGTTAGAAAAGAAACCCGAATCTGTGCCGGTGGTTTGTGAATACCCGGATGTTTTTCCCGAAGAATTACCGGGTTTACCACCTGTTCGGGAGGTAGAGTTTGGTATTGAGCTTGTACCTGGGACTACGTCGATTTCGATAGCTCCGTATCGTATGGCACCAACCGAGTTAAAAGAGTTGAAAGCTCAGTTGCAAGAATTGACGGATAGAGGTTTCGCTCGACCAAGTTTCTCACCTTGGGGTGCACCAGTATTGTTTGTGAAAAAGAAGGACGGAACCATGAGGTTGTGCATCGACTATCGTCAGCTGAATAAAGTGACAATAAAGAATAAATATTCGTTACCGCGTATTGATGATTTGTTTGATCAACTAAAGGGAGCCTCAGTGTTTTCGAAGATAGATTTGAGATCGGGTTATTACCAGTTGCGAGTTCGAGATTCAGATATACCCAAAACTGCTTTCAGAACGAGATACGGCCACTACGAGTTCTTAGTGAAGCCGTTTGGGCTCACTAATGCCCCTGCGGTATTTATGGATTTGATGAATCGGATCTTTAGACAGTATTTGGACCGGTTCGTAGTTGTGTTTATTGATGACATTTTGGTCTATTCAAGAGATGAGACCGAACATGTTGAGCACCTGATATTAGTGTTGCAAATTTTACGGGATAAGCAGTTATATGCTTTTTGGGACTTGCCGGTTACTACCGACGGTATGTAAAAGGTTTCTCGATGATAGCCACACCAATGACGAAGCTACTTCAAAAAGATGTTAAGTTCGAATGGACGGAAAAATGTCAGAAAAGTTTTGATCAACTGAAAACTTATTTGACTGAAGCTCCAATACTAGTGCAGCCCGAATCAGGCAAAGAGTTTGTCATTTATAGCGATGCATCCCTACTTGGGTTGGGTTGCGTATTGATGCAAGAAGGTCGAGTTGTGGCCTATGCGTCGAGACAATTAAAGCCACATGAGAAAAATTATCCGACCCATGATCTCGAATTAGCTGCCATCATATTCGCTTTGAAAATATGGCGACATTATTTATTTGGTGAGAAGTGCCATGTATATTCGGATCACAAAAGTCTCAAATATTTGATGACTCAAAGAGACTTGAATCTGCGACAAAGGCGTTGGCTTGAGTTGTTGAAAGATTACGAGCTTGTCATTGATTATCACCCGGGAAAGGCTAATGTGGTTGCGGATGCCTTAAGCCGAAAATCACTGTTTGCTTTACGAGCGATGAATGTACACTTGTCTGTTCTACCCGACAATGTGTTAGTAGCTGAATTAAAGGCCAAACCATTATTGATTCATCAAATTCGTGAAGCTTAGAAAGTCGATGATGAATTGGTTGCAAAACGGGCTGAATGTGTTCCGAATATGGAATCCGAATTTCAAATTGATGATGATGATTGTTTGAGGTTCAGAAGTCGTTTGTGCGTTCCAAGAAATTCAGAACTCATTTCGATGATTCTGAACGAAGCTTATTGTAGCTGAATATCAATTCACCCGGGGAGTACGAAAATGTACAACGATCTGAGACGCCAGTTTTGGTGGCGTGGTATGAAACGAGACATTTTCGATTTCGTATCGAAGGGTTTAATATGTCAACAAGTGAAGGTGGAACATCAAGTGCCTACGGGTTTACTCCAGCCAATCATGATACCTGAATGGAAATGGGATCGTGTCACGATGGATTTCGTATCTGGGTTGCCGGTATCGGCAAGTAAGAAAGATGCGATTTGGGTTGTTGTGGATAGACTGACTAAATCGGCTCACTTTATCCCCGTACGCACGGATTTTTCATTGGAAAAACTAGCTGAGTTGTATGTTTCACAGATTGTGAGATTACACGGGGTACCGATTTCTATTGTGTCGGATAGAGATCCGAGATTCACCTCGCGATTTTGGAAGAAATTGCAAGAAGGTTTGGGTACCAAGCTGCATTTTAGCACCGCTTTTCATCCACAAACCGATGGTCAAACCGAGCGGATAATTCAGATACTTGAGGATATGTTGAGATGTTGCATCCTCGAGTTTAGTGGTTCATGGGAGCAGTATTTACCTTTGATTGAATTCGCTTACAACAATAGTTTTCAGTCAAGCATTAAGATGGCGCCTTACGAGGCTTTGTACGGTCGAAAATGCCGTACACCATTGTTTTGGACCGAGCTCGGTGAAAGTAAAATTTTCGGAGTTGATTTGATTAAAGATGCTGAACAGAAAGTAAAAGTAATCCGTGAAAGTCTGAAGGCTGCCACAGATCGTCAGAAATCGTATGCGGATTTGAAACGAAAAGACATTGAATATCAGGTGGGAGATAAAGTGTTTCTTAAAGTTTCGCCTTGGAAAAAGATACTCAGATTTGGCCGTAAGGGCAAGTTGAGTCCGAGATTCATTGGGCCGTATGAAATCTCCGAACGAGTTGGTCCAGTTGCGTATAGATTGATTTTGCCCCCTGAACTTGAAAAGATTCACGACGTCTTTCATGTTTCGATGCTTCGACGTTACAGATCTGATCCGTCACACGTAATTAATCCATCAGAGGTTGAAATTCAATCCGATATGAGTTATGAAGAAGAACCAATTCGTATCCTAGCTCGTGAAGTGAAAGAGTTCCGAAACAAAAGGGTTCCGTTAGTAAAAGTGTTATGGCTCAAACACGGAATCGAAGAAGCTACTTGGGAAACCGAGAACTCTATGAAGGAACGATACCCAAACCTATTTACCGGTAAGATTTTCGGGGACGAAAATTTCTTAAGTGGGGAGAGTTGTGACAGCCCTAAATTGACCCTAGTCGGAAAGTGGTTTCGGGACCACGAAACCGAGTCTTATAAATAATTAAAGGTTATATTATGTGTTTATGATGTGCGTAAATGCTTGTGTGATAGTTCCATACTTTAATTTGGTCAGTGTATGTGAAATTTATTAGTAGGGACTTATGTGAGACAATTTATAAATATGCTAGGCAAGTGTTCAAGTGGCCTATTAATATATGTGGGAAAATGCTTGTCCTTGCATGTCAAATTAGCCAAATTAAAGCATAGTGGCCGGCCATGCTATGGGTGGAAACATGTCACCAACATGTTATGTTAGTGATGTATGTTAGGAAAAATAAAATAAGGAGCATGGTAATAAAATAATGAAAGGGAATATGATGAAAAAAAAAAGAAAGAATGTGTGTGATTGTTCCCCCCCTTTTGCCGTGAATGGAAGAAAGAAAACAAAAAAAAAAGTGTTCATCCTTGAACATCTTTGGCCTAATAGAAGAAAGAAAAGAAGGGAATGAGCTTGGAGAAAATCGGCTATGGAGGCTCACTAGATTAAGCTCAAGAGCCTAGAGGAACAAAGTTGGATAAAGGGAAGGAAAAGTGATTGAATAGCCGTTGAAGTCGTTCGACAACGTCCGAGGTAAGTCTTTGAGTAATGGAGCTTAGATTATGATTCGATTAGATTATGTTTTAAGCAAATCAAAATCATGCTCTTGTATGTAGCTATTGAGCCGGAATGATAATGCTTGATAAGTGACTTGTGTTTGAATTCTAGTTATGAAATTGAAATAGAGATGTATCATGATTTATTGATTGATATGTGCATGGATATTCAGATGATAACCGGGATGAGTCCCGAAGGCATCTGTGCAAGTGACTAATTCCGGGCTAAGCCCGAAGGCAATTGTGCGAGTTATTATATCTGGGCTACGTCCCGAAGGCATTTGTGCGAGTTACTATATCCGGGCTAAGTCCCGAAGGCATTTGTGCGAAGTACTATATCCGGGCTAAGTCCCGAAGGCATTTGTGCGAGTTACTATAACCGGGCTAAGTCTCGAAGGCATTTGAGCAGTAGCTATATCCTGCTAAACCCTGAAGGTACTTGGTTGGGAATGAGTGATCTTGCTGTAATAATTTCAATTAATACGCTCGTAAAATCCCAACGATGAGGTACGTTTCGTATATGCATTTGAGTAGTGATTCCGTTTAAATATTATTCGCTCAGTCGATTAATGAGTTTCCGGCCTTTGGCTAAGTTGATCTTTTTTTGTGTGAATATAAGGGTTGGTAATGTGAAGTAAGTATGATATTGAGAATTTGTGCATATGAAATTATCCATTTAGCCATATGAATGCTACATTGTAGTTGTGTCTAATTTTATGGCTCAAAACTTACTAAGCATTAAATGCTTACTCCGTTTCTTTGAATCTCTGTTTTATAGATTTTGGTTCGTCAGCTATCGGATTCGGGATTTTTGGAAGTCGAAGTCTCCCACACTATCAAAGCCCCTTTTGGTACACTTTTGGTTGAAATTTGAAATGGCATGTATAGGACACCCCTTTTTTTTTGTTATTAGTCAAGTACTTTGGTGTTGTATATATTTGGATAGCCATGCGAAAATGGCTTATATATATTTTGAGCATAATGTTATAATCATCTTGAATGTATATGTTCATTAAGAGGCATGGAAATTTTTGGCAACGATTAGCCATTAGAATGGTTCATCATGATTATATTTTGGGCTAGATATGCTAAAGGGCTAGTTGAATCATGGAAACTATGAAATAGGTAAACTCTACCTTAAAGGTAGATGCTGACAGCAGCAGTGATGTAGATTTGAAAAATCACTAAAAATAGTAGGAATGAAATTAAATAGTGAATAAATTATGTAATCAAACCTTGATGAATCTACTTTCACATGGAAGAAATGAAACGATCATATGAGTTGTATGTTAAGAGATATTTAGGTTTTCGTGAAAGAGGGCCAGAACGGTTTCTGGATTCCCTGTTCCGACTTTGGAAATTCATTATAAATTAACCAGAGATAATTAGAAGTCATGCCTTATATTTATAGATTCCTTTTTGAGTCTAGTTTCATTAGAAACAAACGGAATCAGTATTGAAGCCCTGTACAGGTAGATATCCAAGTCGTAGTGCGTGGAGGTCAGAGTAGTCGAACCCTAAAATAGGGGAGACTTTAACTAATAAACTGTACTAATTGGCCCGACCAAAAATTCTAGAAAAAAATTTTAGATGGATATATGAGTCTAGTTTCAGGGAAAAATTACGAAACTAATTTTCGAGTTTTGGAACTCAAGATATGATTTTTAAGGTGATAGTGACGCAGTTAGTCAACTGTCTGGAAATTTTCCAAATGGACTGTGAGAATAAGTGAATTTAGTCTGTGAACCCCTCGTGTCCGACTCCGGTAACGGTCTCGGGTACGGGGTGTTACACTTACTGACCCATACATATACAAATAAACAATATTCCCTAGATCGCATCCATGCATTATCATATTAACTTATTCACACACCAAACTACCATCATCATTTAACCATCAATAACTATGGGCCATATCATAATGGAATGGGCACATATATGAATAAATGAATTAGCTTACAACCCAATATTCATAATGAGCCACATCTCATGGCCTTATACAAAATAAACCAAATATCAACATAAGTGAACACATTTGGCTAAATGAATATGACATAACAAAAAGACCAACTCCCTATACATGCCACACTCAAAATACTTACATTCACTATACCCAAAAGATTAGTTTGATAGTATGAATCGAGCTCTGACGTCCTTCGATCCTCGAGCTAACTTGATGATACTATAAGAAAAATAGAAAAGAAAGGGGAGTAAACATAAAGCTTAGTAAGTTGCATGTAAATAATTAATAGCCTTAACCAAGCATTATTATCCACATAAACATAACGTAACTTATCACAATGTTATCAAGAATCATAAGTACATTTTAGAACATGTCATTTACATAGTGCACATTAAAACCCATTATCATAATTCATTCATCAACTTCTTAGTGAGATCTCATCATTTTATAATCTCAATTTTTGTGAGTTTGGTGTACATACCTGTACCCTTTCAACATGATCATACATTGTCATCTAGTTGACTTAATCTTGGGATTTCCCGTTGAACCACTTGGAATACTAAAGGATACCTGGGAAATCACAATTCACATAGTAGGATGCCAATGCCATATCCCAGATATGGTCTTACATGGGATCACATACCGATGCCAATGTCATGTCCCAGACATGGTCTTACATGGGATCATGCATATCGATGCCGATAGCCCAGCTATGGTCTTACACGATGTCTCATATTGATGCCAATGCCATGTCCCAGACATGGTCTTACATGGGATCACATTTCGATGCCAATTCCATGTCCCAAACATGGTTTTACATGGGATCACACATATCCTGAATGTTAAGACATTTGTATCCCAACTATTCCTAAGGTTCAATCGGGATATCATGGTACCAATTCTTCGTCGAATTGTCATTGGATCATCATTATTCAATCCGCAAAGACAATCATAGAATTCATACAATATTAAAGCATTTAAATACATAATAACATAATGTTGAATTATTTACACACGAACTTACCTCGGTACAAAATATGGACAATTAATTCGATTTAGTCCAAGATTTTGCTCTTTCCCCGGTCTAGGCCCGGACTCCATTTTTCTTGATCTATAATAGCAAATTTCACTTATTTAATTATCAAATTATTCAACATATCCCATAAATCATATTTTGGCAAAGTTACCATTTTGCCCCTAAACTTTCACATATCCACAAATTAGTCCCTAGGCTTGTAAAATGAAATGTACTTTTTTTCTTTGTTACCCAAGCCTAGCCAAACCAAACGCATACTCATAACATCCCACATTTTTCTTCAATTCAGATTTTTACTACTCTTTTTTTACAACTTTTACAGAAAGGTCCTTTTAGGGGTTTTCATGAAAAATCACTTAGTAAAGATGTTTATCATGTATCAAACTTTTATATTCCTCCATTAAACACCAAAATACATGCATGACACACATGGGTAAGTTTTTGAACATGGACCCTAGCTCAAAGTAATGGTAGAAATAACTAAATCATGCTTCAAGGATCTCAAAAACATAAAGAACATAAAAAAGGGGCTAGGATGTACTTACTTTCAAGCTTGAAAAGTTGAAGAAAAACCCTAGCTATGGTCCTTAGAAATTTCAGCACACCCTTGAAGAAGGTGGACAAGATTTTCACTTCATTTTCCCTTTTAATTCTTTTATTTACTAAATGACAAAAATGCCTTTAAGGCCTTCTTTAAAATTTTGCCCATGCATGCCCATTTTTGTCCATATAAATAGAAATTGGGAAAATTTCTATTTAAGGACCTCTAATTAATAATCTAAAGCCATTTCATACTTAAAGCTTCCAGAATCTCTAATTTTGCAACTTTTGCAATTTAGTCCTAAAATTCAGATTGGACACTTTTTCATGAAATTTCTTCATGAAACTTTCACGCAATAATGAAATCATGCCATAGACCTCAAAATAATCATAAAACAAATATTTCTACTTCAGATTTGTGATCTCAAAACCACTATGCTGACTAGGCCCAAAATCAGGATGTTGCAGTGACAATGAGATAAAATAGGATTGTATTGAGTGAACGAATTTAACTCAAAAGAATCAAAGATATCATATTAGGGTAACACACACATGACTAGGCCATTGGACAAAGTAGTTGGAAGAATTGCTTTCATAAAGAGTATATAATAAGGAGTTTTTAATCATGGTACTTCTTGTGGACTGACTCCATGATTAAGTAATTATGAATTATCAAAACGATATTTCTGGACATAATTACAATTACTAGAGCCTAATTGTATATGTCCAATTTGTCCCTCCGCTAGCTTAACAAAAGTTCGATTGAACTGCTTTTGAATTAGAAGAAAATTCTACGACTTTGGAAATAATTTAATGAGTCAATTTATTCGATGTGGAATTAAGTTGGGTAGTCCGACGAATTGTTCAACTAGAGAGTTTGATTAAAAAATTCTCTTGAAAAGTTAATTTGGAAAATCTAAGTGACTTTTGAAAAAATTAATTTTGATCAAGTAAAATTAAAGTAATTAAAATTAATATAATATTTTTGGAGATTAATTTTCAAGTCAGACAATTGGCAAAATAGGTAATTGAACTAGAAAATGGACCTTAGATTATAAATAGGGTCCGAGAGGCCAAAACCGAGACCAAGATCAAAAATGGATGAATTGAGCTGTTATGTGAAATCGGGCTAACGATCACACCGGTGGCTGGATTGGACCGATTGAGCCGTAATTTGGCTTGGATCGAACCACTAGAAATTGAACCAACTCGGGGTAACGACGGCTGCTACAATGCCCAACATATGGTTGGCAACAGTGGTTATTCGGTGGTTAAGTAGTGAAAGAATTACAATCCTACGGAGGCTTTACCAGAGAATTTACTTTCAAATTAACTATTCTAAAATAATATTATTTTAATAGATTTTATATTTAATTTAATTTAATTTAATACTTGTCTTAATAGTATTTTATTAATTTAATATTTATCTTGTAGATAAATATTCTATTAGTTTAATAAGATTTAATATTAAATTTAATCTAATATTTATCTTGATAAATATTATATTAATTTAATATTAAAATTATTAAGTTTAATAATAGTTGAACTCTCTAAACTCTCTGTACGTAAAGAGAGGCTTGGGTCATTGTGTACACACACTTGAATTCAAGAGAAAGTTTTAGAGAGACAATTTTTTGAAGAAATTATTTCATAAGATTTCTAGAGATATTTTTCTTATTTACAATTTGGCCCAAAATTTTAGAAAAATTGCAAAACAACCCCACTGGTAATTTTTGTGAAAATTTTTCTGATTCGAAATGAGCCAACACTCGACAAACGTGAGTTTGAGGGTAGTGGAGAAGACTACTTAGTTGAATTGAAAATATACAATTTTGATTAAGTGTTTATTACTTTAGATATCACAACCAAGTCCTTGTTTTAGAAATTTTTTTAAATACTCTAGTTTTTTCTTAAATTTATTTTTTGTTATGTTTTCCAAACTGATCGCGTGATTTGTAACAAGTAATAAATATTTATAAAGAAGATCAAACCTAGACTAACTATTATCACGACAAAAAGGCAAGCGCACCTATCGAACAATAGTATAGTAATGGCAAGACTGAGATATCGTACCCAAGGGAACCAAAAGTACTAGTAATAACTATCTTTTTATTATCTAGCCTAAGAATAAAATGGTTTGTTTATTAAAATAATTATCTAAACTAATTAACTAATTTAATTAAAGCAAAGAGGAGATTTGGAAAAAGACTTGAAGAAAAGAAATTGATAAAGATGACACCCAAGGAGGAATCCACCTAGATTTCACTTGTTATCTGACTCTGAACCAAACGATTTATTCACTTGACTTGATCCGTGAGATTCCCCAACCTATGTTATTATCCCTTTCGAGACTAATAATGTCTAACCCTCAGTTGAATTAATCGAAATTTCTTTCTTAATTAAAACTCCTAGGGAAGCAGTAAATCACTCTATAGACTCCCATATTAGGTTTCACCCTAATGCGGCAAAATCTCGTAACCCTATTTCTAGGCGTTCGATCAACTCCGCTTAATTATGCCAAATCTACTCTTAGGCAGGGTCTATTCCTCCTCTGCATAAGCACATCAAATCATGAATTAATACCCGGAATATTAACTCAAGCATTAAGAACACATAATTAAGAACAAATCAAGTATTTATCATACAGTTCAGATAATAATAACAAGATCCATCATAGGTTTTATCCCCCTTAGGTATCTAAGGGGTTTAGTTCATAATAAAATAAGAGTACATCTCAAAAGTATAAAAAAATGAAGAAAACACTAAAACCCCTGAAGGAATTCTAAGAGAGATCTTTAGTCTTGGAGTAGCTCTGGCTTTTGGGATAGATCGCCTGGCTTCCTTCAAGTAATTCCTGGCGTGTAGTTCTGTATTCCAGAAAAGTTCTGGAAGAGGCCCCTTTATTAGGTCACACTTAGGGTGTTTATATAGGCTTTGGATTAGCTTTCTTCCTCTCTAAGTATCCTTTTTTCGTGTAAAATACAACTCTTTGAAAAAGGGACACGCCTGTATGCGACGACAGTGTGACTTGATTGCCAGGCCGTGTTTGATTTGTTAAATTGCACACGACCGTGTGGGCTTAATGGCCAGGCCGTGTGAATCATGAAAACCTTGGACGACACCCCTGAAGGCCATGGGCGTGTGAGATGCCCGTGTGGCAAGGCTTAGGCCATGTCATCTTCTCGATTTGGTCCGTTTTGTCCCTTTTTTGCTCGTTTTTGGCTCCTTTTGACTCTTGGTGCTCTCCTAAGTACAAAACATGAAATAATCGGATTAAGAGCACCAAAATCCACAAATCTTGTAGTAAACATCTATAAATATGCTAAGTATTTAGGGTAAAACTATGTATAACTTGGCGTTTATCAAATACCCCCACACTTAAGCATTTGCTTGTCCTCAAGCAAAACTTTTATTTACTGCTAGAATTCATTCCTTTCAATCGCATAAGCATTACTAATAATGTTACAAATTATTCCACGGAAAGTCATACAACGAGAATTCAACTATAGGGACTTTAAAAACCTCAAACAATCTAAATCGAATACTTTGATAACAAAATTATAGGTAATCTCCTCCCTTCAAGTAATTAACTTTAGTCCTAAATATACAAGAGATGACATCCTCACTAAAAATTCACTCAAATCACTCAAAGTGTTTAAGGTTCAAGATTAAGCACTCGATTGTCTAACTTGAAAAGTTATTACCATAGGCTTGCAGGAAAATCAAATCTCCACCACTTGTAACTAATATGATACACTAATCAAAAGGTCTTTGGATGATTGTAATAGGGTTTAGGTTACAGGTATGGATACAAGCTGAAGAGACAAGGGTTAGAATCGAGATAATTTCAATATATTACCCCACTATAAAAAACTTAATTATTGAACCACAAACAAGTATCTAGATCTATTTTACATGAGTCCATGACAACTTTAGCTTGCTGAGAATTACAATAATAATACTGAGTTTTTTTTAAGAACAATCAAGTCAATACAAAATAGAAATCATACTTCATGATTCGTAAACAAAAAAAATGGTGAACATAGTGAGGTAACAATATTAAATTTAATCTCGATAAAAAGGTAAATTAAGTAAGAAGATTTCAACAATAATGGGTTAATGGGTTAATGATAATGGTTAATCAATAAGAAAGGTTAGTGGGCTCAAAGGGGGGTTCACTAAGGGTTTAATTATGTGGGAAGGCTTTTTATGGAGTAAATGGGTTAAATCCTAAGTGCCTTTATCATCTTAGTATATTAAATCATATGTGTGATCTCGACATGTATAATTGAAGCAAGTTCTAGAATAACAGTTCAATGTTGACACACTCAAACCACAAAAGAAGTGAGCAAGAAAGAAAGCTATATGCTCAAAAGGCTCAAAAATCTCACCAAAAATTTGGGTTTTTGATGTCATTCCTGTATACTTAAGATTTCAAGATAATACCTCAATTTAGGAAAATAGTCTAAAAATTTTAGTTCTCAAAATATCAACTTATCATGCTCGATTCTCTAATGTCGTATAATCAAATAATCATGCATAATTTCCATGGTTTAATTCATGACATATCAACAATAATTATAGATCAATCAAAATTCATTCGATCAAGATTATGAGAAAATTACTTAAGCACAAGACCAAATTCAGGGATTTGAGAATAATGCAAAAAGTTATGTTTCATGTTCACCCCCCACTTAAAATGTACATTACCCTCAATGTACAAAGATAGATTATTCAAAATAAAGAAAATCATAAGAGGAAAGGAGATGAAACTCCCTGTTATATGGATACGGAGCTTGATTCTGAGGTGGAGTGTTTGGGGAAAGTAGTAGCTGCCATTGTTCTTGGCTAGATGAAGAAATTGGGTCGTTGAACATGGCACTCGTGAGGTATTGTTTCCCATTTGTTTCCTCATTCCGTAAAATATTCCTAGCAACTTTGCTTGGAAGTTTGTTGAATCATGAAGAGCTTATTAAGAGTTGGTGTGGAAGAGAGTGTAGTGGGATTACTTGTTAGAAATACCAGAAAATGAAAAAAATAAAATTTACTAATATAGATATGTCTTTCAAAATAAAAAATTGAAATGAAAAGAAAAAGAAAAAGAAAAAGAAAAAGAAAAATAATAATAATAAAATAAAAATAAAATAAAAAGATAGGAGGATTCAATGATCCTCGTCAGTAGGGCCCTCAGGTGGTGGCGTTGTGGTGGCGATGTGAAAGTGCTGGTACAGCTGCTGTATCATGGCCTGCATATCGTCCATCTGTCAGTCCCATCATCGATCTCGCTCGTGAATCATCTTGAACTGTGTAGTGCAATACTGCTCGAAGTGGGCGAGTCGGTCGGAAAGGTGTGCCAATGAAGCAGCCGCATGATCTGGTCGTTCCCTAGGTGGCGTGGTGGAAGGCTCCTCATACTGTGGGAGAACATTATCAGGAATGTCCTCAAGATCCTCCTCGTCAATGGCATGAGAGAGACTGTACTGAGGAGGATCGATCCTACGTTGGCGCTCAATCATCCTCATGTGTAACATAGTCGTGATGCCCTGTGGGGACATCTGACCTATCAGTGTAAGCATTGATGACTGGGCCACGGTGTTGAGGAGGCCGAAGTGTCTGGCAAGGCGCATCAAGTAGGGGTCAATGGAGATCACTCCCTTCCTGTGCCGCTTGGTCTGATAGCGAATGGCGAAAGAAATGAAGTATGCCAAGTCAGTCACGTGTGCATTCGCCATGCACTATAAATAGTAGGCGTCGTGGGTGTTAACAGCGCCGGTGCTCTCTCTCCTCCCAGTTAATGTGTGTGCCAATATGGCATGGAGATACCGTAGGGAAGGGGGGGAGAGCTGAGGCCTTCGAGCAGCTAAGGTCGTAGGTGGAAGAGAGTGGTGCCAAAGCTTTCCAGCACAAGGAGGGAGAAATGTGGATATTGCGTGGTTGTGCATTCATGTCCTCTTCCTCCATAAACTCATAGGTGTAAAGTCCCAAAGCGACTCCAAACTCTGGGACACTCATTGCGCAAACTAGACCGCTTAATCGAAAGTGAATGGTGCCTGGGTCGTCATTGTTCGTCATCACCACCTGTAAATGAAACGTAGAGCATAATTCTAAAGTTAGTTCTAAATAAGTGGGCTCGGTAATAGCAAAGAACCGTTCCCATGGGTCTGTGGATAGGAGGGTACGAATGGCATCAACTGGCTGGACTTGCTCTACGGCAGCCCAGTCAATGCAGCAACCTGTACTGAGTGGTCATGCGCGTAGTATCTGAAATAGCTCCTCCTACAAAGCTTACGAAAATTCAAGAACGAGTGCCGAACTTCGGCTGTAGCATGTACTGTGGAAAAACCCGGTCCCCTATGTCTCTTTAAGGATGAGACCGCGGCCTTCTTGCCTCTCGATGATGACATAATGTTTTTGATAATACATGAGCATTAATAGAATCCAAGATACATCAATAGTTAAGCAAGAGGCCTAAAACTAGTATATGCTATTTAGTAACTTAATTCAAATATAGAAAATTCTAAAGCAAATTCCTAAATTGTCTAAAACATATTTGTAGTAGTAACAATATCTATGTAAAGCATGTAGAATACTAATGTAGCAACACAAATTTGAAAAATAAGGTTGAGAAAGTGAACCAAAGGCTGCTGTAGGGTGGTGCACGGGCGTGTTGGTGTCGAGCACGGGCGTGTGACGCGGGGATATAGTCGTGTGAAGGAAAAATGGAGGGTATAGAGAGGGGAAAGTGGGGATTAATGCACGGAAAGTGGATTTGAGGGTGGTTTGGGGGTTGGGGAAGTGAGAATCTGGGGAATGGTGGCTGGAATTGGGATTAGGGAATGGGGAAGGGTAGATTTCAGCTAGGGTTTTGAAAAGGGGAAAAAGATGAACAGTGGTTTGCGTATATAGGGGAGGCTCACACGGCCTAAGGCCACACCTGTGTACTTTGAGGATGAGCCGGTGTTTTTTAAATTTTGCGAGTTTGGTCATGCCCGGCTACTATCCCACGCCTGTGTGTCTTGGGCGTGTGTCAAACATGGCCATGTCGCACGACCGTGCCTAGCTTTGTTCGCTTCTCCCATGCTCGTGTGTTATGGTAGCACGCCCATGTATTGTTGTACACGGCTGAACGGCACGGGCGTGTTTCACCCCCGTGTTGAAGAAACAGAATCGAGCCTTGTCTCTGGAACGCTCATGGTTTTCCATTCCCACGCCCGTGGTCTCCTATCAAGTTCACCCACGGCCTTGTCGTACGACCGTGGGGATGTATCGCACCCCGTGTTTTGGGGAAATCATGTCCTGCTTCACCATGGCCATATCGCACGGTCGTGTCTCTTCCTCTATTTGGCCATGGCTTTAGGCACGCCCGTGTGCCTTGCCGTGTGTACTGAAAAACTTTGCAATTCAAAAATTAAGTTAATGATTCAAAGGATTAGAAATTAAAAATAAAGAAATCAAAATATGTTAGTGCTCGGGTTGCCTCCCGAGAAGCACTTATTTATAGTCTAAGCTCGACTTACCTCTCCGTTGAATGATCATGGTGGTTTGAGGAGTTCATACTCCTCATTCCTGCTGTCAATCTTACAATAAGGTTTTAATCGAGTGTTGTTTACCTTAAAAGTGCCGAACTTGGGATGAATCACCTCCACCGTACCGAATGGAAAAATACTAAGTACCGTAAGAGGGATTTCCTCATTTGGTGTGGTAGTGATAATGTGGGGATCTGCGGCATCTAGTAAGACTTTATCGCCAACCTTAAGTTGATTAAGAGAGGTATCGGGCTTGTTTTGGCGTAGTCTCGGTTTATCATGTGTTCTCGGATTGTGTGCTCGCCATTCATCTATCTCCTCTATTTGAAACCTTCGTTCCTCATGGGTGTTTTTGTTCGCTACTTGATAATAATGCTCTGTCTCCGTTGTCTTGGTTCGAGGAGGTTCCTGCAAGAACGATTGAATATTAGTTTTGTCATCGAAAAGTTTCATAGCATTATCTTGAGTCTTAGAGGTTTTGACTGAATCGCATGCTTGGAGTGTTACTACGTCATCTCCTGCACGAAGTGTTAACCCTCCTGTGCCTACATTAATAATGGTTCTGGCAGTTGCTAAAAAGGGTCGTCCTAAAATTAAAGGTACCTCGTTATCCTCATCCGTATCTAAGACGACAAAGTCTATTGGGTAAATAAATTTATCAATTTTAACAAGAACATCTTCAATAATACCTTTAGGAAATCTAACTGTTTTGTCAGCCAATTGTATGCTCAGCCTAGTCTATTTGGGTTTACCGAGACCTAGTCGTTTAAACATTTTATACGGCATAACATTTATACTTGCCCCTAGATCAGCTAAAGCATTATTCACAGATAAACTACCAATTAGGCAAGGATAAAACTCCCTGGATCTTTCAATTTGTTAGGTAGCTTATTCTTTAGAATAGATGAGCAGACTACATTGAGTTCCACATGCGATGTAGCGTCTAATTTTCTTTTATTTCTCAGAAGTTCCGTTAAGAATTTTGCTGAGTTGGGCATCTACGACAGAACTTCAATAAATGGAAGTTAATATGTAATTTCTTTAAGAGTTTGACAAACTTACCGAATTGTTCTTCTGTTCTGTCTTTCGTCATCGCTTTAGGGTATGGCACACGCAGTTCACAATACATACTTACCTGTTTGGGATCATCGTCGTTTACCTCTTCTCGACCTTTGTTCATCGCGTTGTCTTGCTGTAATTTTGGCTCCGGTGCAATGAATCCTTCCTTATTTTGAGTACTAATTGCATTGAGGTATTCCCTCGGATTAGGTTCAATATTACTTGGTAGGCTACCTTGTGGTCGTTCGGAGATTAGATTGGATAGCTGGCCTATTTGAGTTTTGAGTCCTTGGATTGATGCTTGTTGATTCTTAAGTGCTTTCTCGGTATTTTGGAAACGGGTTTCTAACACCAAGATGAATTTAGAAAGCATCTCTTCAAGGTTTGGTTTCCTCTCTTGTTGATAAGGTGGCTATTGAAAACTCTGAGGGTTCTGTGGCTTTTAATTCCCTTGATCACTCTAGGAGAAATTTGGGTGGTTCCTCCAACCTGCATTATAAGTATTACTGTATGGGTTATTTTGAGATCGAAAGTTATTGTTACCCATATAGTTGACTTGTTCTTCTTCAGTTGTAGGATTGAAGGGTTGGTATTCTGTATGCACACCTCCGCCACTTGAGTCACACCTCATTACTGGATGTACCTGCGTGGAACCAAGTAAACCGTCAATCTTTTTATTGAGAAGTTCTACCTGATTAGAGAGCATGGTGACTGAATCGATGTTATAAACACTAGCTATTTTCGTTGGCTTTGTCCTCATAACTAGCCACTGATAGTTATTCAGTGACATCTCCTCTATAAATTCATAGGCATCTTCCGGTGTTTTATTATTGATGGTTCCGCTAGCAGCTGCGACAACCATTTTCCGAGTCGAGGGATTCAGGCCATTGTGGAATGTTTGTACTTGAAGCCAAAGCGGTAACCCACGGTAACCCATACATCGTAAAGTGTTTCTAAATCCATCTACACAAAAGAAGAGATATCATTATGTAATTTAGCCGTTTTAGCCGGCGGAAAATATTTTAGTAAAAATTTCTCGATCATTTGTTCCCAAGTAGTGATAGACCCTCGTGGTAACGAGTTCAACCACTGTTTAGCTTTGTTTCTCAGTGAAAAGGGAAACAACCAAAGAAGTATGGCATCATCAGAAACGCCATTGATTTTAAATGTATCGCAAAATTCCAGAAAGTTCGCTAAGTGAGCGTTGGGATCTTCATCCTGCAAACCATCAAACTGAACAAACTAATGTATCATCTGAATAGTGTTAGGTTTTAATTCAAAAGTATTTGCAGCTACAGCAGGTCTAACTATGCTAGATTCAGTTCCTGTTAAAGAAGGTTTGGCATAATCATACATAGTATGTAGAGTAGGATTTTGATTATCGCAATTGTAGGAGGTAGCTAATTGCCTTGGTTTTCAACCATCTCGTCGGTTGGGGGTTCAGTATTGTCTTCTCGCTTGTTATTTGTGTATCGTAAGCAACGCCTTATTTCTCTTTGATTTCTACGGACTATGCGATCGATTTCTTCATCAAAAAGTAATGGTCCTGACGGGTTTTTTCTAGGTATAAACTATAAAAACTTGCTAAGAGAAAAAATAAAGAAAAAAAAGTAATTTAATAAATAATAATAAACTAAAATTAAATTGCAAGAAAAATAAATGGCTAAAGTAATAAAAATTTAGTGTTCCTAATATTTTAGTTCCCCAGCAACGGCGCCAAAAACTTGATCGCGTGATTCGTAACAAGTAACAAATATTTATAAAGAAGATCAAACCTAGACTAACTATTATCACGACGAAAAGGCCAGTGCACCTATCAAACAATAGTATAGTAATGGCAAGACCGGGATATCGTACCCAAGGGAACCAAAAGTACTAGTAATAACTATCTTTTTATTATCTAGCCTAAGAATAAAAGGCTTCGTTTATTAAACTAATTATCTAAACTAATTAACTAATTTAATTAAAGCAAAAAGGAAATTTGGGAAAAGACTTGAAGAAAGCAATTGATAAAGACGACACCCAAGGAGGAATCCACCTAGATTTCACTTGTTATCTGACTCTGAACCAGGCGATTTATTCACTCGACTTGATCCGTGAGATTCCCTAACCTATGTTATTATCCCTTTCGAGACTAATAACGTCTAACCCTCAGTTGAATTAATCAAAATTTCTTTCTTAATTAAAACTTCTAGGGAAGCAGTAAATCACTCTATGAACTCTCATATTAGGT
The DNA here is from genome assembly GCF_007990345.1 of Gossypium hirsutum. Classification (NCBI taxonomy): domain Eukaryota; kingdom Viridiplantae; phylum Streptophyta; class Magnoliopsida; order Malvales; family Malvaceae; genus Gossypium; species Gossypium hirsutum. The sequence continues at coordinate 58,037,827 of NC_053425.1, read as the reverse complement.
TTCACCCTAATCCGGCAAAATCTTGTAACCCTATTTCTAGGCGTTCTATCAACTCCGCTTAATTATGCAAAATCTACTCTTAGGCAGGGTCTATTCCTCCTCTGCATAAGCACATCAAATCATGAATTAATACCCGGAATATTAATCAAGCATTAAGAACACATAATTAAGAACAAAAATAGTATTTATCATACAGTTCAGATAATAATAACAAGATTCATCATAGGTTTTATCCCCCTTAGGTATCTAAGGGGTTTAGTTCATAATAAAATAAGAGTACATCTCAAAAGTATAAAAATAACAAAACATGAAGAAAACTCTAAAACCCCTGAAAGAATTCTGAGAGAGATCTTTAGTCTTGGAGTAGCTCGGGCTTTTGGGATGGATCATCTATCTTCCTTCAAGTAATTCCTGGCGTGTGGTTCTGTATTCTAGAAAAGTTCTGGAAGAGGCCCCCTTATTAGGTCACACTTAGGGTGTTTATATAGGCTTTGGATTAGCTTTCTTCCTCCCTAAGTATCCTTTTCCGTGTAAAATACAACTCTTTGAAAAAGGGACATGCCTGTGTACCACAGCCGTGTGACTTGATTGCCAGGCCGTGTTCGATCCGTTAAATTACACACGACCGTGTGAGCTCAATGGCCAGGCCGTGTGAATCGTGAAAACCTTGGTCGACACCCCCGAAGGCCACAGGCGTGTGAGATGCCCATGTGGCAAGGCTTAGGCCGTGTCATCTTCTCGATTTGGTCCGTTTTGTCCCTTTTTATTGCTCGTTTTTGCTCCTTTTGACTCTTGGTGCTCTCCTGAGTACAAAACATGAAATAACCAGATTAAGATCACCAAAATCCACAAATCTAGTAGTAAACATCCATAAATATGCTAAGTATTTGGGGTAAAACTATGTATAATTTGGCATTTATCACAAACCATATTTTCCAACAATTTGTATCAGAGTCAGTTGTGTTCTCTTTATAAGTATAAACAGATAATCGAAATAAATTTCTCTTCTTCTTAAATGATTTGATTACATAGAAAGTGACATTCTTTAGATCTTATGCATGTTTTGAGTTATGTATGGGAATAGATGAGATATTATATATTTGTTATATAAATTTGTTTCCAAGGTTGTGGTTCTTAGGAAATACTGTGGACTATTATCTCCACATATGACTTTTTTTTAATTCATAGAATTCTTATGAGCTGAAAACGGACATAGGACTTAAATGTAATTTTTCCAAAAGGAGTTCATGACGAGGAGAAGATGGAGCGATGGTAATTGAAGACCCAAGGAATGCCTTGTGGTGAAAAACTATGTAATTTTTTTTCTGGAAATAGAACCATGGAAACTTTGGCTGACAATTTTATTTTAATTACCTATCTCCTTATATATCTGTTTTTATAATTGTTTATAATATTTATAATATGTAATGTTATAATTCTAATATATATGAGATGATCCATAGTTGATCAATTTAAAAAATAGTAAGTGTGGTAATGAGAAAATACATGTGTTGTATTGTTCTATTTACTTTTTTATGTTATTCGATTACTGTGAGAAGTCTAGTAATGAGAAGATGCATGTCTAGGATTGGCTCTGGCTAGGAAAGACTTGGTTTTTAAGTGGTCAAATTTGATTCACCTCTCTTTCCTAGGACCCTACCTGGTACACGGTTCAAATTCACTTATTTGGTTTTTCCCTTAAAAGAAAAACTATACTAAATCAAAATTGTTTGTTTTATGATTGATTGATTCTTGTGAATGAATGAATGTAAATATTATAAAATCATCATAACATGTCATGCATATATTGGAAGCATGTCATATAGATTAGGAAAGAATGCCATTAAGACTATTGTATTATCATTCTTGAAATATGGGATAAAAAAACCTTGCATGTTATTTTAAAATATTGAGTGGAAGAAGGTCCTTGAACCAGACCTACGTCCTCTATTGATGGTCCCTAAGTGATAGCATGATAAAGTTTCGAGTCGGTTCCTACCTTGGCCACACCCCAAGGTAAACTTTATCATGTGAGTTCACTAGATGATATTTCCTTTTAAGGACAACTAGCCATGCATGACTCTCAGTAAGATTGTCCCAAGATGACTCACAAATGAAAGTGTGTTCATGATGGGTGCTGAGTCAATGGTTACACACTCAAGACCTTTTCTTGCTAAATATTTTCCTAAGAAATGATATTTAAGTTAGAGCTGATGGCCCACTACAACAAAACAGGTTTTTAGCGGCGTTTGAATAGAAATCGCCAATAAAGATTGAGTATTAGCGGTGCTTCCTCAAAACGCCGCAATAGATCAAGCATTGGCGGCGTTGTCAAGAAACGTCGCTAAAAGACTTAGCCGAACGACGTCGTTTAAATTGAGCTTCCGTGGCATTAGCAGCGCTTCCATAAAAACGCTGCAAAAGATCGAGCAGTAGCAGTGTTTTTAGGAAAGCACCGCTAAAAGATTAAGGCGAATGACGTCGTTTAAATTGACCTTCTGTGGCATTAGTGGCACTTTCAGGAAAAAGCTGCTATATGTCGAGTAGTAGTGGCGCTTTAATGAAAACGCTGCAAATGTGATGGGCAAAATGACGACGTTTGTAGTTGAGCTATACTGGCATTAGCGGTGTTTGTTGTAAAACGCCGCAATATATCTATCATTAGCGGCGTTTTTCACTAAAATGCCGCAAATATGTTTAAGATTGAGCAAAAACGTTAGCATTTTTATATATGCGTGTTAGTTGCGTTTTGGGTTATAAATGCCGCAAATATGTCAAAATTTTAAATTTTTAATATATATATTTTTTATCAAAATAGAACAAATAACTTATAAGTACGTTATGATGTATTTTAAATTTTTTTATATTTTAATCAAAATACAACAAATATTTTTAAAATTTTATTATATTTTTAACGATATCATTAATCATTTTATAATTATAACATTATGCTAGAGAGAATAATGATATGAATTTTATCATCATATATTTTAAACTAATATTAGATATAAAAGTATTTTGGTAATTATATTAGGCAGGCAAATTTTATTTAAATCAATCTCGACTAGACCCAAATAATTTTGAAATTAGACCGCTTAAAACTCAATTTAAAAAAAAATCTATTGGCCAAGTTAAAACCTAAATATAACGAATGAATTAAACATCAATTTAGCTTAAAAAAAAACTAAAGCACTACATTATTTGGCCATTTTATGGTTTAGGGTGTACAATTTAAGGTTTAAGGTTTAAGATTTACTATTTAAAGGTTTAGGGATTATGTTTATGACTTATGGTTTAAAGGTTGGGGTTTAAGGGTTATAAGTTAGTGGTTAGGGGTTTAGGGGTTATGGGTTAATGGTTGAGGGGTTTAGGCTTAGGGGTTATTGTTTTGTGGTTTAGGGTTTAGGGGATATAGTTTAGGGTACTTTAGTAGGGGATATAGTTTCATGGTTTAAGGTTTAAAGTATTGATTAACTAGTGTTATTATTTTGTAGTTTAAAGATTAGGGGATATAATTTAGGGTTATGATTAATTCATACATTTTATGGTTAAGGCTTAGGGGTTATTGTTTTGTGGTTTATGGTTTAGGGGATATAGTTTAGGGTTTAGGGGATATAGTTTAGAGTTTAAGGTTATGAGGAGAAAGTTTAATGGTTTAAGGTTTAGGGTTTTGATTAATTAGTTTAATAATATTAAGTATTTTGATTAATTAATAATATTATAAAAATATAGAGACTAAATGATATTAAAAATTACTAGCGTTTTATACAAAAATGTCACAAATATCCATCGATTGCAAAACACCGTCGTTTGAAACTTTGTTATTAATGGCGCTTTTAGTAAAAAAGCCACAAAAGGTATGAATTATCGGTGTTTTTCCAAAAAACGCCACAAAGTTCTGTCAATAGAAACGTCGTCGTTTACATCTTTTTTTAGTGGCACATCCTATAAAATGCCACAAATATCTATCAAGAGATCGCAGACGGCATCGTTTTGTGTTTTGTTATTAGTGGCGCTTTCTTTCAAATGCCACAAAAAGTATGAATTACCAGCGTTTATTCGAAAACGCCACAAATATCTTTGAAGAGATAGAAAAATGTCATCATTTTCATCCTTTTTATTAGTGGCATGTTTTATTAAAAGCTTGAAAAGGTTGGAATTACGGACGTTTTTGAAGGAAACGCCACAAATATCTTTTAGGAGATTGTTGCAAAACGTCATCGTTTTTATTCTTTTTATTAGTGGCGGTAGTCTGAAACGTCGCAGAAGGCTTGTATTAGTGGCGTTTTCTGAAAGCGCCGCAAAGTTTTACTCATTTTTAACTTAAATGACGTCATTTTTGTGAGGCCCGAATTTGCTTTACTTTCTGCCATAGTGGATTTCCCTGATTTCCCCCCAATTTCCCCCAACTTCTTGTTCCCAAAATTTTTTACCCTAGTTTCCCAACATCCAATCTTCTCTCCTCAGTTTTAGAAGGAAACTCTTCGCCTCTTCTCTCCGCCGACGCATCTTCTCTCCTCCGTCGCCGCTGGAAATTCAGTTTGTAGAGGTATTTTACTCTTAAAAGCTACGAAGTTATTAAGTTTGATTTCATTTTATGATTTAGATTGCATTTTATTTTGTTAGTCTTAGAATTGCTTATGCAAAGAAGATGCAAACAGTGGTATGATGTGGAATAATGAAATAGTTTTTGTTGAAAGTTGTGTAATTTGTCAGTGGATTGTTCAATTTTTTTGTTGACATTTCTTGCTTCATTCGGTTGAACCACCACCCACCTTTTTTTTAGTTTCTTCCTTGGCCAAGTTGTTGTAACAATATTTGGGCAACCCTTTTTTGTGTTTAAAATATTATGTATTTATATCAAATTTTAAATTGATAATACTATGTCGTGATATGTTGTTGTGTTTACTGTTATTTTAGTTTATTTATTTTTATTGTATATGTATAATGTATTCCAGCACCCATTTTTAGAAAATTGATTAACCTAAAACCCGTATATATATGGCCAATTTGCTTTCTATTTATGTTAGTGTAGTTTGCCTATGATGGAGGAGTGAAACAGAGAATAAGTGATGAAAGAGTTTACAACTTTAAGACAGTTTTGAATTGTTTCCCAAATATTTTTCTCTTAAAAATCTCATCTTTGAATATTATTTGAATATCGGGACCATATTTTATTTATAAAAGTTAATGAAATCTACAATCCAACTGGTTTTTGACCTATCTGATTTCAGCTTAAGAGTCTTGAAATTCTTTTCATATCGCGATTCCGTCCATAAATACTTACAAGTAAAGGAAAATTAAGTTATGTTATTTTTGTAAAGCGATTTAAGCTATGATTTTAAATAAAACTTCAATTTAAAAAAAAAAGATTGATGGATGATAAATAACTTTAAATTAAGTTTAATTAAAAATAATTAATTTTATGATTATTATATATTTAAATATACTTTATATATTATAAAGTTATATTATTTATATGAATCTTTAAAACTGTATATTTTTATATTCAGAAAATTATAATAATAAATTTTAATGGCTGCTTCCATTTTAATGGCTGCTTTTTCAATTTTTCCGTTGATTACAAGTAAATTTCGGTAGCCCTCTGCATCGCTGTTGGCAGCCCTTTGCTGCATCTCCATCGGCAACCCACTGCTGCTACTCCATTTTCTGCCATCCACTTTTTTGTTATCTGCCATAGCGTGAGTTCTTTTTTCTAAAAAGTCAGTGAATAAATGTTGGCTAATTTTATTTTTTTTGAAATTAAAGTTGTTGGAAGAGCTGTCCAAAGCAGGACATGATTCCTATGATTACCAAATATTAATGCTTGTTTAATTGGAGTGTAAATGTTGTCCAAAAGAGGGTTGGTTACTTATGTTTTGTCGTATTTAATTTCTTCTGCAAATATGTTAAATTCACTGTCAAATGTGAATTCAATATCTATATGCAGGTATTATATGTTTAAGTGTGTGATAATTATTAATTAGGGTAAGTTGTTGACACAATATATCATTAATCTATTCTATTATCTTGTTTTCTTGTTGAGTGGAGCTATTGATCAATTAATGAATTGATATAGTTTATTCAAAATAGGGCTTCATAATGAATTAGTAGTACCAAATCCTTGAATAATTTATAGTTAATTTTCTGTTTGGTACTTCAATTTTTTTAACAATAGAAATGGACAATGGGCAATGGAAGTAGAGATGACATCGTCAAAAGATCAGAAACTTTACCTTTTCCAGAACAAAACTTAAATGAAAATATCCCTAGTACTAGTACACAATTTCAATGGGTTCGTCAAGATGTGGATGAAGATATTTACGAATTATGATGTAGTAAGATTTTATGATTTTTTAATTATATGTAATATTATAATTTTAATCTTGCTCATGTTATATAATTTAACTATTTTATATGTACTATTATTGTTGTAATTTGTTACTAAAATTTCAACTATTTTATGTGTATTGCAGGAAAAATGCATAGAAGAAGATTACGAGGTTTAAGTATTGTCCAGAATACTTCAAATTCGGGAGAAGAAAATAGTGAACAACAGACAGTTATTGGATCTTCGAATGTGCCGGAGACACTTGACGAGCCTACAGAATTTCAAAGTAATGTTAAGTTTATTTTACATGTGTGTTGACTTTTATTATTGATTTATTTTTCATTTTTAATATAAATAATAACATATCGTTTTTTAGCTGAAAGTGGTGGGATGCGTAGAGGTCGAGGATGTACGCTACTTAAAGATTTATACGACTTAAATCCTGTCGAGCGTGTCAAAGTAAGTAGAAACAGTCATGGTTAGCCTGTTGGATTTGAAGCTCGACTTTTAGCAGGCTATTTGGGCATTATAGCACGAAATGCCAATATGTTGCCCATCAACTACGAATCATGGCATCACATGCCTGATAGCAACAAAAATCAAGCTCTCGATAATATTAAGGTAACAAAACATCTAATTGTTATTTATAATACTTCGGTTTAAGTTTCATTTATATTTACATTCTAAACTTGTGTTTTTTTAGGAGAGATTTGCTTTAGAGGTCTCGGATGACTATATCAAGAAGGCATTGGGTAAAAAATGGAGAGACCATAAAAGCACTTTGAAAAAACAATATTTTAAGAAAGACATAAGCCTCGAAGAAAAATTGTGAAATGTCCCGCCGGGAATGCTGAGGTACCAATGGGAAGATGCGGTTAGATTCTGGAATTCAAAAAAAGGAGAGGTATTACGTACTTCCAAATTCTTATAAATTTTTTGGTATATAGTGTTTACCATATACGTAATAATAATTACATTATGTAGCACCGTGAGCGAGTTGGAACAAGTAGCAGGCAAAAACAAAAATTCACACACACGGTAGGGTCGAGAAGTTTCGCTTCTGTAGCTGAGGCCGAGGTATTATGAATTTATTAATTCTATCAAATATTAATGACCTTCTACTATTAAATAATATTTTTACTACTATATTGTAGGAAGTCTCGTCTGGTCAAAAAGTTGGACGCCTTCAGCTTTTTAAGATTACGCATAGGAAGAAAGATGAATCTCATATGACATCCGAAGCTGGACAAATTATGGTATATTTACTTAATAAAATTTGATTTATTATAAATAATTATAATTTTTAATTATAATAGTTTAATTCGTCGTTAATAGCTTTAAATAATGTTAAGTTATGTTGCATTCCTTTTTATTATATATTTCTTTTCTAACTCTTTGATTGATTTATTAGGAGAAACTAAAAGAGAAGAAGGCGGAGTATGAAATGATTGTTTCGACTGATAGTTCTCTTAATCTTGAGAACATTGATAACAGAATTATTACTGAAGTTTTGGGTCCTGAAAAGTATGGTCAGGTTCGATTTCAAGGATCTGGTGTTACCCAGACCCAATATTTTGGATCTGACTCCCAGCAATACATGCCTTCGGGGAGTCAAGGTCAAGCTAAAGTTCAAAGGTTAAGAGACCAGATAGCTCAGTTGCAAGTGAGCACAGTTGAGCAAATTACAGAGGTTGAAAGAAAATATGAACTCCAGCAACAACTTAGAGTGGATGCAAAAGCCAGGGAGGTAGAGGCAGCAGCGATGGCAGCAGAGTAGAGCAGAAAGTACGATGAGCTCCAGCTACAGCTTCAGCATATGACGAAAATGTTTTAGCAGTCTCAAAAGCCGCCATCTTAGACATTTGTTTTCTCCTTGTAAGAATATTTTTAACATTGTCACATTTAACATTATTGTAAGAATATTTTGAGTTATACTTCATTTATTAATTTACATCGAAGTATCATTTTCACTTAACGTTTTTTGTTGAATTTTTTATGCTACATTTGCTATTTTTGGTTGGATTTCATGTTATATTTGTTGTTTTTGGTTGGATTTAATGCAGGAAGGATTGGATATTGGTGAAAGATGTACATTGCAAATCTGCCAAAATTAGCGGTGTTTGTAACAAAAGCGCCGCTAAAAGACATGACTTTTAGCGGCGTTTGTAGGAAAAGCGCCCTAAAAGCATGACTTTTAGCGGCACTTTGACCCAAAAACGCCATAAAAAGTAATGTCTTTTAACGGTGCTTCCACCACAAACGCCACTAAAAGCCATGACTTTTAACGACGCTTTCCCCACAAACGCCACTAAAAGCAATGACTTTTAGTGGCGCCTTTCCCGCAAACGCCGCTAAAAGCCATGACTTTTAGCGGCGCCTTTCCCAAAAACACTGCTAAAAGTCTTGATCTTTTATGGCATTTTTTTCAAAAAACACCGTACATTTTTGCGGCGTTTTTTACGGTACTTGTGAAAATGCCACAAATAGTTCTAGCAGCGCTTAAAAGCGTCGCTAAAGGCAAAAAAAATGCCACTAAAAGTCTGTTTTCTTGTAGTGGCCAAACGTTAAACGATTGTTGATTCATATGAAGTCTTGAGAATTAAGATTCACGAACTAATTGGATGTAATCCATGTTCTTGCTAGTTAATCATGAGACCCCAAGGCGATATGATCGATGGGTGTGAAAACAATTATAGCAACGAAAAAAATGTTTTTTCAAGGTTTTAATACAAGATGCATATATCATATTGCATTCTTGATATGTTGGTGAAATGGAAATATTTACTTAATACAAAGATTGTAATTAGTGAATCTTTATTTTTCAGTTCAAATATGTCTCATACTCCTCTTATTAGCATTCTTACTAGGAATAAATTGAACGGGGATAACTTTCAAGAATGGAAACAAAAATTACTAATAGTTCTCAACTGTGAGAAGTACAAATTCATTCTTGATAAAATGTGTCCTCCTGAAGCTTAGCCCAAAGTGAGAAATCACTGGAGATATTCTAACTCGATTGCTCAATGTTATATGTTAGCGAGCATGAGCAGTGTGTTGCAAAATCAACACGAGAATTTTGGTGCTGCCAAAAAGATCATGAAAAATTTGGAGGATTTGCTCGGAGTCCAAGTCACATTGGCTCGGCAATCCGCTATTACAAATTTGATAAAATCTCAGTAGAAAACTTGACACTCCATTCAAAGAACATATACTTAAGCTTATGGGATTCTTTGCGGAAATGGAGCATAATGGGCTGAACTAGACATGAACACTTAGATTGGAATGGTGTTAAAATCCTTAACCAATGAGTTTTTCGGTTTTAGGGTTGTTTACAACTTGGGGAACGAGGTGCTTACCTTGACTCAGCTTATAAAGGAATTGCAATCCTATGAGTTGATTTTGAATGGTGATAAGCTAGTTCAAGAGAAACCTGGGCAAACTTAGCTGTAGGCCCATCGTCCTTTAAGAAGAAGCAGAAAGCTAAAAGAAACAAGAAACCCATTAAGTTTTTGAATCCACCTCATGTAGATAGGAAGAATGATAAGAAATTAAAAGATCCTAAAAAGATGAAATGTTTCTTCTACAACAGGACAGGACATTTCAAAACAAACTATAATGAGTATTTTGAAAAGGGCAAAGGTATGAAACTCTTTGTGGTTGAAGCTTTCTTAGTGGAAGAATCAGTTGACAACTGGGTTATTAATTCTAGAGGCACTAACCATGTGTGTGTTTCTTTACAAGGGTTTAGCAAAACAAGAAGTCTACGTCCTAGGAGCCTCTTGTTGCGGATCGGAGGTGACAACTATGTTTCAGCTGAAGCCGTGGGAGAAATTATTTTACATTTTGATAGTTTTAGTAAATTTGTTTTAAGGAACATATTTTATGTACCTCATTTTAAGAGGAATTTAATTTCTGTAGCATATTTATTTTATTATGGTTATATCGTGACATTCAATAAATGGATTGTTATTCAAAGAAATTGATCTTTATTCTGTAATGGATGGATGGAAAAAATCTATACTTTATCAAACCAAATAATAGTTTGATGCTTCAAACTGAAATAGTGAATAAAAAGCTTAAAACTTTTTACTCTAATGAGGGGTACCTATGACAATTAAGACTTGGTCATATTAACCAAGAAAGAATCACCAGACTCATGAAAAATGGTCTCTTAAGTATGCTTAAGAAAGTTAGTCTTCCACCATGTGAATCTTGCTTAGAAGGTAAAATGACTAAGAGGTTTTTTAATGTGAAATGTACAAGGAAAAACCAACCTTTAGAACTTGTGCATATTGATGTATGTGGTCCCATGAGCATTAGTGCCCGAGGAAGTTATGATTTTTATGTGACTTTCATTGACAACTACTCTAGATATGGACATGTGTATTTAATGACCACAAAAATGAAACCTTTGATAATTTTCAAGAGTTTTGTGCGGAAGTGGAAAAGCAATTATGTTTATCTATAAAGAATCTTCGATCTGACCGAGGTGTGGAATACTTGTCCAACGAGTTCTCAGGATACCTCATAGAGAATGGGATTTTATCCCAATTGACTGCATTGAGTACTCCACTGTAGAATGACATAGCTAAGGGAAGGAATAGAACTTTGTTTGACATGGTTCGCTCAATGTTAAGCTCACAACTCCCTACATCCTTTTGGGGATATGCGATGTGAACAACTTGTTATATTCTAAATAATGTGTCAACCAAGTCTGCTTGTAAGACACCTTATGAACTGTAACATGGAAAAAAACCTGCTCTAAATCACTTTAGAATATGGGGTTGTCCAGCACATTTTAGATAAGGATACAAAGAAGTTAGATACACAGACAGGATCGTGCATGTTTGTAGGATATCTGAAAGGAACAAATGGTGGATTATTCTACAATCTAAAAGATAATACGATCAAAGTTTCTAATCATGGTACTTTCTTTGAGGAAAACTACATGGATAATTTTAACCCTCGAAATGTAAAGTGGTACTCAAGGAAATTTCGGTAGTTGTAGAATAATCACCAAGTTCAATTCTCGAGAAAATTGTAGAAAAGCCTAAAAACAATCAATAGTATAGGGGAATTCATCGTAGTGGGAGAGTTTCTAAGAAATCAGACTTCTTTATCTATGATGGTAGTATTTATAATACGAAAGTCAATCATGAGAATGATGATCCACTCAATTACAAGAAGGTTATCCAGGACGTTCATTCCAAGCTCTAGAAATAGACAATGAATGCCAAGATGGATTCTATGAAATCTTATATGGTGTGAGAACTTATAGACTTACTGGTTGGGATTAAACCCATAGAGTGTAAGTGGATCTACAAGAAGAAGAGAAATATGGAAGGGAAAGTGGAAAAGTATAAAGCTAGACTTGTAAGAAAAGACTACACATAGTAAGAAGATATCGATTATGATGAGACATTCTCTTCGGTAGTCATGCTCAAGTCTATCTACATACTCTTATCCATTGTCGCTGCTCTTGATTATGAGATCTGGAAATGGATGTCAAGACAACATTCTTGAATGACTATCTTGATGAGACCATTTATATGGTTCAACTCACTGGCCATGTTGTAAAAGGAAATGAGGAGAAAGTTTGCAAACTACTAAGATCCATTTATGGACTTAAGTAGGCATCCCACTCATGGAATAAAAGATTTAATCAAACAATCAAGACTTTTGGGTTTGAGTAAAAATACTGAAGAACCCTGTGTTTATAAGCATATAAAGGACAAAAATGTGGTCTTCCTCATTTTGTATGTCAATGATGTTCTACTTATCAAAAACAATGTAGTATAATTGTCATTGGTTAAATTGTGGTTAGCTAGATAGTTTAGCATGAAGGACTTGGGTGAAGCTAGTTATATTCTTGAAATTTGATTCCTTAAGGATCAAAAGAATAAACCGATAGCTCTACCACAAGATTTATACATCGATAAAGTACTAGAATGTTTTGCAATAACTGATACGAAGCCAAGCACTCAGCCAACTGTATCATGTTTTTATCTTTGCTTAGATGATTGTCCTAAGACAGTAGAAGAAAGAGAGCATATAAGTAAGGTTCCATGTGCTTCAACAGTTGGAAACCTAATGTATGTGATGCTTTGCAGATGTCATTTCAAAAAATTTAGTTCGCTTTTTTAGAAAACCTTTATTTGCATAAATCTGTCGTTTTCATAAAACATTTTACCAAAGAAAATCAAATTATCAAACAACCCAAAAATAAACAGTTACAAAACCAAACAGTCCAGTCTAGAGAGTCCTAGAAATTACAAGCTCTCAAATAAAACTAGAAATATAAATAAATAAAAAGAACTGGAAGTTACTAAATAAAGCAGTTTTTCAATCAGGTGGTCACCGTTCAGTCTTCGCCGTGTCGATTTGCCTAGGTCTGTGGATTACCTGAACAAAATAGACAAACAAATGTGAGTTTTCATAAAGTCAATGTGTAATGCAACAAAAATAGACATGCAAACATGCGGAAGATTCACATACAATCAGATACAGATTCGGGCTCATGCCCATTTCAGATACAGATAACAGTTAGATATACAGATCAGATAATCAGAATCTTACCCCTATCCTCTACACACCAACTCTGACCATCCTACCACACCATGTGGGGTTAAAAACACCCACCCCACCCTACACTCCATATCGTGCCATTATGACACATATCAGATTATATGAAGCCAAGCTTCCAGAATATAGGCGATGATTGCCATACTGAACACTTCCTCCACAAATACAAATCTCACCCCAAAACAAATATAGAAAACAGATACTGAAATAACAGATTAAACATGCTCAACATGCTTATATACATATAACGGAATAATAAGACATGCATAGCATTATCATACTAAGAACAAAATATTAGACTATCAGATCTATAGTTTTAGGGTTTGGTTAGCCCTTACCGACCCTACGGTAGGCTCACAGTCGATCAAAATGACTTGTGTGACCCTAGGGAAAATTCCAAAAAAATGGGCCCACATGCCCGTGTGGGCCTACACTCCTAGATTGACTTTGCTTGTGTGGCCCACATGGTTTGGCCCAAAAACCCACACGCCCGTGTGGAATGCCTGTGTGGGCCTATACGCCCGACTTGGCCTATCCCGTGTGGCTCACACAACTATCGTGTCTTGCGCATAGCCATGCCTTCGTCGACCACATGATCGTGTCTCGCACACTGCCAAGCACATGGGTGACCGAACACCGTGTGGCGTTGACAGAACAATTTTTTGGCTTTTACCGAAACTCATTTTTCTCTGTTTTGGGTACACACCTGGTACGATTTCAATGCAAAACCATTCCCGAGCCACACATCACCTAAAATCAACATATAAATTCCCCAAAATCAATTCTAAACCTCAATTTTACCAAACCAATAAAACTGACAAGGATTCAAAATGAGTGCTCAACACTTGCCCTACTACACCAAACAATTTCGATTACGTCTCTGCCAGAGAAAAGTCCTGATCTTCACAATTTGCTACTGCCAAAACACAAGATCACTGCCAAGAAAATAATTTGACAAGGGCTCTAACAAATTTAAAGAAACTCCCAACTTCGAGCAAAACAACATTCCTTACCTACTAAATGTATGAACATCGAATCAAAAAATTAGAGTTTAGAAAAATAATTTTACCAAACTAGGAAGGAAGAGAGAGAAAAAGAAAAGAAACCAAAATTTTGATCGAAAGAAAAGTGTAGAGAAGAAAAGTCAGATTCCAAAATAGAGGGATTTTTGGGAAAACGAGTTTTACCCAAATCCCACCACATCCACAATCATAACCACCCACTACTTAGACTTTTAGCTCTATTGAAACTTTATCTCCAAAACCTAGCAAAAATAATACCCACGCTCACACAAGGATTCAAACACAGGACCTCCAACACACTAACTCCCTTACCACTTGAACCAACAAGCTTATTCTGACATGAATTTACAGGCAATTTAATAGAAGCCTACAGAATAAAGATAAGGATTGTGTAACACCCGAAACCAGGCCTAGACGTAATGGCCGAATATGGTGATGTCACATTGAAGTGTTTTTTGTAAAGCATGATACCGTTTGTAAAGACCAATCTTTATTAAGCCTCTTGGTGTGATCTAAAGATGATTTTAAAACTTGCGTCGCTATCAAAAGTATTTAATTTAAAACGCTATTAATTTCAAAATCTCGTTTGTAGCAGAAGCTTTTTAAAACAGTTGCATACTAGCGTTTACTTGTAAAACGTTGTTTTCTTGTGGAAGCTTTTAAAACGTGTTACGTGGCCGTGATGTTTTGAAAAGCATTTATGTTTTGAAAACCCGTGTCCTACTGCTAGCAGATATATATCACTATAAATAAATCCCCAAATTAAATGTTAAAAATTTTAAGAGGCCTTATTACAGAAAATACCCAAATTGAAATACTTATAATTTAAAAGTAAAAAATAGAAGTATGCGCAGTTGTATGGCCACCTTCAAGTCCCTCGTAGCACCGATCCACCTAAGGATTACCTGCGCAGATAAATAGAAGGGCGAGTTTACGAAAAATCAGTGTGTAATCCTTTATTAAATAGACAGTCAGTCATGCAATGGCAAATACAGGCTAGGCCTAAGCTCGTTTCAGTAATAGTCTAGTATCAGTTAGGGCCTTAGCCCATTACAGTATCAGAATCAGTATAGGCCTTAGCCTAATTCAGTAACGGTCACAGTACAGATATGGAATAAAAAATCCTACCCAACCAGCCTCTACACACCACTCCGTCTAGTTTTACACACCATGTGGGAATAAAATCAACCCACCCATCCCTACACACCAAAAATAGCACCGGTTGCAGCACTAAATAGAAATTGCAGAGCGCTGCCAGAACAGTACACTTCCTCCAATCATAATAACCCATCTCTATGCAACATATCATAATATCATGCATGTATGCAACATATATAAAATGGTATGCTCAATACAGTCATACATATCATAAGGGCATAATAGTCATTTTACCTCATAGGGGCATAACAGTCATTCATCATTTTTGGGGTCGAGGTATGCTTACCGACCCTAGCAGTAGGTCCACAGTCGTCTCAGGTGACCTGTGCAATCTTAGCAGTCAAACAGTGAAAATGGGCTAAGGCCCATAATGCGAGCCCATGTAGGCCCACACGCCCATGTGGCCCACAAAGCCCAAAAATGGCCTTGGTCGTGTGAACCACACAGCCTGGCCTAATAATCTCCACACGCCCGTGTGGTTTACCTGTAACAGTCTGGTTTAGACCCTAGTCGAAATAGTGGTTTCAGGACCACATATCCGAGTCAAAAAAATAGTTAAATATTATTTTTTGTTCTTATGTTGTGTGACTTAGCATTTGTGAAAGTTTCCTCTGAAAATTTGATTGTTTGTGCGCTCAAATTGATAAAAGGACTTAATCGCGTAATATGTAAAATGGCCTTCTATTTATTTAAGTGCTTGTTTGATATGTCTTTGTAAATGAGAAGTCCTTACGTTGTTATTTGACCATTGGAAGTTTGAGTGGTCATTAATAACCTTGTATGTTCATGGTTTAAATGTTAATTAACAAAGGGTATAATGGTAAATGGTGTATTAATATATGTTAAATAAAAGAAATGTTATATTATCTCATTTTAAGTGTTATATTACCTAAAATACTAAGTAAAAGAAGAAGAAAAGTTCAAGTTAGGGTTTGACACTTGTGGTTGTTAATTCAAGGTTCGTTTTTGATCTGTCTTCGATAATTTCTACGTTTTTGTAATCGCTGCCTTGAATACTATCAAGCCCATGTCTCAAATTTTTATTTTGATCATGATTTTGAAATATGCCATGGATGAATTCTTGAGCTTTATGTTGTTAATTGATGAAATATGAAAGTTTGATGTTAGATTTATATGTTTTGTCTTTGGATTTTTGATGATTTTGAGTAAAGTGGGCTAAATTGTGAAATTTATAAATTGAGGGACTAAAATGTGAAATAAATGGAATGTGTGGACTTGTATGAGTGCTATAAATTTTCGGCCAAGCATGAGTATATGCAAATTATGTGTATTTTGTGATTTTGTGAATTAGGGACTAAAGTGTCAAAATCTAAAAATGTGAGGGCTAGTTTGCAAATTGCCCTAAATATGTATCTATGGATTGTTTTGAATGAATTTATAATTGAATAAGTTAAATATGAATTTATTTAGATCAAGAATTAAAGAAAACGGAGTTAGATAGGGGAAAGTCGAAAGTCATCGAGTAACCGATTCCATCTATCCGAATCCCTACGAGGTAAGTCGATATACAATAAACGTGTTTGAATTGAATTCTTATTATCCATATGATATTGAATTGTGATGAATGAATGCTCAAGCTAAACATGTGCTATTTCAGAAAGTATCGACAAAGTTCCGACGTTTGAAAAGTCCCATACGAACCTTAGGAATAGTTAGGATAAATATGTCATGACATAGGATTTTTGATATATGTTTTGCGTGTAAGACCACGTCTGGGACGTTGGCATTGACTTCTATTTTACATGTAAGACCATGTTTGGGACATTGGCATCGTATATGATTTCGTGTAAGACCCTGTCTGGGACAGTGGCATCGATGTTTAATTACATGGAAGACCACGTCTGAGACGTTGGCATTGTATTTTGTTTTCGAACAGTTCAAATGGGCATTCCGAGAAAATGAATAACTTTGTGAAATCATATCAGAATCAGGTAAGTTTACTTTGTATAGCCTATTTGAGAATGAAAGGTAAGTATTTGAACATGAGATTTGTGTTAGCATTGGTATACAAAGTATAAATGATTTGTTGATACTTAGTTACTTTGAATGATATGTTTATTTGTATATGGCTTACTAAGCTTTTGAAAACTTACTTTGTGTGTATTTACATTGTTTTATAGATATCAAAGCTACTGTGAGCTCAGGGATCGTCGAGGGTCGTCACCACGCTATCGAACCTTGCTTTGGTACTTTGAATATGTATATATTAAAGTATGGCATGTATAGGCTAGAAGTCGTGGATTATGTTTTGTGATGTATATATATTTAGCCATGTGATATGGCTTGTTGGTGTTTGAACTTATAGTTTCATAATGGTATATAATATGTGATGCTAATGTGAAATTGTGGTATGTTTTGGTTGGCCAAAAGAAATGGTCAATGTTGAGAAGTTTTGGTAAGTTTTGAGCATTTGATTGAATGATGTATTAATCATATGTTTAGGTATGATTTTAGTTTAAGTTTTGGTACGAATTTATTGATGAATTGAGATTTAAAATGATTTGTAATGGTATAGCATGAATTATGTATGGTTTGGATAGATATTGGATGAAATGGTTATGCATATATGCTTGGTTCGGGTGATTATAGGTTGACCCAAATTTGGGTGGCAAATTGGCTATTCAAATGGCCTATTTTTGTCCATACGGGCAGAGACATAGGCATGTGTCTCAGCCGTGTGCGACACACGGTCATGATACACGGCCTTGTGTCCCCTGGGGTACCCTATGAATTAAAGTCAGTATGCCCTCCAATTTTGACACAGCCTAAACACACGGGCGTGTCTACTAGTCGTGTGTGGCATAAGGGCTGGCACACGGATGTGTGGTCAGCTGTGTGGCCAAGTCAGTAGCCTCCTTAATTTTCACACGGCCTGGCACACGGGCGTGTCTTGTGGCCGTGTGGATAAATCAGTATGTATGCCCCGTTTTGCCACGGCTTAGACACACGGGAGTGTCTAAGGCCGTGTGAGGCACACGGGCGTGTGACCTTTTAAAAGTTGAAAATTTTCTAGGTTTCTGAAACTTTTATATGTTATCAGATTGGTCCTGAATGCAAGAGTTAGGCTTTGTTTGCTTGATTTAAGTTCAAATCGAATGTGAATGAATGACATTTACTGTAATGATATGATTATTTGATAATGATTGTTTTGAATGTTATTATAAGTCCGGTAATAGCTCTTAACCTATTTTGGCGACGGTTACGAGTTAAGGGTGTTACATTTTATTCGTATCAGAGCTATGTTTTAGTCGATTCTAGGACTACTATAGCGTATGTAAGTCTAACTATACATGCCATATTTATGAACCGCGATAGTGTGATGAATCCTAACATTGAAATGTGCTTTTATATAGCAAATGGATCCCCAACGAGCCGTAGCAGACGATGTCGAAAGCAATACGCCTACTTTCGCGCAAGGGACGACGCCATCCAATTCTAGATCAGCTACGAGTAGCCGCGATGGTGAGGCTAGACAAGCCTTCTATCAAATGATGAACAATTGGTTTAGCCAATATATTAGAACCGATCCGGCTGTTCAACAACCCCCACCTCGATCAATTCTCCGCAAGCTCCTGCTATACCATCAGTGAATCCGGTTTAGTTAAGTAAGCCTTTAGTAGATAAGATTAGAAAGTATGGAGCTGAAGTGTTCCAAGCTACAACAAATGATGATGCTGAAAAAGTCGAGTTTTGGTTAGAGAACACAATAAGAGTGTTTGATGAATTGTCTTTGAGTCCCGAGGAATGTATAAAATGTGCCGTTTCGCTTCTGAGAGATACGGTGTACCACTAGTGGAAAACTTTGATGTCGGTAGTTTCGAGTGAACGAGTCACCTAGGACTTCTTTCAAGCTAAATTTTGAAAGAAATACATCAGTTAGAAATTCATCGATCAGAAACGTAAAGAGTTTCTCGAGCTTAAACAAGGCCGTATGTCTATCACAAAATACGAGCAGGAATTTGTAAGGCTGAGTCAGTATGCTCGTGAATGTGTATCTTCTGAGGCAATAATGTGCAAAAGATTTGAGGATGGCTTAAATGAGGATATCCATTTGTTAGTCGGGAGTCTTGAAATTAAAGAATTTGTTGTGCTCGGTGAACGAGCATGTAAAGTTAAAGATCTCAGGAAAGAGAAAAGAAAAGCTGATTTTGAAGCTAGAGAGGTACGAAAGAGATCATTTGGCAAATCATTCCAGTCTGCATCAAAGAAATTCAGAGATGATAATAGTCGTTCAAAGGCTAATGTGGGGCATTCAAATAGAGATCGTGCTAGATCGCAGTCGAACTTCAAAGCTCCATCTACATCTGTTGCTAGTGTCAGAAATGCTAAATTTGATCGCCGTGAGTGCAAGCATTGTGGTAAAAGAAATCCCAGTAATTGTAGACTATATGATCGGGCTTGTTTCAGATGTAGATCATTAGACCATTTTATCCTTGATTGCCCTCAATATGTAGAGCAAGAAAGTGTGCAAAATTTGAGACTGAGTGGCAATGCTTCCCGTGGTAGACCTTCCAGAAATACGAGAAAAGATAAAAGATACGAGTGGCAGTCAGAGAGGGACAAAAGATACAGCTGCTAGATCTGAGGCTCGTGCACCTGCCAGAGCCTATGCCATTCAAGCTCGTGAAGAAGCTTCGTCGCTAGATGTGATTACGGGTACATTTACTTTTTATGATACTTCTGTGATTGCTTTGATAGATCTTGGATTGACACATTCGTATATATGCATGAACGCAGTGAATAGTAAGACTTTTCCTGTAGAGTCTACTAAATTTGTAATTAGAGTTTCGAACCCCCTAGGCAGATCTATTTTGGTTGATAAAGTCTGCAAGAATTGTCCGTTAATGTTTTGAGACATTTGTTTTTCCGCTGATCTGATGCTGTTACCTTTCGATGAATTTGATATAATTCTAGGTATAGATTGGTTAACTTTGCATGATGCTGTTAGGAACTGCAAACGGAAAACTATTTATTTGAGATTCAAAAATGATGAAATAGTCAGAATTAAATCTAGTGATTTGAATGGATTGCCTGCTGTGATATCTTCGATGAAAGCTTTGAGTATTGTGAGAAATGGTTGTGAAGCCTATTTTTCTTATGTGATTGATTCGAGAGTGTCAGAAAAGAAAGTTAAATATGTGCCTGTTGTCTGTGAGTTCCCTGATGTATTTCCTGATGAACTTCCGGGATTACCTCTGGTCAGAGAAGTTGAATTTGACATTGACTTGGTACCTGGTACTACTCCAATTTTGATAGCTTCGAATAGAATGGCTCCGACCAAATTGAAAGAATTAAAGTCTCAGTTGCAAGAATTAACTAATATAGGGTTTGCTACACAGAATTTCTCACCTTGGAGTGCTCCGATTCTATTCGTTAAAAAGAAAGACGGTACAATGAGAATGTGTATAGATTATCATCAGTTGAACAAAGTGACTATCAAGAATAAGTATCCCCCACCCCGAATTGATGATTTGTTTGATCAGTTGAAAGGAGCTGCTGTGTTTTCGAAAATAGATTTGAGATCAAGCTATTATCAGTTGCGAGTAAAAGATTCAGCTATTTCGAAAACTGCTTTCTGAACGAGGTACGACCACTATGAATTCTTAGTTATGCCTTTCAGATTAACTAATGCACCTGTTATCTTTATGGATTTGATGAATAGAATTTTTAGACCGTATTTAGATTGATTTGTTGTCGTATTCATTGATAACATATTGATTTATTCACGAGATGAAACTGAACATGCCAAGCATCTAAGAATAGTGCTACAGACTCTGCGAGATAAATAGTTGTATGTGAAGTTTAGTAAATGTGAATTCTGGTTGCGTGAAGTCAGTTTTCTGGGTCATATTATATCAACATCTAGTATCCGAGTTGATCTGAGCAAAATTTCAGCTATTCTGGATTGGAAACCTCCGAGAAATGTCTCTGAAGTCTGCATTTTTCTCGGACTTGCCGGTTATTATAGACGATTTTTAAAAGGCTTTTCTATGATTGCAAATCTATTAACGAAGCTACTTCAGAAAGATGTGAAGTTTAAATGGTCTGAAAAGTGTCAGAATAACTTTAATCAGTTGAAAACTTTGTTGACTGAAGCTCCGATATTGGTATAACCTAAATCGGGTAAAGAATTTGTTATCTACAGTGATGCTTCATTGATTGGTCTAGGATGTGTTTTGATGTAAGAAGGTAAAGTCATTGCTTATGCTTCGAGACAATTGAAGCCACATGAAAAGAACTATCCGACACATGATCTTGAGTTAGCTGCGATTGTGTTTACTCTAAAGATTTGGCATTACTACTGTTCAGTGAGAAATGTTATGTATATTCTGATCATAAGAGTTTGAAATATCTGATGACTCAGAAAGATCTGAATCTGCGACAGGGGAGATGGTTAGAACTGCTAAAAGACTACGAACTTGTGATTGATTATCATCCGGGTAAGGCAAATGTTGTTGCAGATGCTTTAAGTCGAAAATCATTATTTGCTCTGCGTGCGATTAATGCTCATTTGGTTCTGTCCGATGATGGTTTAGTTTTAGCGGAGTTAAAAGCGAGACCTTTATTTTTACAACAGATTATCGCAGCTCAGAAGATTGATAATGAAATTTTAGCTAAATGAGTTCAGTGTGATGTAGAGTCTGATTCAGAATTCAAAGTTGATAAAGATGATTGTCTGAGATTCCGAGATAGAATTTGTGTCTCGAGAACTCCAGAGTTAATTCAGATGATTTTGAGTGAAGCTCATAATAGTCAGTTATCTGTGCATCTGGGTAGTACAAAAATATATAATGATCTGAAACAGTATTACTGGTGGTCCAGAATGAAAAGAGATGTTTATGACTTTGTTTCGAAATGTTTGACTTGTCAGCAAGTTAAAGTTGAACATCAAGTGCCATCTGATTTGTTACAACCGATTATGTTTCCGGAGTAGAAATGGGATCAACTGACAATGGATTTTGTTTCGGGCTTACCCCTGTCTCTGAGAAAGAAAGATGCTATTTGGGTGGTAGTTGATCGATTGATGAAATCAGCTCATTTTATTCTGGTTTGATCAGCTTACTCGCTTGATAAATTAGCTGAGTTATACATTTCTGATATCATGATATTGCATGGTGTGCCATTGTCTATAGTGTCAGACAGAGATCCAAAATTCACATCATGATTCTGGAAGAAATTACAAGATGCTCTGGGTACTAAATTGCACTTCAGTACTGCTTTTCACCCACAAACGGATGGTTAGTCCAAGCGGATTATTCAGATACTCGAGGATATGTTGAGATGTTGCACTCTTGAGTTTGAAAGTATGTGGGAACAGTACTTGCCCTTGATTGAATTCGCTTATAATAATAGTTTTCAGTTGAGCATTGAAATGGAACCGTATGAAGCTTTATATGGTCGCAAATGTTGTACACCTTTGTATTGGACGAAGCTTAGCGAAAATAAGATTCACGTAATTGATTTGATAAAAGAAACTGAACAGAAAGTGAAAGTGATCTGAGATAGTCTGAAAACAGCTTCTGATCGTCAGAAATCATATGCAGATTTGAAAAGAAAAGACATTGAGTTTGAGATCCGTGACAAAGGGTTTTTGAAGGTGTCCCCGTGGAAGAAAGTGCTCCGGTTTGGTAGAAAAGGGAAATTGAGTCCGAGGTTCATTGGATCGTATGAGATTACCAAGTGTATTGGGCCAGTAGCATATAAATTCTTGTTGCCACCAAAACTAGAAAAGATTCATGATGTGTTTCATGTATCGATGCTTCGACGATACAGATCTGATCATTCGCATGTGATTCCTCCGTCTGAAATTAAAATTTAGTCTGATATGACTTATGAGGAAAAGCCATCTGTATCTTAGCTCGTGAGGTTAAACAACTATGAAATAAGAAAATTTCGTTAGTAAAAGTGCTGTGGCATCAACACGGTATTGAAGAAGTCACGTGGGAGCCTAAAGATGCTATAAGACAGCATTACCCGAATCTGTTTAACGATAAGATTTTTAGGGATGAAAATCCCTAAAGGGGGAGAATTGTAACAGTCCGGTTTAGACCCTAGTCAAAACAGCGATTTTAGGACCACATATCCGAGTCAGAAAAATAGTTAAATATTATTTTCCGTTCTTATAATGTGTGAATTAGCATATGTGAAAGTTTCGTCTAAAAATTCGATTGTTTGTGTTCTCAAATTTATAAAAGGACCTAATCGCATAATATGTAAAATGGCATTCTATTTGTTTAAGTGCTTATTTGATATGTCTTTGTAAATAAGAGGTCCTTATGTTTTTATTTGACCATTGGAAGTTTGAGTGGTCATTAATAACCTTGTATGTTAATGGTTTAAATGTTAATTAACTAAGGATATCATGGTAAATGGTGTATTGATATATGTGAAATAAAAGAAATGTTAAATTAGCTCATTTTAAGTGTTCTATTGTCGAAAATACTAAGTAAAAGAAGAAGAAAAGTTCAAGTTAGGGTTCGATACTTGTGGTTGTTAATCCAAGGTTCATTTTTTATCCATTTTCGATAATTTCTACGTTTTTATAATCGTTGCTTTGAATATTGTCAAGCCCATGTCTCAATTTTTTATTTTGATAATGATTTTCAAATGTGCCATGGATGAATTCATGAGTTTTATGTTGTTAATTGATGAAATATGAAAGTTTGATGTTGGGTTTATATGTTTTGTCTGTGGATTTTTTATAATTTTGAGTAAAATGGGCTAAATTGTGAAATTTGTAAATTGAGGGACTAAAATGTGAAATAAATGAAATGTGTAGACTTGTATGAGTGCTATAAATATTTGGCCAAGCATGAGTATATGAAAATTATGTGTATTTTTGTGAATTAGGGACTAAAGTGTTAAAATGTGAAAATGTCAGGGCTAGTTTACAAATTGCCCTAAATATGTATCTATGGATTGTTTTGAATGAATTTATGATTGAATAAGTTAAATTTAAATTTATTTATATCAAGAATTAAAGAAATCAGAGTTAGATCGGGGAAAGTTGAAAGTCGTCGAGTAACCGATTCCATCTATCCGAATCCCTACGAGGTAAGTCGATATGCAATAAATGTGTTTGAATTGAATTCGTATTATTTGTATGATATTTAATTGTGATGAATGAATGCTCACGCTAAACATGTGCTATTTCAGAAAGTATCGACAAAGTTCTGACGTTTGAAAAGTCCCATACGAACCTTAGAAATAGTTAGGATACATATGTCATGACATTGAATTTTCGATATCTATTTTGCGTGTAAGGCCACGTCTAGGGCGTTGGCATCGACTCCTGTTTTATGTGTAAGACCATGTCTGGGACATTGGCATCATATATGATTTCGTGTAAGACCCTGTCTAGGATAATGGCATCGAAGTTTGATTACATGTAAGACCACGTCTGGGGCGTTGGCATTGTATTTACTTTTATATCTATACGCGTATCCTTATGTTTCTAAAAGGTTCAAACGGGCATTCTGAGAAAATGAATAAGTTTACGAAATCATATTAGATTCAGGTATGTTTACTTTGTATAGCCTATTTGAGAATGAAAGGTAAGTATTTGAATATGAGATTTGTGTTAGCATTGGTATACAAAGTATAAATGATTTGATGATACTTAGTTACTTTGAATGATATGTTTATTTGTATATGGCTTACTAAGCTTTTGAAAGTTTACTTTGTGTGCGTTTGCATTGTTTTGTAGATATCGAAGCTACTGTGAGCTCGGGGATTGTTGAGGGTCGTCACTACACTCTCGAACCTTATTTTGGTACTTTGAAAATGTATATATTAAAGTATGGCATGTATAGGCTAGAAGTTGTGGATTAAGTTTTGTGATGTATATATATTTAGCCATGTGATATGACTAGTTTGTGTTTGAACTTATAGTTTGATAATGGTATATGATATGTGATGCAAATGTGAAATTGTGGTATGTCTTGGTTGGCTAAAAGAAATGGTCAATGTTGAGAAGTTTTGGTAAGTTTTGAGCATTTGATTAAATGATGTATTAATCATAGTTTTAGGTATGATTTTAGTTTAAGTTTTGGTACAAATTGATTGATGAATTGAGATTTAAAATGATTGGTAATGTTATAGCATGAATTATGTATGGTTTGGTATAGATATTAGATGAAATGGTTGTGCATATATGCTTGGTTCGGGTGATTGTAGGTTGACCCAAATTGGGGTGGCAAATTGGCTATTCAAATGGCCTATTTTTGTCCACACAGGCAGAGTCACAGGCATGTGTCTCTGCCGTGTCTGACACACAGTCATGTTACATGGTCGTGTGTCCCTTAGGGTACCCTACGAATTAAAGTCTGTATACCTTCTAGTTTTGACACAGCCTAGACACACGGGCGTGTCTACTGGTCGTGTGTGGCACACGAGCTGGCACACAAGCGTGTGGTCGGCCATGTGGCCAAGTCAGTAGCCTCCCTAATTTTCACACGGCCTGGCACACGAGCGTGTCTTGTGGCCGTGTGGATAAATCAATATGTATGCCCTATTTTGCCATGGCTTAGACATGCGGGCGTGTCTATGGCCATGTGAGGCACACGGCCTGCTCAAACGGGCGTGTGACCTTTTAAAAGTTGAAAATTTTCTATGTTTCTGAAACTTTTATATGTTATCAGATTGGTCCCGAATGCAAGAGTTAGGCTTTGTATGCTTGATTTAAGTTCTTATTGAATGTGAATGAATGACATTTACTGTAATGATATGATTATTTGATAATGATTGTTCTGAGTGTTATTATAAGTCCAGTAATGCCTCTTAACCTATACCGGCAATAGTTACGAGTTAGGGGTGTTACATTACCCGTGTGTGGCCCATGAGCCTGTGGGGCCTACACGGCCCATTTTGACCCAACATGGCCCAGAACGGCCTAAGCCCATGAAATCGCTCATGGTGGCCTCTATGATCAAACACCCACATTTTGTGCGTTCAGATTACCACACGAGCGAGCACACAGTCGTGTAGCTTCAATAATCATCCTTTTCTGACTTTTTCCGATCTACGTTTATAGCAGTGTGGTTACACACCTTTTAGGATTCTAGGTAAGCCACCCATCTTGAGATGGACTGCACCTAAAACAATTGAAAATTTCATGACTAGCTTTAGTCATGTTTAATTCAAAAACAGTTCCCAAATGAACTTGTTACTGTCACTTACTTCTACTGCTTCAACCGATATAGTCTTACAAATCTGTAGATAAACCAAGTTCAATTCGATTGGATGCTGCCAAAACAATGCGACATGATCACATGTTAGGAACCTTAATAGATTACTAAATAACAACACTACTTACAATGCTAGAGACATAACTTCTGCCCTTACCAAAATACTTACCAATCAACAGCAACTTGCGCTAGACCGAACCACTGCTTAAGAGAAGGGAAGTCGACAGAAGAGGAAAAATGGAAAAGCCAAATATTCAGCCAATGGAATGGAGGAACACAAAAGCCGATTCCCTTTCCCTTTTTAAAAGAAACTTAAAGTAGAAGAGGGAATGAGAAGAAAGTATTAAGTTAAACAATGCAAAAGGGACACTCGCTAAAAGCTGAAGGAATAGAGGGAGAAGGGAAAAGGGGTATTCGGCTACAACAAACTAAGATGAAGAGGGGGTAGGACAAAAAGAAGCAATAGGTCAAAGATGAGAGAATGAGAGACAAAGAACATTCGACCACAGAACAAAAAGGAAGAATAAGATTGCAAAAACAGAAGAGGAGATACCCGAATGGTCTTTTGCTAAGTTCGGTCCCAAGGAGAGAAGGAGTAATCACTTAAACTGAAAATGCAGAGAAGAAAACTAACCATAATCACCCTATCACTATTCAGTTTCCAGAGAACAAAAGAAAAAGAGCCAAAATGCTCACAAAACCTGAAATAGAGTACTTCAACTTACCAAAGCAGAAAGTCTAGAATGCCACAATTCAAATTCGGCACACTTCTCCCTCTCCCCTCACTTTCCATAATTTTCTCCACAATATCCTCCTAGAATTCGGCTACACACTTCCCCACACCCCTCAAACACTCCAACCACCCATAAGTATCAGAAACCCACTGACATACAACCTCTTGCACGGCACAGCAGCAAACTGAATACTCTTTTGTTCCCCATAGGACTTGAACCTCAGTCCTCAAGCAAACACCACACGCCACCTATCCCTTAGACTAGCAGGTATTTTATGACATGTTTTCCCCATAATTATTTATAAATCTACTGTCCAGAACCAAGGGTTTTATTCAATTAAAAACAAAAACTTTGGACAAGTCAAGGCTTGAACCCAAGACTTCTCAGACACTTCCCAGAGCACATAACCACTGAAATAGATACACAGTTGTGTCACTTTCTTACACAACTAAATATTTATGTGCAGTCTCCTAACTGCACCCACTTAAGACCTAATACTTCTAGGCCCAAAATTTGGGGCGTTACAGATTGGATCCAAGAATAACAAAATTTGAAAAAATAGAGACTTGGACCCAAGACCTCTCAAACACACCTAAAATACTTAACCACTGAAGCAGATACACATTTGTGTCAGATACTTCCAAAAACAAAAATAAATTATTCAGGGCGTTACACCTATTGGATACACAAACTCAGACTTTCAAACCTATAAAGATTCGAAGAAATCAACATCGAAAAATGTATTCATTCTAGGCTGTGAAGCCATAGTATGGAGAAGTATTAAAAAAAACTTGCACTATTGACTCTATTATGAAGGTCGAGTATGTGGTTGGTTTTGAGGCAAAGAAAGAAGCGATATGGCTTCGACAGTTCTTTATCGATCTTGAAGTCATTCTTGATATGGAAAAGGCTATAACATTGTATTGTGATGACAGTGCTACAATAGCTAATAGCTAGCAAATGAGAAGTCACAATAGGACGAAACACATTGATCGGAAGTATCACTTGATACGAGAGGCAATAGTTGAAGGAATTATAGATATGGTGAAAGTAGCTCCTAAAGATAACTTTGTAGATACATTTACTAAGACTCTTATAACTAGAAGTTTTAACAAACACGTCGAGGATATTAGAATGCGAAACATGACACATTTACTTCACTAAGGCAAGTGGGAAGTTGTTCAGAAATGTGCCCATATTGTAGTAAACATGTAATTGTTTTCTATGTATTTGAACAATGAATAAATAAATTGTGCATTCACTGTTTTTTTTTTTTGTATTTATGTCTTTCATATTTTGCATGCATGGCAAAATTATGACAAGGAAATATTAGCTCATTGATTTTCTAAGTTCAAACTAATGATAAGTGGAACTGTAAGAACATTTACATTGTGAGAAAGACAACTTACTTCAGTAGATAATCTAAACGATTCTGTAATCTCGTAAAAGAATCAAAGTGAGCATTTGATTCAAATATTGAGAAGGATTATTATGTAGTCTACAATTCCAATTGAGGAGATGGCTAGTCTTGGCTATCAAAGTAGTTGACTCCACGAGTAGAAACATAGATGTATTCATTGGCAGAATGATACATTGGACTGGACCCAAGAAGAATTAATTGTGAATCCATTTGTAAATTAATTCACTTGTGATATATATGGTGTGGTTTACTTAAGTTCTGAGTTAGTCACTAACCATGTGCATGTAACTCATGTATTTTGATATAAGTGGAGGATTATGCTCTAAAGATGATCGAGTCGATTCCCGATATGTTGGGAACATGGCTAGTGTATGGCATGTCTTTACTAACAACATTAGAACTTATAGCTCTACTAAAGAGTTAACGAATCCTCTTATTGACATTGTGTGGATTGATAAATATGGAACATGGCCACGAGTTGCTCATTCTCAAATGAGCTATTTATCATAGTCTTTTGTTGATAGTGATCATATTAATCATTAAGAAGACACAATGGTAACAATGAGATAAAATAGGATTGTATTTAGTGAATGGATTTAACTCAAAGGAATCATGGATATCATATGAGGGTAACATGCACATGACTAGGTCATTGGAAAAAGCAGTTGGATGAATTGATTACATAAATTGTATACAAGAAGGAGTTTTCAATCATGGTACTTCTTGTGGATTGGCTCCAAAATTAAGTAATTGTGAATTATCGAAACGATACTTCTGGACATAATTGTAATTACTAGAGCCTAATTGTATATGTTTGATTGGTCCTTCAGCTAGCTCAACAAAAGCTCAATCGGACTGCTTTTGAATTAGAAGAAAATTCTACGAATTTAGAAATAATTTAATTGAGTCGATGTATTCGATGTAGAATTAACTTGGGTGATCGTAAGAATTTTTCAACTAGAGAATTTGATTAAAGAAATTTCTTGAAAAATTAATTTGGAAAATCTTAGTGATTTTTGGGAAAATGAATTTTGATCAAGTAAAATTTAATTAATAATATTAGTTAAAATTAATTTGATATTTCTGAAAATTAATTTTCAAGTCAAACAAGTTGCCCAATGGGTAATTGAACTTGAAATTTTGACTTGAGATTATAAATTGGGCCCGGGAGCCCAAAACTGAGACCAAGACCCAAAAATTGGTCTAACTGGGTCTGGTATGTGAAATTAGATCGACGGTCCAACTGATGTCTGGACCGGACCGATTGTTCTGTCATTGGCCTTGACCAAACCAACAGAAACTGAACTAGCTCGAGGTGTTGGCGACATTCCAGTGGTCGACAAATGGTCAGCCGCGTTGGTTATTTGGTGGTTGAGCAGTGGAAGAATTACACTCTTACTGAAACTCTACCAGAGAATTTGATTTTAGATTAACTACTCCAAAAATAATATTATTTTAATAGATTTAATATTAAATTTAATATAATATTTATCTATATTAATTTAATATTAAAGTGATTAAGTTTAATCATAGTTGAACTCTCTAAACTCTCCACATATAAAAAGAGTCCTGGTTATTATTTACACACACTTGAATTCAATAGAAATTTATAGAGAGAAAATTTTGTAAAGAAATTATTTTAGAAAATTTCTATAGCTATTTTTCTAATTTACAACTTGGCCCAAAAGTTTAGAGAAATTGTGAAATTACCCCCACTAGTAATTTTTGTGAAAAATTTTCTAATTCGAAGCGAGCCAAAACTCGGAAGACGTGAGCTTAAGGATAGTGGGGAAGGCTAGTTGATTGAAGCGTTCATTCAAGAAGAATCGAAACAGTACAATTTGAGTAAGTGTTTATTACTTTAGATATCACAACCAAGTTTTTGTTTTGGAAAAAAACTAAAAACTCTGGTCTTTCCCTAAATTTATTTTCTGCTATGTTTTCGTAAACTCTAAATTATATAGATATTTTATAGTTGTTTATGGCACTGTTTACTTAAAAATTATGTTAATTTCAAATATTTGATAGTTAATTGGATGAATTTAGTTCATATTATGATAATTGGCATGATTTAATAAAGTATGCAATTTTATGCTTTTATGTATCAAATTTGTGCATAATTTAATTATCTCATGTTACATATTGATCTCCTATATTTAATTGTGCAGTGGGACCATGGAGTTAACAAGTTGAAAAGCTTTTTTTAATTTTGTATGGGCATAAGACATATTCTACCATAGTTGGACAATAAAGGCATGCAATTTGGGTCATAAAGAGGTCACCTTGATCCAGTCAAAGCTGGTTTAAATGAAGGAAAAGTCTGACAATTAACTGGGTCAGAAAATCATCCAAGTAAAGGGAAAAGAAGCTTAATTCAGAAATGGCATATAAGTAGCCCAAAATTAGCTTTTGGTAGATTTATTCTAAGGTCCCTACACTTGTAAAATAATTAAAATTAAGCACACAACTTTTACCCATGAAACCGTCCAACTCCTTGCCTGATTCAGGCATGAAATCAAGCATGAATCAAGCAACCAACAATCTCCCCTTTCCACAATTCATGGCCGACCAAGAGTAAGAAAAAACTAAGGGAATTTCCAAATATTTTTAGCAAACCTATTAGCCATCCCTCAAGTATAAATAGACCTCCCATTCACATTTCATCTCATATCCCATTCTTCACATCTCATCCTTCATTCCTTCCCATCTCACGCATAAACCCTCAATTTTTCCCTCCATTTAGTTAGCAATTCATTGAGAAAATTCCCTCTTGGTTGACCATTTTAAGGAGCGTCTTACAACGGAGCAATTACGAGGATTGGAAGAAGTCATCGCGATCAATTTTCGGAGGACTGGTGAAATTACTTTAGAGTTTCTTCTTCCTTAATTTTTATTATTATTCAATATGTTTGCAATTTTATTTGTGTTTTTTTTTCATTAACAATTATAGATTTTAATTTTGTTTAGGTAGAATGATTACATTCTTTTGATGAAGTTTATTTGAGTTATATTCATAATATTCTGTGAATCATTTGCATATTTCATTCATTAAAATGTGATTAAATGCATTAGAATTAGTTGAGCGATCCTAGTCAGAAGACGATTAAGGGACGCAATAATTGAAAGGTGCATGCTTAATTTAGATCCTATCTCGATTAAATTAAAGGTTCGTAATAACTCGAAAGAGCTCTATTACATTGCATAACTTTTAGATTTGTGTGATTAAATTGTTTCAAGCCAAATCTGTCCATGTTACTTCGTATAAAATCTAAGAAACCATTAGTTATATATGATCATGGTAGTACGCATGTTTTTCTAAGTAAAAGATTTCGAAAGGACTAAATATTGGTTTCAAAAAGTTCACGAAAGATCAAGTTTCCATGAAAGATTTTTCAGAACATTGTGAACATGATGAGAATGAACTAAGTCAAATAAAGTAATTTTTCTAACCTATTCATGTTATCGTTGTTGAAATCTTGTGAATTCTGCTGCTAAATCCATCTCATACATTTTAATTATTCATTTCATTTGCATTTATGTAAACTTGCATCGAGATAATTATTTTACTTAACATCAACCAATCAAAATTATTATGTTTTTCTTACCAAATTGTTAATATTAATTTTGCAAAAAATTGATTAACATTTATAGTCCTTGTAAAGACGATAACTCTTATACTTACTTATTACTTGATAACGACTTTGTACACTTGAACAAACCTCAGCATTACAAGTTATTGACATTGTTGCTAGGGACTGTGTCCTTAATCATTTTTGTGAAATTAGTCTTTGCAATTTGGTTTTTAATTTAATTTAATTTATTTCTATCTTTACTTATTAATTCTTTTATTTTTTGTGGTTTAATTTTCAGGTGTTTATGAGCATAGATCGAATCATCAATTTATTACTTATAGACCCTAAAATTGAGCAGACATTTAGAGAAAAAAAACACAAAATATTTTCCCAGAAACAAGTCATAGAAATGGAACTTGGAAATGAAAATGATAGTCAAGGAAATTGTGACAGCCCAAAATTGACCCTAGTCGGGAAGTGGTTTTGGGACCACAAAACCGAGTCTTATAAATAATTAAAGATTATATTCTGTGTTTATGATGTGCGTAAATGCTTGTGTGATAGTTCCATACTTTAATTTGGTCAGTGTATGTGGAATTTATTAGTAGGGACTTATGTGAGACAATTTAGAAATATGCTAGGCAAGTGTTCAAGTGGCCCATTAATATATGTGGGAAAGTGTTTGTCCTTGCATGTCAAATTAGCCAAATTAAAGCATAGTGGCTGGCCATGCTATGGGTGGAAACATGTCACCAACATGTTATGCTAGTGATGTATGCTAAGAAAAATAAAATAAAGAGCATGGTAATTAAACAATGAAAATGAAGGGTGATGAAAAAAAAATGGTCTCATCCATACCCCCCTTGTTGCCGTGAGTTGAGGAAAGAAAAAAAAATGTGTTCATTCTTGAACACCTTTGGCCGAATAGAGGAAAGAAAGGAAGGGGAAGAGCTTGAGAAAATCGGCTATGGTGGTTTGCTAGACTAAGGTATGTTTGATGTTGTTCTTGAGATGCATGCATGTTTTAGTAGTTGACTTGAGTTCTAAAAACCCATGGTTCAATTTTGTGGATTGATGATGATTTTGTGTTTTGCCATTGATGAGTGCTTGAGCTTTTTGATAGTTGTTGATGAAAAGTGAAAGATATGTTAAAGATTATTATGTTAAATTAAGGCTTGGTAAGCTAGCTATTAAGGTGAAATGCTAATGTTAGTATTTGATTTGGTAATAATCTGTTTGGGGACAGCAGCAGTAAGGTGATTTTGGAAAATCGCCATAATTTGTAGGAGTTGAATTAGAAGCTGAGTGAATTATGCTATTAAAGCTTGAAGAGTCTATTTTCTTACAAAAGAAACTATAAAAACAAAAGAGTTACCGATCTTGAGATATTTGAAGTATTGTGGGGCTGAGTCAAAATGACTACTAGATTCCCTGTTCTGTTTTTAGGAAATCATTATAAATTGTACAAAAATGATTATAAGATAAAATTTATATGCTTAGACTCCTTAATGAGTCTAGTTTCAAATGAGATCAAATACAACACATTTTGAATTCTGTAAAATGAGAAATTTGATTCGTAGTGAAGAGTGGTCAGAATAGTCAAACAGTGAAACAGGGGAAACTTTAAGAAAAATCTGGTATTGATTGGCCAAGCCAAAAATTTTGAAAATTATATGGATGGAAGATATACGAGTCTATATTCAGGGAAAATTAACGGCTAGTGATTTGGAGTTTCGTAGCTCCAGTTATAAACAATTTAGCGACTACTGCTCAGGAAAACAGCTCGTAGTGAATATGTGATTTTGTTGTAAACATTAATGAAAATTTGCCAATGAGTTATTTATTGACTATTATAAAGCTTACTATAATCTATGTGTGTGAAGGTCAAATCAATATATATATTATTCTGAAAGTAATACTTGAATAGTCGATTAATGACTATTTTAAATTTTGTTGAACTTAAGCTCAAGAGCAAAAGGGAACTAGATCCGATAAAGGCAAAGAAAAGATCACTGAGTAGTCGAGTTGGAACCGTCTTACCCAACACAAGGTAAGTCATTAAGCATGTAGTTGGTATTATTTCAAATGGTCATAATGTTTATGTATTGATGCTGAATGGAATGAATAAATATACATATATATATATGCATGTACGTATGTGATGATGAAATTGTTGAATGAAAAGAAAAGAGGTAAGATGTACTGAGTTGTTGATCTCGGCACTAAACGTGCGGGTATAACCATTTATGACCATGAGATTGGCGCTAAGTGCGCGGGATTAAATTGTACAGCACTAAGTGTGCGATTTGACTATGTTGCACTAAGTGTGCGAAATGAATATGATGCACTAAGTGTGCGAATTGACCATGCGGCACTAAGTGTGCGAGTTTGACTATGTAGCACTAAGTGTGCGATTTTATTACGTAGCACTAAGTGTGCGAGTTGATTATATAGCACTGAGTGTGCGGACTCAATATACATTCGTGAATCATTATGGACACTATGTGTGCGACACTATTGAGTCGATCGCGGACAGCGGATCGGGTAAGTGTCTTGAGTACATGGCTAATAGGTGCTATGCTTATACTTGGTGTTGAGCTCGGTAAGTTTGAACCTATGTGACAACTATACTTGAAGTCACGTACATAAAATTTATCGTAGGATGGGTAAAAGGCCGTTTAGTCGTTTGATTGTAACGAAAATAAATTGATTTATGAAAATGCTTCAATGTCCTATTGATGAGTATATGGAATGTGAATGCATGAATTGATATGAAATTGAATCGATAGGTTGGAGGAACTATGGTATGGTTCGGAATGGATGGAGTAATTAGCCTCGTTCCATTTTGTTTTCTCTTGTGATAATGTTATTGATGGATGGTAGTGCATAGCTTATGACTTACTGAGTTATAAACTCACTCGGTGTTTCCTTGTCACCTATTCTAGGTTTCTTGGACACATCTCTTTTTGCGTGATCGGGCCGTCATCGAAGTCATCACACCGGATAGCAAGTTTTGGTACTTTCTTCTTAGTTGGCTTAGAAGAACATTTTGGCATGTATAAGCTATTACGTTGTGTTTGAACTTTGGCATGTAAACTTTAAGCCATGCGAAAATGGCACGAATGTTCGATTGAGTTGGATCAAGGGTAGGCATGAAATGGACCTAGTTACTTTCGTAACAGATGCTGGCAGCAGCAGTGTCATGAGGTTGAAAAATCACTAAAAATAGTAGGAGTGGAATTAATTGATGAATAAATTATGTAATCGAAGCTCGATGAGTCTGTTTTCATGAGGAAGTAACGAAAAGATCATATGGGCAGTATATTAAGAGATAATCAGATTTTTGTGGGACAGGGCCAGAACGGTTTCTGGATTCCCTGTTCCGACTTTGGAAATTCATTATAAATTAACCAGAGATAATTAGGAGTCATACCATATATGTATAGATTCCTCTCTGAGTGTAGTTTCCATAGAAACAAACGGCATCAGTATTTAAGCTCTGTGCAGGGAGATATCCAAGTCGTAATGGGCAAAGGTCAGTGTAGTCGACCCCTGCAACATGGGAGACTTTGACTAATAAACTGTACTAATTGGCCCGACCAAAAATTCTAGAAAAAAATACATAGATGGGCACATGAGTCTAGTTTCTGGGAAAAATTACGAAACTGATTTTCGAGTTACGAAACTCAAGATATGATTTTTAAAACGACTAGTACACAGATTGGGCAGTGTCTGGAAAATAAATTTTATAAGGGGTTAAAGTCAGTTAACACCTCGTGTTCGACTCCGGTGTCGGTTTCGGGTTCGGGGTGTTACAGAAATGGAGCCGCTAATGTTCATAATCCAATACTTGTTGCTAATAATAGGGATCCAGCTATAAGATAGTACGTTGTGCGCCTTTTAAATGAGTTAAATCCGGGAACTAGGTGACCAGAGATTGAGGCACCACAGTTTGAATTGAAGACTGTGATGTTTTAGATGCTTCAAGCCATGGGCCAATTTAGTGGTATGCCCACAGAAGATCCATAGCTTCACCTTTGATTATTCATGGAGGTTTGCGATTCATTTAAGATAGCCGATGAACTGAATATGCATTAAGATTGAAGTTGTTTCTATACTTGTTGCGGTTTCGACCACGAGCATGGCTTAATTCGTTGCCACCACATTCAATTTCTACTTCCAAGAATTAGTTAAACTCTTTCTGGTAAAGTATTTCCCACCTAGCAAAAATGCTAAGTTGCAGAACGAGATCACCACTTTCCAGCAGATGGATGATGAATCCTTATACGAGGCATGGGAAAGATTCAAGGAGTTACTTCATAAATTCCCTCACCACGTGATTCTACATTTCATCCAGTTGGAGACATTTTATAGTGGTCTTAAGGCACACACAAGGTTGGTGGCAGATACTTTTGCAAATGGTGCTCTTTTGTCGAAGTCTTATAACGAGGCTTATGAGATCATCGAGAGAATAGCCAGTAACAATTACCAGTGTCTGACAAATCGAGTAGCTTTAAAAAGACAAGTAGTCGGAGTGCATGAAGTAGATGCCCTTCCTTCACTCTCAACTCAGGTATCTTCTATCTCTTCAATGTTGAAACAGTTTATTACTAACGATTTCAATCATGTTGCAGCCCAACCACCAAGTCAATTCAAGGTTATTTCCTGTTTATACTGTGGGGACGGTCATTCTTTCTAGAATTGTCTATCAAATCCCGAGTCAATTTATTACATGGTGAATCAACACCAAAATAGAAGTGGATAAGAACCACAGTCCAACTTCTATAATCCTTCATGGCATAACCATCCAAACTTTTCTTAGAGTAACTAAGGGAATGGATCGAACAACACTTACATGCATCATAGATCAAATCAACCCCAAGGGCTCAATTAACAAGTTTCAAAACCACCACAAGATGAATCATCAAACAGTTTGGAAAATTTGTTAAAGGTGTACATGGCGAAGAATGATGCCTTAATACAAAGGCAAGTAGCAACATTGAAAAATTTAAAGAACCAATTAGGTTAGTTAGCTACAGAGCTTCGTAATAGACCGTAAGAAGCCTTGCCTAGTGATATAGAAAATCCAAGGAATTTGGGTAATGAACATTATAAGGTAGTTACTTTACGAATGGTAATACTTTGGAACCCAAGGAAGCTATAGTTGAAGATGAACCTATTGAGAAGGAGAAAAATCAACCAATAGTTGAAATTCCTACACCAGAAGAGCCAAAACTTACAAAGTTTTATGAGGTAAAATCTAAACTAGTGAATTTTGATAAGTTAATACCTTCTTTAGATACAGATTTATCTTTTTAGAAAAATTGTCCAGTCCAAGCCAAAGCTCCATCACCTCCATATCCTCAAAGATTCCAGGAACATAAATAGAAATAAGAAGTGCAATTCAAGAAGTTTATGGATGTTCTAAAATAACTTCACATCAATGTAACATTGGTGGAGGCCTTAGAACAAATGCCTAACTATGTCAAGTTCATGAAAGATATTCTATCAAAGAAGAGGACACCTAGCGAGTTTGAGACTGTAGCCTTAACGAAAGAGTGCAGTGAGTTCTTACAGAACAAGCTGCCTCTAAAAATAAAGGACCCTAGAAGCTTACTATACCCTGTAATATTGGAGAATCTTACTGTGGTAAAGCTTTATGTGACCTTGGAGCAAACATCAACTTGATGCCAAAATATATTTTCAAGAAATTAGGAATAGGTGAAGTAAGACCCACGACTATGACACTCCAATTGGTTGATCGATATTTAGCATGCCTAGAAGGAAAGATCGAGAATGTTCTAGTACTTGTGGATAACTTTATTTTTCCTGTTGATTTAATTGTCTTAGACTTTGAAGCAAATAAAGAAGTGCCAATAATCTTAGGGAGCCCTTTCCTAGCCACGGGAAGAACGTTAATAGACGTGCAAAATGGCAAACCCACTGTGAGAGTTCAATATGATCAAGTAAAATTTAATGTTCTTAATGCAATGAAATTTCCTGATCCAACATAAGAATGTTCAGTGATGAAGGAGATAGAAACCTTAATTTTTATGGAATGGGATTATAATTTTAAAAATGACCCATTGAAGAACATTTTAGGTTTTGAGTCATTTAAAGATGAAGAAGGTAATGAAAGTATGGCTTTGATGAGAGCCAATCTGAGGAACTATGTTCAACTAGTACGATTTGAACCATTAGAGTTAGAAGTTTGAGGATTAGCATAACCTAAGTTTTCAATTAAGGAACTTCCTAAACTTGAACTAGAGGTACTTCCTTCCTAATTGACATACATTTATTTGCGTAACTGTTCTACTTTGCATGTGATTGTTTTAGCAGAACTAACAAAACACCAAGAGGAGCAACTGATCAAAGTTTTAAAGAAATTTACAAAGGCGATTAATTGGACCATAGTTCATATTTGAGGAATAAGACCGTCCTTTTGTATGCACAATATTATTCTTAGAAGATGGTGAAAGTGGTAGAATCGATGGGCAAAGAAGGCTCAATCCAATCATGAAAGTAGTTCAAAAAGAAGTCATCAAATTGTTAGATGTAGGAATTATCTGCCCCATCTCAGATAGTTTATGGGTAAGTCCGATACAGTGTGTACAAAAGAAAGGTGGAATCATGGTTGTTGAGGATGAATGACATGAGTTAATCCTGATAATGACGGTCACGGGTTGGAGAATTTTTATTCACTATAGAAAATTGAACAAAGCCACTCGTAAGGATTATTTCCATTGCCTTTTATGGATTAGATGTTGGAACGATTGGCAGGTAACAAATATTATCATTTCTTAGATGTATATTAAGGATATAACCAAATAGTTGTAGCCCTGGAAGACCAACAAAAAACAACTTTTACTTGACCGTACAGTACGTTTGCTTTTAGGTGAATGCCTTTCGGTTTATGTAATACACCTGCCACATTTCAGTGATGCTTGATGGCAATATTTACTAATATGGTAGAAAATTTTGATGAGGTATTCATGGATGATTTTTCTATTTTTGGTAATACTTGCGATGTTTGTTTGAGTAATTTGGCTATGATACTAAAGAGATGCGAAGAGAAAAATATTGTACTTAATTGGGACAAATGCCATTTTATGGTTAAAGAGGGAATTGTTTTAAGACACAAAATTTTCAAAAATGGGATTGAATTTGATAAAGAGAAGGTGAACGTAATTGAAAAATTACCACCTTCCGTTACTATTAAAGGATTTAGAAGTTTCTTAGGCCATGCCAGTTTTTACCAAAGGTTTATTAAAGATTTTTCAAAAATTTCCAAGCCTTTGTGTATGATATTAGAGAAAGTTTAACAAAGCATGTTTAAAAGCTTTTGAGGAATTAAAAATCAGTTAATCACAACCCTAATAATCATTACACCTGGTTGGAACTCACCTTTTGAGTTGATGTGTGACACAAGCAACTTTTCTATTGGAGCTGTGATGGGTCAAAGGAGAAACAAAGTGTTTTATTTGATATACTATGCAAGCAGAACTTTGAAAGGAGCCCAGCTTAATTATACGGTAACTGAAAAATAACTCTTTGCTATAGTTTTTTCTTTTAAAAAGTTCCTTTCTTATCTCATAGGTACGAAAGTCATAGTTTTTACTGATCTTGCGGCCATCAAATACTTACTCATGAAGAAAGATGCTAAACCAAGACTGATTCGATAAATACTTTTACTCCAAGAATTTGACCTTGAAAGCCAAGACAGAAAAGGAGTTGAAAATCAAGTAGCTAATCATCTATCGATGTTGGAACAGAACAAGGTAACTCATTCATTTGTTCCTATCAATGAGAATTTTCCAGATGAGTATATCTTTGAGGTAAGTTGAATTCATGAAATTCATTGCTTTGCTGGTTATGTGATTTATTTAACATGTGGAATAATATCTTATGGATCCTTCACGATAGTTAGTATTATTTCTGGGAGGATCCATTTTTATTTAAATAGTGTGTAGATAATATAATCAGGAAATGCGTAGCTGAAAGTGCGATTAACGAGATCCTATACAACTGCCACTTAGCTCTGAGTAAGGGACACTTTAATGGTTCCTGCACTACGGAAAATATCTTACAAGCTAGATTTTTCTTACTTAAGGTGCTTAAGGATGCATACACATACGCGAAAAATTGTGATTGATGCCAAAGGACTGGAAACATATCAAGAAGGAATGTGATGCCCTTGAAAAACATCCTAGAGGTAGAATTATTTGATATTTGGAGCATTAGTTTTTCAGGACCGTTTCCTTCTTATTGTA
This sequence comes from Gossypium hirsutum, assembly GCF_007990345.1. Lineage (NCBI taxonomy): Eukaryota > Viridiplantae > Streptophyta > Magnoliopsida > Malvales > Malvaceae > Gossypium > Gossypium hirsutum. The sequence continues at coordinate 57,997,531 of NC_053425.1, read as the reverse complement.
GCAAGTACATCCTAGTGGGTTGAAACCGTGGCATACCTAACAAACGATGCTAAGGTAGTCATGCGATTCCTACATAAGCATGTGTTTATACGATTTGGGACTCTAAGAACTATAATTAGCGATAAAGGATATCACTTTGTAAACAAATGGCTTAGGTGGTTGCTTTACAATTATGATGTGTGACACAAAATTGCCATTACTTATCATCCATAGTCAAATGGGCAAGTTGAAAGGGGGAACTGTGAGATCAAAGGAATCCTTGAGAAAGTAGTTTGACCTAACAGAAAAGATTGGTCCCGAAGGATCAATGATGCTCTATAGGCCTATCGAACAACTTTTAAGACACCATTAAGAATGATTCCTTATCGGTTAGTCTTTGGGAAGGCATGTGATTTGCCGCTTGAGTTGGAAAATAAAGCTCATCAGGCTTTGAAACAATTAAATATGGATCTAAGCAAGCTTGTGAGAGAAGAACGTTACAGCCTGTTGAGCTTGAGGAGTTGAGGTTATTTTCACACAAGAATGCCAAGATGTATGAAGAAAAGACTAAGAGATGGCATGAAAAACGTACATAACCTCGAGAATTCAAAAAAGGTCAAAGAATCTTATTGTTCAACTCAAGGCTCAAGTTATTCACATGTGAAGCTCAAATCCCGATGTACTGGACTTTACACCATTCACAAAGTCTATCCATATAGATTGGTGGAGCTACACAATAATAAGGGAGGTACATTTATAGTTAATGGCCAACATCTCAAACACTAATGGGATAGTGAAGTTGAGCCAGTTGAAACCTCATTCAGTTTAATAGACTATTGATTTTTCATATTTTTATTTTTTTAAATAAATGACATACTTAGAAATTATTTTTCTTGAATTAGTATAATAAATTAATTCTATCTAAAGAGATTGGAACTTAAGCAGGACCATTTGTGACCCTTCTAATCTTTCCTAGGATACTAATTTAATTTAATTTAATTTCAGAGAAAAATTTTTCTAAGTAATCCAAAATATTTTTTATTTTTTATTTTTATTTGCAAATTTTAATTTAATTGTTTTTGTTTAATAAGAGGTTAAATTGACCCAAGTACTAATCAGTTTATTTTTCTAGTTCAATTTAATTTTTCAAGAAATAATTGCAATTTGGGCTTGAAGCCTAGAACAATGAAGAAGAGGAAATTACCCACACAAGTGCAGTCCATAAACCCCCCAAACCCTAATTTTTGCCACCACTTTTATTCCCTCCATATCTTTCCACCCAAGTCACTGCCTTTAGCTAAATTACCTTGATTTACTACTATATAAACCCCTCTCTACCACTATATTTTTCACACCATTCAAGAAATTAGCTTCAACCCTAGCCACCTATTTCCTTTCTCTTTGCCGTCGGCCTCAATTTTCGAAAGTTCTCCCAAATTTCCTCACATAGTCGAAAAACCTTACTATTGCCACCGCAAACCTTTCACTACCGTAAGCTTGTTGTTAGAGCAATCCCACAGCCACAACAACCACCGTGACATCGCTGCTACAATCCTCTTGCCAACTCAACTTAATCGCTGCCACAACCTTCACCTCAAAAAGAAAAAAGTCTTTTTTTCTTTTGGGAAATGTGTAAAGCCCCAATTTTTGGGCCTAGAAGTATTAGGTCTTGAGCATGGGAACAGTTAGGAGGCTGCACATAAATGTTTAGTTGTGCAAGCAAGTGACACAACTGTGTATTTACTTCAATGGTTAAGTGTTCTGGGAAGTGTCTGAGAAGTCTTGGGTTCAAGCATTGGCTTGTGCAAAAAGTTTTGTTTTATATGGATAAACTCTTGTCTCTAGTCAGTAGGTTTTTAAATAAATGTGGGTATAGCATGACAGAAAGGGCCTGCTAGTCTAAGGGATAAGTGGCGTGTTACTATTATTGAGGGTCCTGAGTTTGAGTCTTGCTATGTGCAAGGTGAGTTATATTTTGCTGCCAGTGCTGTGGGAGTGTTCTAGCTTGGCCGAAACTCTAAAAAGTTGGGGGAAATTCAAATTAGATGGTGGAGAGATTGGAGGAGAATTTAAGGAGTGGATCAAGGGATTTAGTGGTCAGTTTGAGTGATCTTAGAAGGAAATCATGGGGATTTGAAGTTGTAGAAGAGTTGTGCCAAAATGGGATTCTCCTCAACCATTCGGCTTGTTTTTGGTGTCCTTGACTATTCAGTGATGCTTTTCCCCATCTTGCCAAATTCCATTGTTTCCATTTGTCGAATCTTGTTGCTACTTTCTCCAATTTCTTCCCTTCTTCTCCTTTTTTCTTTCCTCAACGCCTCTATTTTCTACCGATTGTGATACTGGTTTAGGTTCCTATCCCTGCTGATTCGTTCTCTTTGCTAATCTGCTCATCTCAGTCTCTCTTCTCCCCTCTTTAACCTTTGTTGAATTCGTGTTCTTCCCCTCTCCCAGTCGGTTCCCAACATTTACCTTCTCCTTTTGTTCATTGGCCGAATACCCCTTTCTCTTCCCTCTCTACTATTTTGACTTTTGTTAAGTTTCCTCTCTTGCATTGTTAAAGCCGAATACTTTCTTCTCTTGTAGCTGAATCTCTTCCTCTCTTTCATTGCTGAACCTCTTTCTCTCTTTCTTATTGTTGTGTCCCTCTCGGTTTTTGGAACTTGTCAGGGAGTGAAGGATTATTCATTGATATTGGAATGATCGAAATCCCTGTCTCGTCACTCAATCGAAGGTAACTCTATCCTTAGTCATTACGTGAATCACTCGAGTACTTTGGCTTGCATTCATGGGTATAGGCCGATTGCTACATTCCCTATTTCCTTTGGGTTCTGTGTTTTCTGTAAGTTAGAATGTGTTGATTCAAGCTATGGGTATGAGCAATCATGATTAATAGAATTCGCATGTAATGCAGATATTCGTCAGGGAGCTTGTAATCAATCTTCATCAACAATTTAAGTAGGCTAAGCCGCATTCGTTCAATCAAGGCAAGTAATAATTATTATTTTGGGTTAAGTGTAAAAAGAGGTTGTTTAACCCTACTGATTAAAGGGCTAATGGTGTCTTGGTTGAATATAGGTTTGGTGATCATGGGCTATTGCACATCTTCACAAAGAAGGTGTGTAATCTCCACTCCAATTATGGAAACTAGCAAAAGCCGGAGTAAGTGAATAATGACGCTACACTAGCATATGCTCGCTCGTGTGATAGTCCGTGTGATTAAACATGGGTGTTTGATCGTGGAGGCCATCATGAGTGATTTCATGGCTAAGGTCGTATTGGGCCATATTGGGTCGAAATGGGCTGTGTGGGCCCCACATGGGCAAACCACACGGATGTATGGAAATTATTGGGCCAGGTTGTATATTACGCACGGCCAAGGCCATTATGGCTCGTGTGGGACCACAGGGGCCGTAATACAAGCCGTGGGCCCATTCTCACTGTTGGACTGTTTAGGTTGCACGGATCGCCCGAGACAAATGTGGACCTACTGTTGGGTCGATAAGTTTATCGAGACCCCTAATTGATAAAATGACTATTATGCCCCTATGTGGTAAATGACTGTTTTGCCCCTATGTGATGTATGATTGTATTTAAGCATGCCATTTAGACGTATTGAGTACATGCATGATATTATGGCATGACATGACATGATGCATGATGTGTTGCATGGGGATGGTTTTATTATGATGGAGGAAGTGTACTGTACTGGCAGCTCTACTGCAAATACTATTTAGTGTCGCAACTGGTACTACTTGGAGCGTAGGGATAATGGGTTGATTATATCCTCACATGAAGTGCAGGGTTGGACAGACATGGAGTGTAGAGGCTGGCTGGTAGGATCTCTTGATTGCATATTTGTATTGTTATTGTCACTGAGATGGGCTCTAGCCCAAACTGATACTGATATTGCATTGGGCTAAGGCCCTAACTAAAACTAAGCCTTTACTGTAATGGGCCAAGGCCCAAACACATGACTATTTCTATATTGAGATGGGCTAAAGCCCAAACTGATATTGCCACTGTTATTCAAAAGGGCTTAGGCCCAGACTGTGCTTGTTTCCTAATTGTTTGCTTATATGGGATTACACACTTAGTTTTCATAACTCACCCATTTGTTTATCTATACAGGTAATCCCCAGGCTTAAGCAGGTCGGTGCTTTGAGGGACTCAGAGGTGGCCATACAACCGCACGAACTTTCTCATTGGGTTTTTAAATTATGAGTAGTTATTTTTAATGTAATAAGGCCTTTTTAAAATTTTTAAGCTTTAATTTGGGGTTTTATTTATGTGGATTTATATATGTTACTAGTAGGAAGCGGGTTTTCAAAAAGATAATTGTTTTTAAAACACCACGTTTACGCAACATGTTTTAAAAGCTTCCGTAAGAAATAATGTTTTAAAATTACTAACAATTAAATATGATTAACTTTTGCCAAACAACTTAAGTTTTGAATGGGAACGAGACATTCTGAAATCTTCGTTAAGATCACAAAGAGGTTTAATATATAGAACGGGTTTTTCAACGATATTATACTTTGCGAAAAACACTTCAATGTGACATCGCTGGATTCGTCCATAACATTCGGGTCAGGTTTGGGGTGTTACAAAATGTCACCATGTCTCGCAAAAGAACTAGATCTTCCAAAACTACTACTGAATATCCAATTGTGATTGAATATGAGGAAGTGAGGGAAAGATTTGATTCCATTTTCAAAAATTAAGCCATGATGCCAGAAAAAGGTTTCAATTTGGAGAGAAATCAACCCAGGAAGTGCTAGAAAAAAGGCATGACCTTGAAAGGTTAGTGGAGAATGTTGAACTGTTGAACCAGGTTGAGCTAGATGGACCGAATGAACCAGAATCTGATGAGTCGTAAACCAAATCTAAACCTAAAGTTAATTTAGTAAATGACATAGAAGAAGCAGAAACTGAAGAGGAACCAAACATGCCTGAACCAATGGAGTCAAGTGTTAATTCTAAGTTGGCCATTCCAATTCCCAATTCTTCAAACACTATGAAAAAAATCATATTTCTCAACTATGATAAATATGTGAAAATTCATGCATAACCAACAACAAGTTTACTGGAGATATGAAAAAGTTAGAGATGATACCATACAAAATACTTTTAGAATATCTCTAACTGTTTTATTCCTGAATTTCCAGATCATATCCTCGAGACAAGGCAAGAAGAGATTGTGGGATCAAGTGCAACCAAGAAAGGAAAGAAGAAAGACATAGACAAGGACACGGACTAAAAGGGGGGATTTTTTTTCTTGGGTCATGTGGTATCCGTATCGGGTATTCGAGTTGACCCGAACAAAATCTCAGCCATACTTAACTGGAAACCTTCGAGAAATATTACTGAGGTTCGGAGCTTTTTGAGACTAGCCAGTTATTACCGACGATTTGTCAAAGGTTTCTCGATGATAGCCACACCAATGACGAAGCTACTTCAAAAGGATGCTAAGTTCGAATGGACGGAGAAATGTCAGAAAGGCTTCGATCAACTGAAAACTCATTTGACTGAAGCTCCAATTTTAGTGCAACCCGAATCAGGCAAAGTGTTTGTCATTTATAGTGACGCATCCCTACTCGGGTTGGGTTGCGTATTGATGCAAGAAGGCCGAGTTGTGGCCTATGCGTCGAGACAATTGAAGCCACACGAGAGAAATTATCCAACCCATGATCTCGAACTAGCCGCCATCGTATTCGCTTTGAAAATATGGCGACATTACTTGTTTGGCGAAAAGTGCCATGTATTTTCGGATCACAAAAGTCTCAAATATTTGATGACTCAAAGAGACTTAAATCTGCGACAAAGACGTTGGCTTGAGTTGTTGAAAGATTACGAGCTTGTCATTGATTACCACCCGGGAAAGGCTAATGTGGTTGCGGACGCCTTAAGCCGGAAATCGCTGTTTGCTTTACGAGCGATGAATGTGCACTTGTCTGTTCTACCCGACAATGTGTTAGTAGCTGAATTAAAGGCCAAACCATCATTGATTCATCAAATTCGTGAAGCTCAGAAAGTCGACGATGAATTGGTTGCAAAACGGGCTGAATGTATTCCGAATATGGAATCCGAATTTCAAATTGATGAGGACGATTGTTTGAGGTTCAGAAGTCGTTTGTGTGTTCCAAGAAATTCGGAACTCATTTCGATGATTCTGAACGAAGCCCATTGTAGCCGAATGTCAATTCACCCGGGGAGTACGAAAATGTACAACGATTTGAAACGTCGATTTTGGTAGCATGGTATGAAACGAGACATCTCCGACTTTGCTTCGAGATGTTTAATATGTCAACAAGTGAAAGCGGAACATCAAGTGCCTTCCGGATTACTTCAGCCGATCATGATACCCGAGTGGAAATGGGATCGAGTCACAATGGACTTTGTGTCCGGACTGCCATTGTCAGCAAGTAAGTAGGATGCAATTTGGGTTGTTGTTGATAGACTGACTAAGTCGGCTCACTTTATCCCCGTGCGTACGGACTTTTCATTGGATAAACTAGCCGAATTGTATGTTTCTCAGATTGTGAGATTACATGGAGTACCTATTTCTATCGTGTCGGATAGAGATCCGAGATTCACCTCGCGATTTTGGAAGAAATTGCAAGAAGCCTTGGGTACCAAGCTGCATTTTAGCACCGCTTTCCATCCACAAATCGATGGTCAATCCGAGCGGATAATTCAGATACTCGAGGATATGCTGAGATGCTGCATCCTTGAGTTTAGTGGTTCATGGGAACGGTATGTACCTTTGATTGAATTCGCTTACAACAATAGTTTTCAATCAAGTATTAAGATGGCACCTTACGAGGCTTTGTACGGTCGTAAATGCCGTACACCATTGTTTTGGACCGAGCTCGGTGAAAGTAAAATTTTCGGAGTTGATTTGATTAAAGATGCCGAACAGAAAGTAAAGGTAATCCGTGAAAGTCTGAAGGCAGCCACAGATCGTCAGAAATCGTATGCGGACTTGAAACGAAAGGACATTGAATATCAGGTGGGAGATAAAGTGTTCCTTAAAGTTTCGCCTTGGAAAAAGGTACTCAGGTTTGGCCGTAAGGGCAAGTTGAGCCCGAGATTCATTGGGCCGTACGAAATCTCCGAACGAGTTGGTCCGGTTGCGTATAGATTGATTTTTCCCCCTGAGCTTGAAAAGATTCACGACGTCTTTCATGTTTCGATGCTTCGACGCTATCGATCTGATCCATCGCATATAATTAGCCCATCAGAGGTTGAAATTCAAGCCGATATGAGTTATGAAGAAGAACCGATACGTATCCTAGCTCGTGAAGTGAAGGAGTTGCGAAACAAAAGGGTTCCGTTAGTGAAGGTGTTATGGCTCAAACATGGGATCGAGGAAGCTACTTGGGAAACCGAGAGCTCGATGAAAGAACGATACCCAAACCTATTTACCGGTAAGATTTTCGGGGACGAAAATTTCTTAAGTGGGGGAGAGTTGTAACAGCCCAAAATTGACCCTAGTCGGGAAGTGGTTTCGGGACCACAAAACCGAGTCATAAAAATAATTAATTTCCATATTCTATGCTTATTATGTGTGTACATGAGTATGTGGAAGTTTCATTCTCCAATTTTTCCAATTGCATGAGAAATTATTAAATAGGGATCGATATGAGACATGGTGAAAATATGATAGGCTAATTTAAAATGGTCTATTAATGCATGTTGTGAAAATGATGGGTTTGCATGTCAAATTACCCAAAATTTGAGCTAGTGGTTGGCCATGCTATGGGTGGAAACATGTTGGGAACATGTTGGCCTAGTGAAGTATGTAGGAAAAAATAAAATAAGGAGTATGGGTAATAAAGAAAGGAAAAACAAAAAAAATGAGTGGTTGTTTCCCCCCCATTGCCGTGAGCTAAAGAAAGGAAAAGAAAAACTTGTTCATCCTTTTTCATCCTCTTTTGACCGAAAATTCTAAGGGAGGAGGAAGGAGTTCTTGCTTCATGTTTGGTTTGGAAGAGAATTAGGAGGAAGTTTGGCCATGCATGTAACTAGATTGAGGTATGTTTGATATTATTCTTTGAGATTCATGTATATTTTAAGTTGTAAGTTTGAAATCTACCTAGCCATGGTTCAAACTTTGTTAAATGATGGAGATGATATTCGGCCATGCATGTTACATTCTTGGTTGGTATTTTGATGTTTGATGTTGTGGTGATGAGGCATGAAGATGAGTTAAGATTCGGCCTAGGTGGAGTTTGTGTTAATGCCATTGCATGCTAAATATGAAGCTTGTTAATGATGCATGTGATGGTGGATTGATGATTCTTGAATCTTTTTTTTTAGCATTTTTGAGTGAGCACATATGTGCATTGGTTGCTAGATGGGGAAGAATCGGCTAGCAAGTTGTGTGCTAAGGCCGAATATAATTTTTGTAGGTTAATGAGTAATGCATGTGCTAAATTGATGGAAAGGGAGAGGATGCTTTACTAGTGTATAAATGATATAAAGATTTTAGAAATTATTTTTGGTTAGGTGTATGTATGATTAGGTATATTCGGCCATATGAGTAAATATATAGATGATGTTAAATTTGATTATGTATAATGGGCCATATAGGGTACACATTGTGATATTAACTTTGATTCTCCATAATTGATCAAGTGGGTGATTAGTAAGGGTGATTGCCGAATATACTAACATACATATGCATGTGTAATTGGATTGTAAATATTTAGCAAGGCGGTTAAACTAGTTGATTTATTGATTAAGCTCAAGGAGTTAAAGGAGGAGAATCGAGCAAAGGCAAAGAAAAGATCATCGAGTAGCCGAGTTGGAACCATCTTACCCAACACAAGTAAGTCATTAAGCATATCTTTGGTATCGATTTAAAGGATCGTAATACCTATACCATTGTGTTTAATGAGATGAAATGTATACAAATGTATATGTAAGTAGAGATGAAATTTGTCGAATGTAAAAAGGAAGTGAAGCCTATTGAGTGGCTGGTTTTCGGCACTAAGTGTGCGGGCAATAAGTGTTCACGGTCATGAGATTGGCACTAAGTGTGCGGGTTTAAATTGTACAACACTAAGTGTGCGAGTTTAAAGTACATGGCACTAAGTGTGCGCGGTTGATTATTAAGCACTATGTGTGCGAACCCAATATATATTTTCTATAAATTATTTACATTAAGGGTGCGACTTTACTGAGTCGATTTTGGACAGCGGAAAAGGTAAGTGTGCGAACTTGAAATGCATGGCACTAAGTGTGTGAGTTTAAAGTGCATGGCACTAAGTGTGCGCGGTTGATTATTAAGCACTATGTGTGCGAACCCAATATATATTTTCTATAAATTATTTACATTAAGGGTGCGACTTTACCGAGTCGATTTTGGACAGCGGAAAAGGTAAGTGTGCGAACTTGAAATGCATGGCACTAAGTGTGTGAGTTTAAAGTACATGGCACTAAGTGTGCGCGGTTGATTATTAAGCACTATGTGTGCGAACCCAATATATATTTTCTATAAATTATTTACATGAAGGGTGCGACTTTACCGAGTCAATTTTGGACAGCGGAAAAGGTAAGTACCTTGAGTTCATGTTTAATAGGCGCTATGTTTATATTTGGAGTTGAACTTGGTAAGTTTTGAACCTATGTGACGATTATAGTTGAAGTCACGTACATAAGGTTCATTGTGGAATAGGTGAAAGTTCGTTTAATTGTATGATTATAACGAAAATAAAATGATGTATGAAAGGCCAATGTAGGACTTGGTATGAGATTGAACCATAGGGTTTAAGGAACTATGGTATAGTTTGGTATGGATGGAGTACTTAACCTCATTTCATTGTTTCCTGTTGTGATAATTTTATTAATGGATGGTTGTGGAATGCTTATGGCTTACTGAGTTATATACTCATTCGGTGTTTGCTTGTCACCTATTCTAGGTTTCTTGGACTCGTCTCTTTTTTGCGTGATCGTGCCGTCGTCGAAGTCATCACACCAGCTAGCAACCTTTGGTATTTTCTTCTTAGTTGGTCTAAGAGAACATTTCGGCATGTATAGGCTAATATGTTTTGTTGAAGTTTGGTATGTAAACTTTTAGCCATGCGAAAATGGCATAATGTTCGGTTGAATTTGGTTCTAATGTTGGGTCGTAAGTCTTGGTAATACGATTTTTATGCCATATGTCATGGTTGATTATTTTGGTGTTAAAATTCATGATATGGCAATAGTGTAGTAGGGGGATGTTTGACAATGATTAGCCTTTGGCATGGCTAGTCATGATCATAATTTGTGATATGTATGACGAATTACTAGTTAGATCAAGGAGAAATCACGAAATGGGCATAGTTGCTTTCGTAACAGATGCTGGCAGCAGCAGTGACGTGAGATTGAAAAATCACTAAAAATAGTAGGAGTGGAATAAATTGATGAATAAATTATGTATTCGAAGCATAGATGAGTCTATTTTCATATAGAAGCAACGAAAAGATCATTTGGACAGTATGTTAAGAGATATTCAGGTTCTCGTGAGACAGGGCCAGAACGGTTTCTGGATTCCCTGTTCCGACTTTGGAAATTCATTATAAATTAACCAGAGACAATTAGGAGTCATACCATAAATGGATAGATTCCTCTCTGAGTCTAGTTTCTATAGAAACAAACGGCATCAGTATTGAAGCTCTGTGCAGGGAGATATCCAGGTCGTAATGCGCAAAGGTCAGTGTAGTCGATCTCTGTAACATGGGAGACTTTGACTAATAAACTGTACTAATTGGCCCGACCAAAAATTCTAGAAAAAAATATGTAGATGGGAAGATGAGTCTAGTTTCAGGGAAAAATCACGAAACTGATTTTCAAGTTGTGAAACTCAAGATATGATTTTTAAAGCGACTAGTACGCAGATTGGCAGTGTCTGAGAAATATTTTTATAAAGGGTTTAAAGTCTGTTAACATCTCGTGTTCGACTCCGGTGTCGGTCTCGGGTTCGGGGTGTTACAATTTATTTATTTATTGGCATTTATATTTCTTTTAGTTAGTATTTTGCTTTCGTACAATAAGTAGGAAATTGCTAACATAAATAAATTAAGTTCAATGCTTCTTTTTTAATAAAAAGCGAAGTAGTATGGTAATATGAATGGACATGTTTAGGATTGGATTGTTAAGACTTGGTACTTAAGCAGTCTTCAAGACCCACCTATCTTTGCTTATTATCCTACCTAGTGTTCAGTTCTCATTCATCACTTTGTTTAAAAAATGAAGACGTTGCTTCTTTTTAAGGAGTGGGTAGGGCAATATTTGCATGAATTTTAAATTTTTCTTAAGTATGATTCAATGTTTACACATAAGTATGTTAAAATAAAATGATGTTTAGAGAAAATTTTTGTTCGTAAGTTAGCTCAAATGCAAGTATGATTTCATATTTTATCTGAGGTTTTTTTTTATGTTATCTTAAGTTATGGAATGCTTGTATGTTCTTAGGTCTTATGTTGTCTTTTGCCATGAAAAACTATTTTTCTTAAAAATAGACATGCATGAAGGTTGAAGTCCTTAGAATTGACTTATAACTTTCTTGAGGCGAAATCCTAGGAGGCATAAGAATTTAAACATGATATAGGCACATTTTCTTTGGATCGTTTGAGCCTTTCAAGCCTACCATATGAATTTAACCTTTGAAACCTTAGTTTGAGCCTTTAAGCCTATTGTATTACTATTCACCTACATCATAAGCCATATTGCCATCTTTTTAAGTTTCATCCTATTTTTGCACCAATCATAATTATACTTGTCTTGGTGATCAAAGTTTAAGGAAAAATTAAAGAAGATGTATATGTTCTCTGTATGTTAAAAAAAATAGAAAAAAATCTTTATGTAAACGTTAAGTAAAAAGAGTAAAATAAATACTTAAAAATATTTAGAATTATTGTTGGGCATAAGCTTCAAATTAAGTTTGGGGTGGTAAAACTCGTTAGCAGAAAGGTTGTACCTCAAAAAGATCCAAGGCAAAGTTAAGGTTAAGATTACTGAACCTAAAAATTCACTTCTCTTTATCCCTACCTTGAGCCTAGCCCCATTATAACCCTATAAATGACCTATTGATTTTGATAATTATGTCGACTACATTAGTGGAGAGGAATTTATAAGTTCAACATATGAAGACCATTAATTAAACCTTGTGATTCTTTTTTTTAATTGATAAGGAAACTTTGATTGAATGGTGAATGTTATATGTGACCTTGAAAAGCATGCACTTTATGACTTATATTAGGATTTTTCCACAATTAGAATAAAATTTTGAAATAATGTTTGCATATGAGCAACGTATTTATAAAAAGGTTTTCTGAGCATGAATTTGTTGATGTATGATCATGTGCAAAAGTTTATTCTACTTGACGATTCTACTTAAACTTATTGCAAGATTACCCTCTCTAAATTTTTGCTTTGCTTTACTCAGGATGAACAATGGACTAAGTTTGGGGGTGTGTAAACTCAAAATTATATAGATATTTTATAGTTGTTTATGACAAATTTTTACTTCAAAATTATGTTAATCCCAAATAATTGATAGTTAATTTGGTGAATTTTGTTCATATTACGATAATGGGCATGATTTAATAAAGTATGCAATTTTATGCTTTTATGTATCAAATTTGTGCATAATTTAATTATTTCTTGTTACATATTAATCTCCTATATTTAATTGTGCAGTGGGACTATGGAGTTACTAAGTAGAGAAGCTTGTTTTATTTTTGCATGGGCATAAGACATATTCTACCTTAGTTGGATAGCAAAGGCATGCAATTTGGGTCATGAGGAGGTCACATTGATCCAATTAAAGATGGCTTAAATGAAGGACAAGTCTGACAATTAATTGGGTCACAAAATCATCCAAGCAAGGGGGAAAGAAGCTTAATTCAGAAATGGCACATGAGTAGCCCAAAATTAACTTTTGGTATATTTATTCTAAAGTCCCTACACTTGTAAAACAATTAAAATTAAGCACACAAGTTTTGCCCATGAAACTATCCAGCTCCTTGCTTGATTCATGCATGAAATCAAACATGAATCAAGCAACCAACAACCTCCCCTTTTCACAATTCATGGTCAGCCAAGAGTAAGAAAAACCTAAGGGAATTTCAAACTATTTTTAGTAAACCTATTAGCCATTCCTCAAGTATAAATAGACCTCCCATTCACTTTTAATCTCATATCCCATCCTTCACATCTCATCCTTCATCATTCTCTCAATCCTTCATTCCTTCCCTTCTCACGCATAAACCCTCCATTTTCCCCTCCATTTAGTTAAAAATTCCTTGAGAAAATTCCCTCTTGGCTGGCCACTTTAAGGAGCGTCTTGCAAAGGAGCAATTATGAAGATCGAAAAAAGTCATCACAATCAATTTTTGGAAGACTGTCAAATTACTTTAGAGTTTCTTCTTCCTTAATATTTATTGTTGTTCAATATGTTTGCAATTTGCTTTGATGTTTTTTTATTAACAATGATAGCTTAATTTGCATTTTGCTTTGATGTTTTTTTATTAACGATGATAGTTTAATTTTGTTTAGCTAGAATGATTACATTAATTTGATGAAGTTCATTTGAGTTATGTTCAGCCTCAACCGATCATGCTTCCAATTAAAATCATGTATGTATTTCATTCATTAAAATGTGATAAAATGATTAGAATTAGTTGACGATCCTAGTCAGATGGCGATTAATGGATGCAATAATTGAAAGGTGCATGCTTAATTTACATCCTATCCCGATTAAATTACAGGTTCATAATTACTCGAGAGAACTCTACTACCTTGCATAGCTTTTAGATTTGTGTGATTAAATTGTTTCAAACCAAATCTTTCCATGTTACCTCGTATAAAATCTAAAAAACCCTTAGTTAAATATGATCATGGTAGTACGCATGTTTTTCTAAGTAAAAGATTTTGAAAGGACTAAATATTGGTTTCAAAAGTTTATGAAAGATCAAGTTGCCATGAAAGATTTTTCAGAACATTGTGAGCATGATGAGAATGAACTAAGACAAATGAAGTAATTATTCTAGCCTATTCATGCTATCGTTGTTGAAATCTTGTGAATTCTACTGCTAAATCCATCTCATACATTTTAATTATTCATTTCATGTGCATTTAAGTTAACTTGCATCGAGATAATTATTTTACTTAACATCAACCAATCAAAATTATTGTGTTTTTCTTATCAAATTGTTAATATTAATTTTGAAAAAAATTGATTAACATATACAATCTTTATGGAGACGGTAAATCTTATACTTACTTATTACTTGATAACGACTATGTACACTTGCACAAACCCCAACGTTACAGTTTTCCACACCATATTTTCCAATAGTAACTCCCTATGGAACTCTATTTAAGTTCGAATAATGTTCAAATGTTTCACGATTATTAGTACGTGTGAATGTCTAAGGAAATAGGTTCCTGTACTAATCAAATGGAAATTCATGTTCTTACTAGTTGATCATGATCACCCCATGGTGGCTTGATTCAATAGGTGTGAGATTTATTGTTGCAATGGCTTACAAATGTTTGCAAGGTTTAATGTAAGATGCATGCATCATCTTAATGCATATCATAATGTTGCAAAATGATTTCAAACATTTTCTTAAAACAAATATATCAATATATAAATGTTTTATTTTCAGTTAAAAAATGGCACCAATTCCCTTATTGAACATACTAAAAACAAATTGAACGGAAACAACTATGAAGAATGGAAAATGAAACAAATTATTTTCCTGAAATGTGAGAAATATGAAATAGTTTTTGGTCCTCTAACCACTCAAGCTAAGGTTAGAAAATGCTAGGTAGGGTCTGATGAGATAACTCATTGCTAAATGCTGGTAAGCGTGACCAACACTTCTAAAGTGATTCTAGATAAGTTAGAAGACATGTCAAAGGTCAAACTGCCTTGGCTCGGTAGTCTGTTATAACTACGTTAAAGAATTCCCCACAAAAGCCTAATACTCCAGTCAAAGGCCATATGATTACTCTTATGGGCTACTTTGCTGAGACCGTAGATGTAACACCCCTTACCCAAGTCCGAAACCAGGATTGAGTACGAGGCATTACTAAACTTAAACACATGCATTCCAACATTTACAAATCATAAAAAGATGATCAATTTTAAAACTTTTCAAACCTTGTCTAGAATTCCTTACTACGGGGCCTAGGAGGCCCAAAACAAGCTTTAAGGACGATTCAAAACTAGCCCGGGTCCTTTAAAGAACTATGGAAAATGACTCTTGAAATAGGGGCACACGCCCGTGTGGAAGGGGCAACACGCCCATGTGGCCTTCTTTGTATGGCCATGCTGAAGGTTCGTACAGTTCACACGACCTCAACACATCGAGACACACTCGTGTCCCTAACCCGTGTGGAATTAATTTCTAATTCAAACCCACAAGGGTTTTCACACAACCTGGCGCACGCCTGTGTCCATGGTCCGTGTCCCTCACACGGCCATGACACGTTTGTGTCTTAACCCGTGTCTAAAAATCTTGACATTCTATTTCTGACGTCAACAACCATTTAGAGTCACACAGCCAAGGCACACGCCCAAGTGTTAGGTCATGTGGTGAATTTAATTCCACATTCAAGGTGCAGACTTCACACGACTGAGACACACGGTCATGTCTCTGCCCGTGTGTTTACTACCATGCATACTGACTTAAAATTTTAAGGTGCAGGGGACACACAGCCAGATAACACACCCATGGGGCCTACCGTGTGTCACACACGGGCAAGACACATGCTCGTATGTCTATCTGTATGGACAAAACAAAGCTATCTACCAAGCCTTTTTGCCACCCTTACTTGCACCAACCTACACAACAACAAATATCACCAATTCACACAACAATAGAAGACTAAATCAACCCTAACATGACAATCAAATACAAACCTCATAAGACTCTAACAACCAAACATGCACTTGGTAATTCATGCATTTTGTTCATCCAAGGAAGCATCATCATTTGTAATTATCAATAATGAATATTGACCATTAATGTAACATCCCGAAATAGGGCCTAAACGGAATAGTGGTTGCGAAACCACGAATCTAAGGTCAAAAATATTTATTTCGATTAATTTTTATGGTTTATTCATTGATTGAATAATTGTGTGAAAATTTCGTGAAGAAATTTTATGTATAAGTGCCTAATTTGATAATTAGGACTAAATTGTAAAATTAGCAAAATGTATGATCCAGATAATAAAGGGGATTTAATTGAAATGGGTTCTTAAAGTGGAGGTCCTTATTTAGTAATTAGACCATTCTATTTAAGTTTGGACAAAAATGGGCAAGAATAGGACAAATTTGAAAGAAAAGCCTTTAAGGGCATTTTGGTCATTTAGTAATTAAAAGAATTAAAAAGGGAAAATAAAGCCAAAATTGGTCCATCTTCTTCATGGAGGCCGAATATAGCATGGGGGAAGTCATGGTTAGGGTTTCCAAGCTTTCCAAGCTCAATAGTAAGTCTGTTCTAGCCTCATTTTTACTGTTCTTTACGTTTTTGGAGTCCCGGTAACTTGGTTTAGCTTATTCTAGCAATAATTCATGCTAGGGTTCATATTTGGAAAAATACCCATAGGTTAAATGTGTTTATTTTGTTGTTTTATGGTAGAATATGAAGCTGGAAATTATATTAAACAACTTTTGCTAAGCGATTTTAAGTGAAACGAGTAAAACGACATAATCGGTAAAAATACCTAATGTTCATAAGTACATGATAGAGTGGGAATTTGATGTTTCCATATAAGGGAATAATGTTCAGTGTGTCATAGCACATAAGAAAAATGGATAAATTTTAATTTCTGAGCCTAGGGGCAAAATCGTAATTCTGCAAAGGTTAGGGGCAAAATTGTAATTTTGCCAAAGTTTGAGTTAGGGAATGTTTTGAATAGTACATTAATTAAATAAGTGAAATATGATGTTTTAGATCCAAAAAAGTGAGATTTGGACCTAGAACGAGAGAAAAACTGAAAATTGGGAAAGTTGGTAAAATGGTTGTTTTGGTATCAAGGTAAGTTCATATGTTTAATAAGCATTTAATTATGCATATTTGAATGATAAATTGATATTTTGGCCATAAATACTTTAGTATTGAGTTTCAGATATAATGATTAATGTTCGATAATAATTCGATATTGGAAAGAGAACTTATATAATTTATATGTAAGACCATATTTTGTATTATGGCTTTGTATGATAACAAGAAAGTATTGACTAGCATAGTTTGATGAGAACAATTTAAGTTGATGATATGATGAGATTGAGAATGTAAGTATGTAAGTTGAGTAGCATTTTATTATTATGCAATTATTGTTATTAATATTGTTATTATTGAGTTATGCGACTAACCTTGAGAATTTGAGCAAGTATGTTTCAGCTATGACTTGACAAGGCATTGATATCTCAAAGTCTATGGTTGTACCATGGAAATTAAGGAAGAATTGATGGAAATGTCCATGTTCATAACATGGCATTTAAGGAGGAATTGACGGTTAAGGATACCATGTAAGACCATGTCAAGACATGGCATTGGTAAGGCAAGGATCCTGTGTAAGACCATGTCAAGACATGGCATCGGCATTGATTAAGGACTCCATGTAAGACCACATCAAGATGTGATTGGCACTAAGACAAGGATACCATGTAAGACCATGTTTGGAACATGGCATTTGGTAAGACAAGGATACCATGTAAGTCCATGTTTGGAACATGGCATTTGGTAAGATAAGGATATCATGTAAGACCATGCCAAGGCATGGCATTGATAAGTTCTATAAGGCAAGGAAATCATGTAAGACCATGTCAAGACATGGCATTGATGAGTTACTATAAGGCAAAGGTCCCATGTAAGAACATGACAAGGCATGGCATTGATAAGTTCTATAAGGCAAGGATACCATGTAAGACCATGTCAAGACATGGCATTGATGAGTTACTATAAGGCAAAGGTCCCATGTAAGACCATGCTAAGGCATGGCATTGGTGAGTTCATAAGGCAAGGATACCATGTAAGACCATGTCAAGACATGGCAATGGTAAGTTCAAAAAGGAAAAGGTTTTCAAGTAATCCAAAGAGTAAGTCAAAGAAACAACAAGGTGGGTGTAACACCCTGAACCCGAGACCGACACCGGAGTCGAACATGAGATGTTAACAGACTTTAAACCCTTTATAAAAATATTTCTCAGACACTGCCAATCTGCGTACTAGTTGCTTTAAAAATCATATCTTGAGTTTCACAACTCGAAAATCAGTTTCGTGATTTTTCCCTGAAACTATACTCATATGCCCATCTACATATTTTTTTCTAGAATTTTTGGTCGGGCCAATTAGTACAGTTTATTAGTCAAAGTCTCCCATGTTACAGGGATCGACTACACTGACCTTTGCGCATTACGACCTGGATATCTCCCTGCACAGAGCTTCAATACTGATTCCATTTGTTTCTATAGAAACTAGACTCAGAGAGGAATCTATGCATATATGGTATGACTCCTAATTGTCTCTGGTTAATTTATAATGAATTTCCAAAGTCGGAACAGGGAATCCAGAAACCGTTCTGGCCCTGTCTCACGAGAACCTGAATATCTCTTAACATACTGTCCATATGATCTTTTCGTTGCTTCTATATGAAAATAGACTGATCGAGCTTCGAATACATAATTTATTCATCAATTTATTCCACTCCTACTATTTTTAGTGATTTTTCAATCTCACGTCACTGCTGCTGCCAGCATCTGTTACGAAAGCAACTATGCCCATTTCGTGATTTCTCCTTGATCTAACTAGTAATTCGTCATACATATCACAAATTATGATCATGACTAGCCATGCCAAAGGCTAATCATTGTCAAACATCCCCCTACTACACTATTGCCATATCATGAATTTTAACACCAAAATAATCAACCATGACATATGGCATAAAAATCGTATTACCAAGACTTACGACCCAACATTAGAACCAAATTCAACCGAACATTATGCCATTTTCGCATGGCTAAAAGTTTACATACCAAACTTCAACAAAACATATTAGCCTATACATGCCGAAATGTTCTCTTAGACCAACTAAGAAGAAAATACCAAAGGTTGCTAGCCGGTGTGATGACTTCGACGACGGCACGATCACGCAAAAAGAGACGAGTCCAAGAAACCTAGAATAGGTGACAAGCAAACACCGAATGAGTATATAACTCAGTAAGCCATAAGCATTCCACAACCATCCATTAATAAAATTATCACAACAGGAAACAATGAAATGAGGTTAAGTACTCCATCCATACCAAACTATACCATAGTTCCTTAAACCCTATGGTTCAATCTCATACCAAGTCCTACATTGGCCTTTCATACATCATTTTATTTTCGTTATAATCATACAATTAAACGAACTTTCACCTATTCCACAATGAACCTTATGTACGTGACTTCAACTATAATCGTCACATAGGTTCAAAACTTACCAAGCTCAACTCCAAATATAAACATAGCGCCTATTAGCCATGAACTCAAGGTACTTACCTTTTCCGCTGTCCAAAATTGACTCGGTAAAGTCGCACCCTTCATGTAAATAATTTATAGAAAATATATATTGGGTTCGCACACATAGTGCTTAATAATCAACCGCGCACACTTAGTGCCATGCACTTTAAACTCACACACTTAGTGCCATGCATTTCAAGTTCGCACACTTACCTTTTCCGCTGTCCAAAATCGACTCGGTAAGGTCGCACCCTAAATGTAAATAATTTATAGAAAATATATATTGGGTTCGCACACATAGTGCTTAATAATCAACCACGCACACTTAGTGCCATGTACTTTAAACTCGCACACTTAGTGCCAATCTCATGACCGTGAACACTTATTGCCCGCACACTTAGTGCCGAAAACCAGCCACTCAATAGGCTTCACTTCCTTTTTACATTCGACAAATTTCATCTCTACTTACATATACATTTGTATACATTTCATCTCATTAAACACAATGGTATAGGTATTACGATCCTTTAAATCCATACCAAAGATATGCTTAATGACTTACTTGTGTTGGGTAAGATGGTTCCAACTCGGCTACTCGATGATCTTTTCTTTGCCTTTGCTCGATTCTCCTCCTTTAACTCCTTGAGCTTAATCAATAAATCAACTAGTTTAACCGCCTTGCTAAATATTTACAATCCAATGACACATGCATATGTATGTTAGTATATTCGGCAATCACCCTTACTAATCACCCACTTGATCAATTATGGAGAATCAAAGTTAATATCACAATGTGTACCCTATATGGCCCATTATACATAATCAAATTTAACATCATCTATATATTTACTCATATGGCCGAATATACCTAATCATACATACACCTAACCAAAAATAATTTCTAAAATCTTTATATCATTTATACACTAGTAAAGCATCCTCTCCCTTTCCATCAATTTAGCACATGCATTACTCATTAACCTACAAAAATTATATTCGGCCTTAGCACACAACTTGCTAGCCGATTCTTCCCCATCTAGCAACCAATGCACATATGTGCTCACTCAAAAATGCTAAAAAAAAGAGATTCAAGAATCATCAATCCACCATCACATGCATCATTAACAAGCTTCATATTTAGCATGCAATGGCATTAACACAAACTCCACCTAGGCCGAATCTTAACTCATCTTCATGCCTCATCACCACAACATCAAACATCAAAATACCAACCAAGAATGTAACATGCATGGCCGAATATCATCTCCATCATTTAACAAAGTTTGAACCATGGCTAGGTAGATTTCAAACTTACAACTTAAAATATACATGAATCTCAAAGAATAATATCAAACATACCTCAATCTAGTTACATGCATGGCCAAACTTCCTCCTAATTCTCTTCCAAACCAAACATGAAGCAAGAACTCCTTCCTCCTCCCTTAGAATTTTCGGTCAAAAGAGGATGAAAAAGGATGAACAAGTTTTTCTTTTCCTTTCTTTAGCTCACGGCAATGGGGGGGGGAAACAACCACTCATTTTTTTTGTTTTTCCTTTCTTTATTACCCATACTCCTTATTTTATTTTTTTCCTACATACCTCACTAGGCCAACATGTTCCCAACATGTTTCCACCCATAGCCTGGCCAACCACTAGCTCAAATTTTGGGTAATTTGACATGCAAACCCATCATTTTCACAACATGCATTAATAGACCATTTTAAATTAGCCTATCATATTTTCACCATGTCTCATATCGATCCCTATTTAATAATTTCTCATACAATTGGCAAAATTGGAGAATGAAACTTCCACATACTCATGTACACACATAATAAGCATAGAATATGGAAATTAATTATTTTTATGACTCGGTTTTGTGGTCCCGAAACCACTTCCCGACTAGGGTCAATTTTGGGCTGTTACAGTGGGAACATGAAGAAAGAGTACAGGTATGCATTTAAGGCTTACTTAATATAGAGATTGTAAGTAATTGAGATTATCAAGTATTAAGTAAGTGATGAGTTTTCAGTTATGCTTGTGACACTTTATGACATGATTGGCAATATGCCTATATTATGAAAGAGTACTCATGTGTTAAGTGAGATGTTGTAGATATGTAAGCAAGCTATTAAGTAAGGTGTCTTTTGTATTCTGAGCCTTTGGTAAGGTTACCAGTGAGTAAGATGGGAAAGTAAGAACTAAACATTATTTAAGCAGATCATGACAGCATAGTAGTAAGCTAAATTGATTGCTAATGCTTATTATTTTACATGTGAACTTACTAAGCTTTATAAGCTTACTTATTTAACTTTCCCATGTTTTAGAGTGTAACACCCCTCGCCCGTATCCCTCACCGGAACAGGGTTCGAGGTGTTACCCAACTTAAACTCAGTCAATCACACAAAAATCGTGCTGAAAAATTTCAATCAATTTAAAACTTTTCTTTTCACATGCAATCTATCCCATATATGAGCTTACAAGGTCCAAAACATTAAAACCCTATACATGTCATAGACTCGAAATACTAGGATTTACTTACACCGATAACGTGAGCTTGACAGTGTGATAATATCTCCGGCGAACTCCAACCCGAGCAGGTAACTGAAGTCAACAATCTATAAAATAGAGAAATGTAATAACGGAGTAAGCTTTCATAAGCTTAGTAAGTCTTAAGCAATGCAAACAAATAAACGCAATTATACTTTGATTATTTAATTTCTTAAGAGGCCAAATTCTAGGGATATTGCCATCTGGCCGAATATACACAAGCACATAATGCACGTTCCGCATTCTTATCACACTTAATCTGTATTCATATAACATATTTAAATCAAATACCCTTGCATACTTTCACACCCTGACCAGGTGTATCATGATCATAGGTATAGTTTTAACATTTATTCACATACGTATCACATTACTCACTTAAGATTCACTTCAAATCAAACTCACATCTGAGTACATACTGCGTACCTGGCCTACTTTACGTATTAAATGTATTCATTTGACAATTTAGCACGAGGTACCTTAGTCATAGGCTTTTCTCAAATCACCGGCATTTTGCCTACTAGGCTCGAGGCCCGATATCATTTCACCGACTTTATAGCCTGTTAGGCTCGAAAGCCCGAATAGTATCTTACCGACATTATAGTCTGCTAAGCTCAAAGGCCCGAATAATCAAATCAACAAGTTCCATATAACATATTCATATCAATTGAGTACTAACATCATTCGAACGTATATAATTATACATCTCAAACACTTTTCTTTCATCTCATTTTCACACTTAACATTTGATAGCTTATGCATAACATTTCACTCACATTCATTTCAAACTTATCATTCGATTATAAAAGCACATTGCATATTTACCAACATGTTATACTTTCCATTAGGCCATATAAGCATGATACAATACACTATCATTTCATCTTTAACATTCGGCTAAACCCTTATCTTACAAGGAACACCGAATTCGCATAACATATCATTTCACCGGCATTACGCCTGCTAGGCACGAAGGCCCGAATACACATCACCGGCACGAAGCCTGCTAGGCACGAAGGCCTGAATACACATCACCGGCACGAAGCCTGCTAGGCACGAAGGCCCGAATACACATCACCGGCACGAAGCCTGCTAGGCACGAAGGCCCGAATACACATCACCAGCACGAAGGCCCGAATATACATCACTGGCACGAAGCCTGCTAGGCGCGAAGGCCCGAATACACATCACTGGCATGAAGCCTACTAGGCACGAAGGCCCGAATACACATCACCGGCACGAAGCCTGCTAGGCACGAAGGCCCGAATACACATCACCGGCACGAAGCCTGCTAGGCACGAAGGCCCGAATATAATACCAGCACTAGGCCTGCGGGATTTATCCCTGATATAATACCAGCACAAAGCCTGCGGGATTTAACCCGGATATTTTACCAGGACGAAGCCTGCGGGTGTTTAAGCTCGGATACACATCAAATATCATGCATATTTAATCATATATTAACACATCTCATTTAACATATCACATTTCCATTTCACCATTCAAACTTAACCCATAGTGACCATTCGACTATAAGTCATATGCATAAATTATTTATCGCGTAACTTAGTTCAAGTAGAACCAAAAGGTCATGATTCATCTAATATATACATATTGCTCACTGATTCGCACACAACCTTTCAAATTAG
This sequence comes from Gossypium hirsutum, assembly GCF_007990345.1. NCBI lineage: Eukaryota > Viridiplantae > Streptophyta > Magnoliopsida > Malvales > Malvaceae > Gossypium > Gossypium hirsutum. The sequence continues at coordinate 57,973,836 of NC_053425.1, read as the reverse complement.
CAATTATAAGATGGTTCCGCACATAGCCCATCCTTATCGATAATTTACGATGGTTTTACCCTTACTCACATATATGTCATAGGCATTTTTACCTATGCTTCTCAACTCAAATTCATGATTCAATTCCCATCGATTTAACATGCCTAAGTACATATCGCATACCTGAATAATTTACTTTACAGAACGAATCCACATATCGTATTAGCCCATAGTCTTATAGCACCACACTTTTAATGGTCTACCTCATCGAAGTTCACATTTAATCACTTTAGTGCCAAGCCATATTCGGCTACCACAAAGGACTAATAATAATAATTTTATACACATCATGGTTTCCTTTAAGTATTTAATAATCACAAATCGTGATATCTCCACCAGCACATATACGGCATAGTTTATTCATTGTAACACTCATTTAGTGCATCAAATTTCCAAATCCAATTCAACTTAAGCATAATAGCCATAATCGGCTTATTGCCTTAAATAATTACGTATTCGGCACATTAACTAAATAAAATTTACATTCCCTTTACCATATTAATTTAACTCTTGGGCATATAAAAAGGAATCAAGCTTAAACACTTAAGAACTTACCTCAAATGTTGCCAAACGATTACAACGGCTATCGATTACTTTCTCTTTTCTCTTATCCGAATTTGCCCCTCTATGCTCTTGAGATTAAAATTTAAAGATTTTAAACTAGTCATTATTCGACTATTCAAGCATCACTTTCAAAATATAATATATATATTCAACTTTCACACCTACTGATCATAGTAAGCTTATAAGAAATCAATAAGCAACTCATTAACAAATTTTTGTCAATGTTTACCACATAATCATAATTTCACTGCAAGCTGTCTTCCTGAGCAATAGTCACTAAATCATTTATAACTAGAGCTATGAAACTCCAAATCAAGTTCCGTTAATTTTTTCTGAAAACATACCCATATATATTTTACCCATAAAATTTTGAGGATTTTTGATTTGGCCAATCAATACCATATTTTTCTTAAAGTTTCCCTTATTTCACTGCTTGACTAATCTGACCACTCTTCACTACGAATCAAATTTCTCATTGTACAGAATTCAAAATATGTTCTCGTTTATTTCATTTCAAACTAGACGCATTAAGGAGTCTAAGAATATAAACTTCATCTTATAACCATTTTTTTAAAATTTATAATGATTTTATAAAAACAGAATAGAGGATCTAGAAGTCATTCTGACACTGTTCCACATCACTTCAAATATCTCCTCATCGGAAATTCTTTTGCTTACACGGTTTCTTTTATAAGAAACTAGACTCATTAAGCTTTAATTGCATAATTTATTAAGCTTTTAACTCATCTCTCACAATTTATGGTGATTTTCTAAAATCACGTTACTGCTGCTGTCCCAAGCAGATTTATTACCAATTCACTCTTTCACACATACCTTGCATGCATGTTATTTAAACATGCATATCACAAATCAATCATCACATACCTATAACTTCACTTAGGCATAATCTTCCTTTCATCATTTTAAAGCACAACATTACTCAATATTATCCAAGTTCACATTCGGCCATAATACACACAACATGTTAGCCTATTCCCCTCCCCCCTTAGCATCTAAGGCACATGCATGCTCATTTGCTTGGCTCAATTTCATCCATTCTCCATTTTTTTATCAAAATAACATGAAACAACAACCATTTCTCTCATTTCCATTCATGACTGATTGCTCACAACACAACCAAAAATCAAAAATATGCTTCATGGGTTAAGGTAGAAACAAGAAAAACCCATGAACATCAAAATAGAAGCAAAGCACCATGAACTCACCTTGGATTTTCTTCCCCAAGTGACTGAACATTCAAGAGCTCTTTTCCTCTCCTTTCTCTTCTATTTTCGGCTACCATGAACAAAGATGGACAAACTTTTCCCTTCTATCATTTTGTTATTTTTAGTCTTTATTTTACGACATAAAATGACACATATCAATTAGTACCATAACTTCATGTCTTAAATTATTATTATCTAATGCACATGTTGCTTCCCACCAACATCATGGCCGGCCACTACACATAAAATGGGGAGTTTGACATGCAAATCCTCCCATTTTACACTACAAATTATTTGCCCACTACAATTTGGCCTATAGCATTTTCAGAAATTTTCACATAGGTCCTATTTCATAATTTTACTCTCAAATGAGAAAATCAAAGCATGAAATTTTCACACATGCACTTTCACATATAATAAACACAGAGTATAACATTTAATTATTTCTGTGACTCGGTTTTGTGATCCCGAAACCACTTTTCGACTAGGGCCAAATTAGAGCTGTCACATAGAGTACTTAAAAGCAAGCTCGGGTTGGAGGTTGTCAGGGATCACTTCACACTATCGACTATCAAGTTACCAAATGGGTATCTTCATTTACAAACGTTCTAGTTTATGGCATGTATAGGGACTTAGCCATTTTTTGTGTATGTCCTTATGATATGGCTAAAGAATGGTATGTAAATATTTTATAATTATTAGCTATTGAAATGGCTAATGAAGAACATGTTTCGGCGTTATGTATGCCTAAATGGTAGTTAATACAAAGAAATCATGAAAAAGTGAAATTAGCATTAAAACAGTAATGAACAGCAGCAGTGATGTGATCTTGAAAAATCACCAAGAATAGTAGAAATGAGATTAGGTGGTGAAAAAGATATAGAATTAAATCTTATTGAGTCTATTTTCATATGAAAGAAATAGAGTAAACAAAAGAAGTGTATAGTAAGAGATATTTGAATTTTAGTGAGATAGGGTCAGAGCGATTTTTAAAACCCCTATTTTGAATTTAAAAATTCACTAAAAATTGTACAAAAGGAATTAGGAGTTATAGTTTATATTTCTAGATTCCTTAGTGAATCTACTTTCAAGAGATACAAACGGCATGGTTATTTGAATTCTTTACAGAGAGAAAATTGATTTATAGTGAGGAGAGGTTAGAGTAGTCAAATAGTGCAACAGGGGAAACTGTAACTAATAAACTGTACTAATTGGCTAGATCAAAAATTCAGGAAAAAAATTAGTAAGAAGATATATGAGTCTAGTTTCAGGGAAAATTCTGAAATTTAAATTTTGAGTTTTGTGACTCGAGTTATGATTTATTTAGTGACTATGATGCAAGGGTGCAGCTTTATAAGGAATGATGAAATAAATTGTTTTGATTTGTCTAAGTATTCGGAAAATTTTTAATGTTCCCGGTTTGGTCCTGAACCATTTTAATTGCATGTTTTAGGGTCTCGAGGGCCCTTTTTAGGGACATATTAAATGAATGTAAATAAATTAATTTTAAAAGCAAATTTTATGCCCCGAATTAGTAAGTTAAGTCAGGTAATGCCTCGTGCTCGACTCCGGCAATCGTCTCGGGTAAGGGGTGTTACAATTAACCATGGCCTTATACAAAAAAGAAGAAGAAGGTTTTCATCCTAAACCAACACAATTGGTTAGCTTAACAATATGAAACATAACAAAAAGACTCAATCCCTACACATGCCATACTCAAGATAATAAAACTAACTATACCAAAAGCTTCGAGTGATAGAGTGAGTGATGCCTCCGACGTTCTTCTATCCATGGGCTAATTTGGCGGCGCTACAAGAAAATGAAAAGGAAAGAGGGTAAGCATAAAGCTTAGTAAGTTGCATGTAATATCGAAATAACTACCATGTTACCACATGTGATCATACTCCCAATATATCATAACTCGCACAAGAGTAAATGTTCATTCCTCGCCATTCATACAACAAGAATAGAGTTCACATATCATCAATTTCATATAAGTACCTGTACCACTCACAACATGGTCAGCGCTATCATTTTGACATAAACCGTAAATTTTTCGTTGAACCATTTAGAATACTACAGGATAATCACTAAGCCTCAAACATAGGGTACGATGCCGACGCTATGTTCCAAACATGGTCTTACACTGGCTCTCACATCTAAGTTGATGCCATGTCCCAGACAGGTCTTACACTGTCTCTCACTTATCTGTGTTTATGCCATGTCCCAGATAGGTCTTCCACTAACACATCTCAAGTCGATGCCATGTCTCAGACATGTCTTACACTAGCTTGCATATCTTGAGGCTGATGCCGTGTCCCAGACAGGTCTTACACTGGCTCTCATCTATCAGTGTGCCGTCCCAGATAGGTCTTACACTAGCACACACATAACCTAAATGTCATGGCATGGGTATCCAAATTATTCCTAAGGTTCAACCGGGAGTCTCTACTACATCAATTCTCATCATGCACATTCACAGCAATAGTCCACAATTTATGCCATATTAATTATACAATACATAAATACAGATAAGTTAAATTATTTATGTGCAACTTACCTCGGTACACAAAATGTAGGCGACTAATTGTATTTAGTCCGCTTGCTTGGCTTTTCCCCGGTCTAGGTCCAGACTGCGTATTTCTTGATCTATAATAATAAAATTTCACTCATTTAATCATCACATTAATAAAAACATACTACAATTCACACTTCAGCAAAATAACCGTTTTGCCTTTAGACTTTACAAAAATTACGATTTTTCCCCTAGGCTCGTAAATCAATTTTTATTGAGTTTCATCATTAACCAAGCCTATTCGAACTCTTTTTTATACCCATAGAAACTCACAATTTCAAACATTTCACACAATTACAACCTATTTTATAAGCTTTACAAAATAGCCCATTTAGGTGTTTTCATGAAAACCCCTTTAACAAAAGTTGTTTATTTAACAACCATGATTCATTTTCTTCTATTAAAATTCAGAAAACAACATGAACACTCTCATGGCAAATCCCTAATCTGTCAATCATTTTGCAAAATAGTCCCCCATTAGTTAGCTTAAGCTATAAGGGCTCCAAAAATACAAAAATCATTAAGAAAGATCACCAAAATCACTTACTTGAAAGGGTGAAGAGTTGCTAAAATTTCAAGCTTCCAAAACCCTTAGTTTGCTGAAAATTTCGGTGGAGAGTACAAAGATGAAAGGTGATATCTTTTCTCCTTATTTTATTTCAAGTCAATTTAGTCACCAAATTTTACCTAACCTTTGACCATTACAATTCTTTTTTCTCTATGGCCAGCCACCCTTATTATAATGGGTCTATTTGCCTGTTAAAGACCCCTAATTAAGGTTCTCTAGCTATTTAACACATCTAGCTAGTAAAACAAAACTTTTTCCCTTTATGTGATTTAGTCCTTTTTCGTATTTGAGCTTACAATTGCTAAAATTAATTCACCAAAATTTTCATGCACTCATATAATCATGCTATAACACCAAAATAATAATAATAAGATTTCTCTAACTATGAATTTGTGGTCCAAAAACTACTATTCCGACTAGGCCCTATATCGGGATATTACAATTCTCCCTCTTTAAGGATTTTTGTCCTCGAAAATTCTTACAATTAAAAAGGTCTGGGTACTGATCTCTCATAGTCTTCCCAGGTTCCCATGTGGCCTCTTCAACCCCATGTTGATGCCACAATACTTTCACAAGTGCTATACTTTTATTCCTCAATTGTTTAACCTCCTGAGCCAAAATCTTAACCAGCTCTTCGCCATAAGTCATATCTGAACGAATCTCAACCTCTGCTGACGAAAAAACGTGCGTAGGATCTGAACTATAACGGCGCAACATCGACCCATGGAAAACATTGTGGATCTTCTCTAACTTGGATGGCAAGGCAAGTCGGTATGCTACCAGTCCAATTTTCTCAGTCACCTCATAAGGTCCAATAAACCTCGGACTTAATTTTCCTTTCTTATCGAATCAAAGAACTTTCTTCCATGGGGACACATTTAGAAATACCTTATCACCTACTTGAAACTCAATTTTTTTTCTTTTTAAATCAGCATAGGATTTCTGTCTATCCAAAGCTGCTTTCAAGCAATCTCGAATCACCTTTACTTTTTCTTCGGTTTCTTTGACTAAGTCAACCCCCTGAACTTGACCCTCTCTAAGTTCGGTCCAATATAAGGGCGTCCGTTACTTACGTCCATACAAAGCCTCATAAGGCGCCATTTTCAGACTTCACTGATAACTATTGTTGTAGGCAAATTTGACCAGCGATAAATACCTTTCCCAACTGCCTTGAAACTCAAGAATCTCTTTCCGACTGATCGTCAGTTTGCAGGCAAAAAGCAGTGCTAAAATTTAATTTCGTCCCTAATGCCTCTTGTAATTTCTTCTAGAACCGTGAGGTAAATCTCAAATCTCTATCCGAAATAATCGACAAGGGCACTCCGTGAAGTCTCACGATCTCAGAAACAAACAAATCAGTAAATTTCTCAAGGGAGTAGTCGGTACGCACCGGTATAAAATGTGCCGACTTTGTAAGCCTATCAACCACAACCCAAACGACATCTTTTTTCTTTGGATTTAAACGCAACCCTAACACGAAATCCATGGTTAGTTGATCCCCTTTCCACTCGGGAATCATTATAGGTTGAAGCAAACCCGAAGGTACTTGGTGTTCAGCCTTCACTTGTTGACAAACTAGACACTTAGAAACGAACTCTGAAATGTCTCTTTTCATTCCCGACCATACATTTTCTTCAGGTTATTATACATTTTAACACTTCCCGGATGGATCGATAAGCAACCACTATGTGTCTCGCACAAAATCCTTAGAATAAGCTCACTGTCTTTAGGTACGCATACCCTGTCTCGAAACATCAAACAGCCGTCGGTACCAATCCAAAATTCCGATTCATTATTCATCTTGCCCTGAGTCATTTTAGCTTGTAAATCTTTATCACCCTTCTGAGCTTCACAAATCTCTTGTAGGAACGTCGGTCTAGCTCTCGATTTCGCCAAAACTGAACCATCATTAGCCACAGACAACTGAGTATTCATGGCCCTCAAGGCGAATAATGACCTTCTACTCTAAGCGTCGGTGACTACATTCGCCTTTCTTGGGTGGTAGTCGATTATCAACTCATAGCCTTTTATCAACTCTAACCATCGTCGTTGCCGTAAGTTCAACTCCTTTTAAGTCATCAAATACTTGAGACTTTTATGGTCTGTGAACACTCGACATTTTTCACCTAACAAATGGTGTCTCCATATTTTCAGTGCGAACACGATGGCGGCCAACTCTAGATCGTACGTCAGGTAGTTTTTCTTTTATGGCTTCAACTGTCTCGAGACGTAGGCTACAACCTTACCTTCTTACATGAGCACGCACCCCAATCCATTCAAGGAGGCATCGTTATAAGCCACAAATTCCTTTCCCAGTTCCAGTTGCACTAAAACTGGGGCTTCGGTCAATAGAGCCTTTAACATATCAAAACTTTGTCGGCACTTATCTATCCATTTGAACTTGACCTCTTTCTATAGCAACCTCGTCATCGGAGTAGCTATCATAGAGAACCCTTTAACGAATCATCGATAGTACCCCGCTAAGCCTAGAAAGCTTCTAATCTCCGATACATTCCTCGGCAGTTTCCACTCAACAATAGCCGAGATCTTACTCGGATCAACTCTAATTCCATCACCCGATACTACTAGGAATCTAACCTCTCGGAGCCAAAATTCACTTTTACTAAACTTGGCATACAACTGCTTATCTCTTAAGGTCTGCAAGACAGTTCTCAAATGCTCCACATGCTCTCTTTCATCACAGGAATAAATTAATATATGATTGATAAAGACCACAATGAACTTATCTAAATACGGTTGAAAAATGTGGTTCATTAAGTCCATGAACACCACAGGGGCATTTGTTAAACCAAAGGGCATGACAAGAAACTCATAATGACCATACCTTGTCTGAAAAGCAGTTTTCGGCACATCTTGCTCCTTTACTCTGAGCTGGTAATAACTGGACCTTAGGTCAGTCTTTAAAAACACAGTGGCTCCTTTCAATTGGTCAAATAGATCATCGATTCTTGGCAAATGATACTTGTTCTTCACAGTTACCTTGTTGAGTCGTCTATAGTCTATACATAACCTCATTGATCCGTCTTTCTTTTTCACAAAAAGTACCGGAGCACCCCACGAAGAATAGCTCAGTCTCACAAAACCCTTATCCGTTAACTATTGCAGCTGGACTTTCAACTCTTTTAACTCTTTCGAAGCCATCCTATACGGAGCAATCAAGATAGGTGCCACACCAGGGACTAACTCAATACTAAACTCAACTTCTCTAGTTGGGGGCAATCCAGGCAATTCTTCCGGAAACACATCTGGGTACTGACAAATCACTGGTATTGACTCGATCTTTACTTCAAATACTTGAGTATTCAACACAAAAGTGAGATAAGCTTCGCACCCTTTTCTCAAATATCTTTTCGTAGTCAAAGACAATATTACTATTGCCAAGCTATTCGCTTCATCTGATCAACTCGAATAACATCTTTGCTTTCACATTTCAACTCAATAACTTTTCATCAACAATCTGCTACAACATCATGAGAAGTCAACCAGTCCATACCGAGGATTACATTGAATTCATAAAACGATAATAACATAAGGTTAGCTGAAAAACAATAACCTCTAATTGTCAAGGGACAGTTTTTGCATACTTGGTCTACTAACACATGTTTGCCTAAGGGTTAGACACTTTTAATTTAAGTGGACTCGACTAGCATGTTCATACTGGGTATCAATTTCATACAAATATAGGAATGGGTAGACCCCGGATCAATCAAAGCAACAACAGATATATCATGGATAGAAAAGGTACCCGTAATCACATCGGGGGACATAGCCTCTTCACGGGCACTAATGGCTTAAGTCCTTGCAGATGCTCTGCCCTTGGACCTCACAGCAGCATCTCTAGGCACACCTCTACTGCTGGCCCCACTTCTTAGGTTCTTATGTGGTCTACCCCTCGAAAGAGCATTACCCAATCTCACACCTTGATCCTTATCTTTCTCGACCATCTTGGGACAGCTACGAATAAAATGGTCTAGTGACATGCATTTGAAACAGCCTCTTTCATTACCTCAGTACTCACCAAAATGATGTCTTTCACACTGTGAACATTCTAGTCTATTTGGTCGAGCATTATCAACACTCGCAATAGAAGTGGTTTGAGCTTTAAATACTGCATGCTGCTTTTTCTTGTTTCTGCTCGAGTATCCTACTGACGCATTTGATCGAGCAGGAAACTCTCTCGATCTCTTGGATAAGGTCTGGTGTGATTTCCCTATCTATCTTTTCTTTGAGTCACGAGACTTAATGTTAGCTCTTCTCTTCTCTTTGGCCACTTCTTCGGCCTTGCAAGCTCTCTCAACAAGTACCACAAACTCCCTCAACTCTAAGATGCCAACTAATAAACGGATGTCTTCGTTCAAACCATCTTCAAACCTCTTGCACATGGGGGCTTCTGTAGATACGCACTCCCGCGCATACTTGCTGAGCCCCACAAACTCGCGCTTGTACTCTGTTACTGTCATACGGCCTTGCTTCAGTTTAAGGAATTCTTACCTTTTTTATCAATAAACCTTCGGCTAAAATACTTTTTATGGAACTCTTCCTGGAAGAATTCCCAAGTTACTCTCTCTCTCGGTACCACTGACACGAGAGTATTCCACCATTGGTAGGCCGAGTCTCGTAGAAATGACACTACATACTTCATGCACTCCTATGGCGTGCACAATAACTTATCAAATACTCTGATGGTATTTTCTAACCAGAACTGTGCTCTCTCCAGTTCATCATCAACACTAGCCCGAAATTCCTCAGCCCTGTACTTTTAAATTCTGTCCACTAGAGGTTTCTCTCTCCTACCATTTCTACTCCATGAGGAGCTATAGGGGCAAGCTATGGGATCAGAGGAAGTGGGGAAGGTGGAGTGTTCGGATTCACACGAGCGAACTCCAAGTACCAAGCATCCATCATACGAAGGTAGGCTTCTCTAGCCCCTAAGCCCTGACTCATCGTCACAGGCTCACTTTCAACTAGCGTAGTCCCTTCAGCGGAAGTCAGCGCATTACTTTCCACATTGTCTACCATAGTTCCGTTGGGATCCATTTACTATATAAAAACATGATTTATATTCGTCAAGAGTCATCACACTATCAATATACAACTATGGCATGTATAGCTAGACTCATACTTACGTAGGTTAGTCCTAGAATCGACTAAACCATAGCTCTGATACCATTAAATGTAACACCCCTTACCCAAGTCTGAAACCGAGATTGGGTACGAGTCATTACTAAACTTAAACACATGCATTCCAACATTTACAAATCATAAAAAGATGATCAATTTTAGAACTTTTCAAACCTTGTCTAGAATTCCTTATTACGGGCCTATGAGGCCCAAAATAAGCTTTAAGGACGATTCAAAACCAACCTAGGTCCTTTAAAGAACTCTGGAAAATGGCTCTTGAAACAGGGCACACGCCTATTCGGAATGGGCAACACGCCTGTGTGGCCGTCTTGGCATGGCCGTATTGAAGGACCATGCAGTTCACACGAACTCAACACATCGGGACATGCTCGTGTCCCTAACCTGTGTGGAGTTAATTTCTAATTCAAACCTACAGGGGTTTTCACACGGCCTGGCACATGCCCGTGTCTATGGCCTGTGTCCTTCACACGGCCGTGACACGCCCGTGTCTCAGCTCGAGTCCAAAAACCTTGACATTCTGTTTTTGACGTCAGCAACTATTTAGGGGCACACGGCTAAGACACACGCCCGTGTATTAGGCCGTGTGGTGAATTTAATTCCACATTCAAGATGCAGACTTCACACGGCTGAGACATATGGTCGTGTCTCTGCCCATGTGTTTACTACCATGCATACTAACTTGAAATTTTAAGGTGTAAGGGACACACGGTCAGACAACACACCCATGGGGCCAACCGTGTGTGGTAGACGGCCTAGACACACAACTGTGTGCCTACCCCTATGGACAAAACAAGGCTATCTACCAAGCCTTTTTGCCACCCATACTTGCACCAACCTACACAACAATAAATATCTCCAATTCAGACAACAATATAAGACTAAATCAACCCCAACATGACAATCAAATGCAAACCTCATAACACTCTAACAACCAAACATGCACTTGGTCATTCATACATTTTGTTCATCCAAGAAAGCATCATCATTTGCAATTATCAATAATGAATATTAACCATTAACCAAGGTTTTCATCCCAAGCCAACACAATTGGTTAGCTTAACAATATGACACATAACGAAAAGACTAAATCCCTATACATGCCATACTCAAGATAATAAAAGAAACTATACCAAAAGCTTCGATTAATAGTGTGAGCGATGCCTCTGATGTTCTTTGATCCATGGGCTAATTTAGTGGTGCTACAAGAAAATGAAAAGGAAAGAGGGTAAGCACAAAGCTTAGTAAGTTGCATGTAATATCGAAATAACAACCATGTTACCAGATGTGATCATATTCCCAATATATCATAACTCGCAGAAGAGTAAATGTTCATTCCTTGCTATTCATACAACAAGAATAAAGTTCACATATCATCAATTTCATATAAGTTCCCATACCACTCACAACATGGTCATAAGCGCTATCATTTTGACATAAATCGTAAAATTCCCTTTGAACCATTTGCAATACTACAGGATAATCACTAAACCTCAAACATAGGGTACGATGCCGACTGTAACACCCCTTACCCGTATCCAACATCGAGACAGGGTTCGAGGCGTTACTGGACTTAAACATTCATAAACATGCAAAACCGGGCCATAAAATTTCTTTTTATTCAAAACTTTTCATACGCATACACATCATCCCTTATTTGGGTCTACGAAGCCCAAAACATACTTTAGAGAAGGATCGGGTCTAAACGGGGAACTTTGGAAAGTTATGAGAAAACTTAGAAAATTTTACCATAAAACAGAGTCACACAGCCATGTGGACACAAGGGCACGCCGGTGTGCCTTTAACAGCCCGTGTCCTTAGGCTGTGTAACTCTCTGTTTATAATGTCAGCACACAAATTGAACTGCACAGGCAGGCTACACGCTCGTGTGCTAAGCCGTGTCCTCTACACGGTTGAGACATATGGCCATGTCTCTACCTGTGTAGCCAACACTTAGGCTATTTTCCAAGCCTTCATGTTACCCATAATACCTTACAATCTTGCACACATCCAAATCACAAATCATAGTAGCATTTTAATGATTAAAACACTCTTTATTGAGACACAACATGACAATTTCAAGGCATTATTCACGTTTTACATATTCTCACATTATACTGATTCTAGGCATACCATATCTCAATTAATTAACCAAGTCAAGTACTTTACCACTTGTTCTCTTATACCATGATTATCAACTTATCCATTCAGCATTCATGTTCAAGACATTATTATCTTACTTGCCCTATTATATATATTAACCATGGTCATGACCACTTCGAATTGTCATAATGCATTCATCACACATGCATGTCACAACACCAATCATGCCTGGCCAACCATCATGCTCACATCATTTCATCACGAACATTATAACATAGCATGAATAGATAGATTTACAAACCATACTTATTATGAGCCACACCCTATAGCCATATACAATAAATCAAACTAAGCCAATAAATTTGGCCAAATCATAGAACACATATCATAAAAACTAATTCCTATACATGCCACTCACTTGAAACTTCTCAATCTATGTATCAATATCCCAAGGTGATAGCTTGGTAGTGTGATGTTGCCTCCGACGTTCTCCAACCCCGAGCTGGCCTGACAGCACTAAAAGAAATGGAAAGGAGTGAGTAAGCTTTACGCTTAGTAAGTCCATATGAAAATAATAAGCAAATTATCAACATGATTCCATGGTAATATAGTCATAATTACACTTTTGCTAATTTTCTGGTCATGTTGTTTTCTCGGATCATAGTTACTAATTTATTCATATTTGGAGCTACGAAACTCCAAATTAAGATACGTTAATTTTTCCTAAAACTAGACTCATATATATTCTTACCATAAAATTTTTAGAATTTTTGGTCTAGAAAATAAGTATAGTTTATTCTTTAAACTCTCCCCTGTTTCGTTATCTGACAACTTCAACCTTTATCTACTAAAAATCTAATATCTCATAGTACGAGACTCGGATAAGTTACATTATTTACAAATGTCATGGCATTTTATCTATTAAAAATCAAATATCCCCATGTCCCAAATGTCATGGCATGGATATCCAAATTATTCCTAAGGTTCAATCGGGAGTCTCTACTACATCAATTCTCATCATGCACATTCACAACAATAGTCCACAATTTATGCCATATTAATTATACAATACATAAATACAGACAAGTTACATTATTTACTTGTAACTTACCTCAGTACACAAAATGTAGGCGACTAATTGTATTTAGTCCGCTTGCTTGGCTTTTCCCAGGTCTAGGTATTTAATCATCCCATTAATAAAAACATACTAAAATTCACAATTCGAAAAAATGATAGTTTTGCCCCTAAACTTTACAAAAATTACAATTTTGCCCTTAGGCTCGTAAATCAAATTTTATCGATTTTCCTCATTAACCAAGCCTAGTCAAACTCTTTTTATACCTATAGCAACTCATAATTTTAAACATTTCACACAATTACAACCTATTTTACAAGCTTTACAAAATAGCCCATTTAGGTGTTTTCATGAAAACCCCTTTAACAAAAGTTGTTTATTTAACAACCGTGATTCATTTTCTTCCATGAAATTTCAGCAAAAAACATGAACACTCTCATATAAAATCCCTAGTCTCTCAACCATTTTGCAAAATAGTCCCCCCATTAGTTAGCTTAAGCTATAAGGGCTATAAAAATACAAAAATCATTAAGATAGACCACCAAAATCACTTACTTGCAAGGGTAAAGAGTTGATGAAATTTCAAGCTTCCAAAACCCTTACTTTTTTGAAAATTTTAGTGGAGAGGAGAAAGGTGAAAGGTGATAACTTTTTTCCTTATTTTATTTTATTTCAAGTCAATTTAGTCACCAAATTTCACCTAACCTTTGGCCATTACAATTCTTTTCTCTCTATGGCCGACCACCCTTGTTATAATGGGTCTATTTTCCCTTTAAAGACCCCTAATTAAGGTTCTCTAGCTATTGAACAAATCTAGCTAGTAAAACAAAACTTTTGCCCTTTATGCATTTAGTCATTTTTCGTATTTGAACTCACAATTGTTAAAATTAATTCACCGAAATTTTCATGCACTCATATAATCATGCTATAACACCAAAATAATAATAATAATAAGATTTCTCTGACTTTAGATTTGTGGTCTCAAAACCACTATTCTGGCTAGGCCCTATATCGGGTTGTTACAATAGACAATGAGGACAATTTGGACCAAAACACACAAATAGGAATGGTATTCAAAAGCTTGTCCAAGGATTTTGTTGGTTTTTGGGCCACATATAACCTTCCTAACAAAAAACTAACTTTTACTATAAACTCTAAATTATATAGATTTTTTATAGATGTTTATGTCAACTTTTTACTTAGAATTTATGTTAATCCCTAGTATTTGAATATTTAATTGGGTGATTTTTGTTAATCTTGAGATAATAGGGGTAATTTTAGTAAAGTATGCAATTTTATAGATTTATGTATTAAATTTTTTATAATTTAGCTATCTTACGTTATATAGTAATTTATGTGCTTTAATTGTTGCAGTAGGGCCATTGAATTCATAAGTGTGGGACCTTATTTAAATCATACATTGACATGAGTTACACTCCACCTCAATTGGACAGAAAAGGCAGCAAATTAAGTCAAGAGAAGTCAATTTGATCCAGTTGAATTTGTCTTGTTGAGAAGTGCAAGTCTAATAGTCATTTGGGTCACAAAACCGTCCAAGTATGGGGGAAAGTAGTCTGAATCGGCTAAGGCATCAAGAGCAGCCCAAATTAGCTATGGGATAATAAATTTGGAGGCCCCATCACTTTTGAAAAAAATAAAAAATCAGCCCCTAACTAATACCCAAGAAACCGTCCAACCTCTTGCATGATTCATACATGAAATTAAGTATGAATCAAGCAACCACCAACCTCTTCCTCCACATTTCATGGTCGGCCAAGCAAGGGAGCATTTCAATAGATCTCCATGTAATTTTTAGCAAACTCCCTAGCCATTCCTTACAATAAATACCACCCCTCATTTCCCAATTCAAGCATCCCTCATTCATCTCTCATTTCACATTCTTCTCATCTTTCTCTCATCTTTTATTCCCTTTCTTCCACGTATAACTCATCCATTTCTCCACCTCCCTTAGCTAGCATTTCCCTTGAGGGAAATAACTCTTGGTTGACCACCTTGAAGAGCATTTTGTGAAGGATCAATCACGAGAATTGGGGGAAGCCACCATGATTGGTCTTCAAAGACTCACCGAAATCATCAAGAGTTTCTTCTTTCCTATTCTTTAATTTTATTCTTAGTTATTCAACATGTTTTCAAATTGTTGTAATGTTTTTCCATTGACAATAATGACTTAATTTTTTTTAGCTATAATAATTGCGATGACTGAATAAAATTCATTTAATTCATGTTTATATTGTTTTGTGCCTCAATTGTTTATGCTTCCAATTAAAATCATTATGTATTTCATCCATCAAAATATGTTTGAATGCATTAGAATTAGTTAGTCAATCTTAATCAGATGATAACTAATGGACACGATAATTGGAAGGTGCATGATTAATTTATATCCTAATCAGAATAAATTAGAGGTTTGTAATAGACCAATAGAACCTATTACCTTGCATAACTTTAGGTTTATGTGATTAAATTATTTCAAACCTAATCTGTCCCTGTTACTTCACATAAATTTTAAGGAATCCTTGGTTAAATTATGACATTGGTTTATGCATATTTTTCTAAGTATAAGATTAGGTTGAACTTGTATGAGATTCCTAGTTAATGAATGATCGAGTTGCCATGAGTTATTTTCCAAACATTGCTAAACATGATGAAAATGAATTGAGAAAAGTGTTGTAATTGTTCTAGCTTATTCATGTTATTGTTGTTGAACTTGTAAAATTGCTGCTAAACCATCGCCCTCCATTTTATTTCATCTCATTTGAATTTAGGTTAATTTGCATCAATGAATTAATTTAATTTTAACATCTACCACTTCAAAATTATTGTGTTTTCTTTACCAACTTGTAAATTCATAATTTTTTAATTATTTGGTTTGTAGATACAGTCCCTATGGAGAGGATATCTCTTTCACTTATTACTTGATAACGACTATGTACACTTGCACAAACCTACACGTTACAATTTTTTAGCGCCATTGTCGAGGACTATTAATTTAATAATTATTTGTGAAATTATTTCTTGCAATTTGGTTTATTTATTTTTATTCTTTTAATTTTAAATTTTTTTTATTTACTTTCAATTGTTTATGAGCACAGAACAAATCATTGATTTACTTCCTATAAACCCTGAAATCGAGCAGACACTTTGACAAAAAAGACGAGAAATACTAGCTCATAGACAAGCCGTAGAAATGGACTTGAGAATCAAGATGATGTTCTAAGAAATGGAGCCATTAATGCTTGTAATTCTACCCTTATTGCTGATGATGGGGATCGAGTTATAAGGCAATATTATGTGCCCCATTTTATGAACTTAATCTGGGAGTTAGGAGACCATAGATCGAGGTACCACAGTTTGAATTAAAGCATATGATGTTTCAAATGCTTCAAACAATGGTTAGTTTAGTGGAATGCCCACAGAAGATCCACACCTTCACCTTCGATTGTTCATGGAGGTGAATGATTCCTTCAAGATAGCTGGTGTAACTGAAGACACATTGAGGTTGAAGTTGCTTCCATACTCGTTTTGAGATTGAGCGTAAGCATGGCTTAATTCATTGCCACCACATTCAATTTTTAATTGGCAAGAATTAGCTGAACGCTTTCTGGTAAAGTGTTTCCCACCTTGCAAAAATGCTAAGCTATGAAATGAGATCACCACTTTTCAACAAATGGATGATGAATCCTTATACAAGGCATAGGAAAGATTCAAGGAGTTACTTCATATATACCCTCACCACGGTATTCTATATTGCATCCAGTTGGAGACATTTTATAATGGTCCCAATGCACACAAAAGGTTGGTGGTAGATGCTTCTAAAAATAGGGCTCTTTTATCAAAGTCTTATAATGAGGCTTATGAAATCATCGAGAGAATATCCAGTTACAACTATGAATTGCCAAAAATTTGAGCAGCTTTAGGAAGACGAGTAGCCGAAGTGCATGAAGTAGATGCCCTCACTTCACTCTTAGATTAGGTATCTTCTATCTTTTCAATATTGAAATAGTTTACTACTAATGGTTTAAATCATGCTGCAGCTTAGCCACAGAGTCACTTTCATGTTATTTCCTATGTATATTCTAGGGATGGTCAATTGTCCATCAAATTCCAAGTTTGTTTACTACGTAGGGGATCAATACCAGAATAGAAGTGGACAAGGAACACGATCCAAATTCTATAATCATTCCTGGCAAAACCATCCAAACTTTTCTTGTAGTAACCAAGGGGGAGGACCGAACAACAACTACATGCAACATAGATCAAATTAACCCCAAGGGTTTAATCAACAAGTTCAGAAACAACCACAAGATGAACCGTCCAATAATTTGGAGAATTTTTTTAAGGCGTACATGGTGAAGAATGACGCCTTAATCCAAATTCAAGAAGCAAAACTAAAAATTTGGAGAACCAAGTAGGTCAGTTAGCTACAGAGCTTCGAAATAGACCGTAAGGATGTAACATCCTGAAATGGGGCCTAAACAAAATAATGGTTGCGAAACCATGAATCCAAGGTCAAACAAAATTTATTCCAATTAATTTTTAAGGTTTATTCATTGATTGAATAATTGTGTGAAAATTTCGTGAAGAAATTTTATGTATAAGTGCCTAATTTGATAATTAGGACTAAATTGTAAAATTAGCAAAATGTGTGTTCTAGACAATAAAGGGGATTTAATTGAAATGGGTTCTTAAATTGGAGGTCCTTATTTAGCAATTAGACCATTATATTTAAGTTTGGACAAAAATGGGCAAGAATAGGACAAATTTGAAAGAAAAGCCTTTAAGGGCATTTTGGTCATTTAGCAATTAAAAGAATTAAAAAGGGAAAATAGAGCCAAAATTGGTCCATCTTCTTCATGGAGGCTGAATATAGCATGGGGGAAGCCATGGTTAGGGTTCCAAGCTTTCCAAGCTCAATAGTAAGTCCGTTCTAGCCTCGTTTTAATGTTCTTTACGTTTTTTGAGTCCTGGTAACTTGATTTAGCTTATTCTAGCAATAATTCATGCTAAGGTTCATATTTGGAAAAATACGCATAGGTTAAATGTGTTTATTTTGATGCTTTATGGTAGAATATGAAGTTTGAAATTATGTTAAACAACTTTTGCTAAGGGATTTTAAGTGAAAACGAGTAAAACGACATAATCGGTAAAAATACCTAATGTTCATAAGTACATGATAGAGTGGGAATTTGATGTTGCCATAAAAGGGAACAATGCTCATCATGTCATAAAAAATAAGAAAAATGGATAAATTTTAATTTTCGAGTCTTGGGGCAAAATTATAATTTTGCCAAAGTTTAAGTTAGGGAATATTTTGAATAGTACATTTATTAAATAAGTGAAATATGATGTTTTAGATCCCGGAAAGTCAGATCTAGACCTAGAACGGGAGAAAAACTGAAAATTGAGAAAGTTGGTAAAATGGTCGCTCTGGTGTCGAGGTAAGTTCATATGTTTAATAAACATTTAATTATGCATATTTGAATGATAAATTGATATTTTGGCTATAAATACTTTAGTATTGAGTTTCAAATATAATGATTAATGTTCGATAATAATTCAATATTGGAAAGAGAACTTGTATAATTTATATGTAAGACCATATTTTGTATTATGGCTTTGTATGATAACAAGAAGGTATTGACTAGCATAGTTTGATGAGAATAAGTTAAGTTGATGATATGATGAGATTGAGAATGTAAGTATGTAAGTTGAGTAGCATTTTATTATTATGCAATTATTGTTATTAGTATTGTTATTATTGAGTTATGCGACTAACCTTGAGAATTTGAGCAAGTATGTTTCAGCTATGACTTGACAAGGCATTGATATCTCAAAGTCCATGGTTGTACCATGGCAATTAAGGAAGAATTGACGGAAATTTCCATGTTCATAACATGGCATTTGAGGAGGAATTGACGGTTAAGGATACCATGTAAGACCATGTCAAGACATGGCATTGGTAAGGCAAGGATCCCGTGTAAGACCATGTCAAGACATGGCATCAGCATTGATTAAGAACTCCATGTAAGACCACATCAAGATGTGGCATTGGCACTAAGACAAGGATACCATGTAAGACCATGTTTGGAACATGGCATTTGGTAAGACAAGGATACCATGTAAGACCATCTTTGGAACATGGCATTTGGTAAGATAAGGTTATCATGTAAGACCATGCCAAGGCATGGCATTGATAAGTTCTATAAGGCAAGTAAATCATGTAAGACCATGTCAAGACATGGCATTGATGAGTTACTATAAGGCAAAGGTCCCATGTAAGACCATGCCAAGGCATGGCATTGGTGAGTTCATAAGGCAAGGATACCACGTAAGACCATGTCAAGACATGGCAATGGTAAGTTCAAAAAGGAAAAGGTTCTCGAGCAATCCAAAGAGTAAGTCAAAGAAACAACAAGGTGAGAACATGAAGAAAGAGTACAGGTATGCATTTAAGGCTTATTTAATATTGAGATTGTAAGTAATTGAGATTATCAAGTATTAAGTAAGTGATGAGTTTTTAGTTATGCTTGTGAAACTTTATGACATGATTGGTAATATGCCTATATTATGAAAGAGTACTCATGTGTTAAGTGAGATGTTGCAGGTATGTATGCAAGCTATTAAGTAAGGTTCCTTTTGTATTCTGAGCCTTTGGTAAGGTTACCGATGAGTAAGATGGGAAAGTAAGAACTAAACATTATTTAAGCAAATTATGACAACATAGTAGTAAGCTAAATTGATTGCTAACGCTTATTATTTTACATGTGAACTTACTAAACTTTATAAGCTTATTTCTTTCACTTTCCCATGTTTCAGAGTACTTAAAAGCAAGCTCGGGTTGGAGGTCGTCTGAGATCACTTCACACTATCGACTATCAAGTTACCAAATGGGTATCTTCGTTTACAAACGTTCTAGTTTATGGCATAGCCATTTTGTGTGTATGTCCTTATGATATGGCTAAACAATGGTATGTAAATATTTGATAATGATTAGCTATTGAAACTACTAATGGAGAACATGTTTCGGTGCTATGTATGCCTAAATGATTATTAATAAAAAGAAATCATGAAAAAGTGAAATTAACATTAAAGCAGTATTGAACAGCAGCAGTGATGTGATCTTGAAAAATCACCAAGAATAGTAGAAATGAAATTAGGTGATGAATGAGATATAGAATTAAATCTTATTGAGTCTATTTTCATATGAAAGAAACAGAGTAAGCAAAAGAAGTGTATATTAAGAGATATTTGAATTTTAGTGAGACAGGGTTAGAGCGGTTTCTGAATCCCCTATTCTGACTTTATAAATTCACTAAAAATTGTAGAAAAAGAATTAGGAGTTATACTTTATATTTCTAGATTCCTTAATTAATCTACTTTCAACAGAGACAAACAACATGGTATTTTGAATTCTGTACAGGGAGAAAATTGTAGTGAGGAGAGGTCAGAGTAGTCGAATAGTGCAATAGGGGAAACTTTAACTAATAAACTGTACTAATTGGCTGGACCAAAAATCCTAGAAAACAATTACTAAGAAGATATATGAGTCTAGTTTCAGGGAAAATTCACGAATTTAAATTTTGAGTTTTTTTACTCGAGTTATGATTTATTTAGTGACTATGACACAGGTGGGCAGTTTTATAAGGAATAATGAAATAAATTGTTTTGATTTGTCTAAGTATTCGGAAAATTTTTAATGTTCCCGGTTTGGTCCCGAACTGTTTCAATTGCATGTTTTAGGTTCTCAAGGTCCCTTTTTAGGGACATATTGAATGAATATAAATTAATTAATTTTAAAAGAAAATTTTATGCCCCAAATTAGTAAGTTAAGTCAGGTAACGCCTCGTGCTCGACTCCGGCAACTGTCTCCGATAAGGGGTGTTACAAAGGAGCCTTGTCGAGTGACACAAAAAATCTAAGGAATTTGGGTAAGGAACACTGCAAAGTAGTTGCTTTATGAAGTGATAAAGCTTTGGAACCCAAGGAAGTTGAGGTTGAAGAAGAACCTATCAAGGAGGAGGAAAATCAACTAATAGTTAAAATTCCTGCACCAGAAGAGCCGGATTCTACAAAGACTGAAGAGGTAAAATCTAAACTAGTGAATTCGATGAGCTAACACCTTCTTTAAATGTGGATACAATTCCTAAGAAAAGTTGTCTGAGTTAAGCTAAAATTCTAACACCTCCGTATCCATAAAGACTCAAGCAACAAAAATAGAAGGTGTAATTTAAAATTTTTTTGAACGTTCTAAAGCAGCTTCACATCAATATGCCATTGGTAGAAGCCATAGAACAAATGTCCAATTATGTCAAGTTCATGAATGACATTCTATCCAAGAACAAGAACTTAGCGAATTCAAAACTATAGCATTAACGAAGGAGTGCAATGTTCTCCTACAGAACAAGCTACCTCCAAAATTGAAGGACCCCAGAAGCTTTATTATACCTCATAATATTGGAGAATCTTACTATGGTAAAGCTTTATGTGATTTAGGAATGAGCACCAACTTGATGCTAAAGTCTATTTTCAAGATGTTGGGAATAGGTGAAGCAAGACCCACAACTGTGACACTCCAATTGGCAGATCGATCTCTAGCATACCCTGAAGGAGATGTTTTGGTACGTGTAGATAAGTTTATCTTTCCTGCTGATTTTATCGTTTTAGATTTTGAAGTAGATAAGGAAGTACCAATCATCCTAGGGAGACCTTTCCTAGCAACGGAGAGAACATTAATAGACGGGTACAAGGTGAACTCATTATCCAAGTTCAAGATTACCAAGTGAATTTTAATGTTCTTAAAGCCATGAAGTTCCCTGATCCTGTGAAAGAATGCTCAACACCGAAGGAGCTAGAATCTTTAGTTTCTATAGAATGGGAGTGCAATTTTGTAGAAGATCCATTGGAAAACACCTTAGGGTCGGAGCCAGTGGTAGATGAACAAGGTAACGAAAATATGGCTTTGATGGAAGTCAATCTAAAAGACTATGTTCGACCAGCGCGGTTTGAATCATTGGAGTTAGAAGCTTGAGAACACACGTAACCAAAGTTATCAATCGAGGAACCTCCCAAACTTGAACTTAAGGTACTTCCCTTTCATTTGAAATATGATTATTTAGGTAATTGTTCTACTTTGTCTGTGGTTATTTCAGCAAAACTAACAGAACACCAAGAGGAGCAGTTGATTGAAGTTTTGAAGAAATTCAGAAATGCGACCGGTTGGACTTTAGCTGATATCCGAGGAATATGTCCTTCCTTTTATATGCATAAGATTATATCAAAGGAGGGAAAAAAAGCTAGAATTGAGGGACAGAAGAGTTTGATCCAATCTCGAGTATTTGAGCTTAGAAGACTCGAATCAATGGGAAAAAGCAAGGATCATTTATCCCATCTATGATATTCCATGGGTGGGACCTGTACTGAAGAAAGAAATTATCACAAATAATGAGATGATTCCATTAATGACAATCACAGGTAGGTAAAAGTGTGTGAATGACAGAAAGTTGAGCAAAGCAACGCAGAAAGTCCATTTCCCATTGCTATTCCTTGATCAAATGTTGAATATAATTACTGGGCAATATTATCTTTTCTTTCTAGATGGGAATGATTGGTTTGATAAATGGTCATTTGACATCACCTCGGTCAGTAATGATCACCAATGACATTGAAGGAGTTCTCTTCACTTTCTTTATCGTTATTTTATTTTTATTTTTTTTCATTTGAATAAATTTCATATTTAGAATTACTTTTTCTTGACTTAATACATTAAATTAATTCTATATAAAGATATTTGAACTTAAATAGGACCATTTGTGACCCTTCCAACCTTTCCTGGGAATTTAATTTGATGTAATTTTTCGAGAAGAAATTTTCTAAGAAGCCCAAAAGGAATTTTTAATTTTTTTTCAATTTTAATTTTATTATTTTGTGTTCAATAAGAGGGTCAAGTTGGCCCAAGTACTAATCATTTTTTTAGTACAGTTTAATTTTTCAAATATAAGAAATAATTGCAGTTTGGGCTTGAGGCCCAAAACAGTGAAGAGGAAGAAAGTACCCACTTATCATCGTCCATAGGTCCCACCAAAACCCTAAATTTGTCGCCACATATATTTCTCTCCATGCCCTTCTACCCAAGTAACTTTTTTAGTAAATGTTTTGCTAAATTTTTCCCTAGTTTACTACTATATAAACCCCTTACCACCATCATATTCTCCACACTAAAAAACAAATAGGCTTAAACCCCATTGGCCTCCAAGCTCTAAATTTCCTCTTAAATTTTTTTTTCTTCCTTTCTTTCCATCGCACCTCTTCCTCACTGCAGCAATCTTTTCCCCTTTTTGTCACCACACTGCCGCCATAAATACCGATTGCCGTAGCAAATCACCCCTACCCCTAGCCAAACTTTGCCATAACCTTCACTTAAAAAGCCAATTTTTTTTCTTTTCTTTCGGGAAAAGTTATCATGTCTCGAAAGAGAACTAGATCTTCAAAGACTTTTGCCAAAAATCCAATTGTGATCAAAATGAAGAAGAAATAGAAAGATTTGATTCCATATTCAAAAATCAGCCACAAGGCCAGAAAAAGGTTTCAATTTGGAGAACAATAAAAATGTGATTGTGCCTTTTTCAATTAGGAAAACAATTAAGGCCTTGAATTGAAATTAATTTTGTGACGTACAATCACTGCTTGAAGAGGAATTGGTACGAGGGTTCTATGCCAATTTAACCACACTAGATGCTTCTAAAGTTCTTGTTCATAAAAAGAAGGTACCCTTTACTTCTAAATCCATTAATGATTTGTTTAACCTACCTAATGCTGAAGAAGATGAATACTCTACCATGATGACAAATATCAATTAAGATTTTCTTCAACAAGTAATAAATGTCGTAAAAAATCTAGGATCCCAATGAGTTATAATGAAATATGGTAGTCATTCTTGCCGAAGGGAATACCTAAAATCAGTAGCTAAGGTATGGTTCTACTTTGTTCGATATAGCTTCATGCCTATCTCACATAGTTCCACCATCTCGATGGAACGAATGCTTTTCTTATATACAATTATGATAGAAAAGTCCATCACTATTGTGAAAATTATTCTCAAAGAGATTCAAGATTATGCTAAGAAAAAGGCAAGAAGTGTTTACTTTCCATTATTGACTACTTCACTTTGCTTGAGAGCCCAAGTTAAATCAAAAGAAAACTTAAAGGGTTGATTCGTTCAAGGTTGCATAACAAGACATGACCTTGAAATGTTAGTAGAAAATGTTGAACAGTTGAACCAGGTCGAGATGAATGAGCCAGATGAACTAGAATATAAAGAATCATCAACCAAATCTGAGCCTAATGTTGAATCAGAAAATGAACCAAAAAAAAAGCAAAATTTGAAGATGAACCAATAGAGCCAAACTTTGCTGAAATAGTGGAGCCATATGTTAATCCTGAGTTGACCGTTCCGATGACCACTTCTTCAAACACTATGAATAAATCAGAATTTTCAACTATGATGGATATGTAGAAATATATGCAAAAATTAAAGATGATTCCATAAGGAATACTTTTAAAAATATCTCTAGCAGATTCATTCTTGAGTTCCCAAATCATATCTTCGAGACATGGCAAGAAGAGGTCACGAATACAAACGAGAACGAGAAGGCAAAGGAGTACAACAAAGGGGATGATACAAATGAATAAAATGGGGGTTTCTTGTTCTTTTCTTAGTATCATTCTTAAGCATCTTTATTTACTTTAGGAATATTTTGTTTTATGCATAATAAAAATTGAATAATTTGCAATACATGAATAAATTAAGTCTGAATTTTGTTCTCTAATAAAAAGCAAAGTAATGTGGTAATGTGAATGTACATGTCTAGGATTGGATTGACAAGAAAAGACTTGGTATTTAAGAAGTCTTCATGACTCACGTCTCTTAATTGCAATCCTACCTAGTGTACAATTTTTATTCATTGCTTTGGTATTATGCAATGAGGACATTACTTTTTGTAAAGGGGGGTAAGGGCCAATCTTGTATGTTTATGTCTTTTTTTTTCAATTTTCACACATATGTATGCTAAAATAAATAAGTGCTCAGAGAAATTTTTTGTTTGTAAGTTAGCCTATATGAATTTATAATTTCTAATTTTGTTCAAGTTTTTTTTTTTTAATTTATGTTAGCATAATCATGATTTAGCTATGTTTAGTAAGTTCCATGCAAAATTTTGCCATGAAATTTTTCTTTCTCTTTGAATTAGACATGCATGAAGGTTTAACTCTTTAGAATTTGGTTAGTAACTTTCTTGAGATGAAATCCTAGGAGACATAGGAATCTGAAAAATGATATAGGCACATTTTGATTGGACCATTTGAGCCATTCAAGCTTACCGTAATTAAAATTAACCCTTGAAACCTTAATTTGAGATATATGGCCTATTGATTTGATCTACCTACATCATAAGCATGTTTACTATCTTTTCATAAATTTTATCTTAATTTTTGTACCAACCTCTACTTGCTTTGGTAAATAAATTTTGGGGAGAAGTCAAAAGAAGGTATTTGATGTGAGTCAAAAAAAATATCAAATGTTGAAAAAATTGATCAAATGATGTATGATCAAATATATGATCAAGTCATGAGAAATATAAGCTTCAAAATTAAGTTTGGAGGTTTTAACCCTAATGAAAAAGGTGAATTTTGCTGCGTAAGGTCCAAGGCAAGTTTAAGGTTATTTGAGCCTAAAAAAATCATTTCTCTTAATCCTTACCATAAGCCTAGCCCCATTACAACCCTATGAAAGACCTATTGATTTTGATCATTATGAAATGATAGAAATTCATTCATTTCATCAGCATATAGATCTAGACACTCAAAATTCATAATTGGGAAAAATGACCATTTTGCCCCTAGACTTTCACAAAATGACCATTTTACCCCTAGGTCTGAAAATTGATTTTTATCACATTTTCTCACTAACCTAGCCTAGTTGAATACTTTTTATACTAGAAGAAGCCCAAAATTCTCATTATGTCACACATTTATCACCTATTTTACAACTTATGCAAAATGGTCCTTAGTTAGGGTTTCCATGAAAACTACTTCACAAAAGTTATTTATTTCACAACCATAACTCATATTCTTCCATAAAATTTCAAAAAACATCATAATCTCATTCATGGCAAATCCCTAGACTATCAACCATTTTGCAAAATGGTCCCCCCATTAGCTAGCTCATGTCATAAGGGTCCCCAAAACACAAAAAAATCAAGAAAAGTCATCAAAATCACTTACTTGTAGAGATATTAAGTGGCTGAAATTTTTCAAGCTTCAAAACCCCTCTTATGGTTGATATTTTCTGTGGGAAGAAGATGAGAGGAAATATAATATAATTCTCTCTTTGTTTTATTTTATTTTAGTCAATCTAGTCACCAAACCCACCAAACTTTGACTTTTTGACCATCTTTGCCTCCTATGGTCGGCCATGCCTCTTTAAAGGGTCTAATTTCCCTTTAAAGACCCCCAATTTAGGTTCTCTAGCTATTTGACACCCTTAGCTATCAAAATAGGACTTTTGCACTTCATGTGATTTAGTCTTTTTTCGCAATTAAGCTCACAAACGCTAAAATTAAACCACCAAAATTTTCATGCACCTTTATAAAATGCCATCATACATAAAATAATATTAAAAATAACTTTTCTGACCTCGGGTTAGTGGTTCCAAAACCATTGTTCCGACTAGGCTCAAAATCGGGCTGTTACGTATTTGTACACTATGCTAATGATATGATTGCATTATGTTTAAGATACATGATGACCTTGTGGTGAATTATGTTTGAATGAATGATGAACATGAGGTATGATGCAAATTATGTGTTCATGAGGTACGACATGGGAAGGTAAATGTGTGATAAGAGTTTTGAATGGAGAATATATAGATATACACATAAGATACTTGTGATATATACTATGTTTTGATTACAATATTGATTTAAGTAAAGAAATGGCATGGAATGCTTATTATTTTCATGCAGGCTTACTAAGCTTTAAAGCTTACTCCCTCATTTCCATTTCTTTTAGTGTTGTCAGGTTGGCTCGGGGTTGGACATAGTCGGAGGCAGCATCACACCATCAAGCTATCACCTTTAGGGTATTGATAAACCTTAAGTGCCATCGAGTGAGTGGCATGTATAGGGACTTAGTTATTATGATATATGTCCTTATGATTTAGCCAAATGTGTTGCTTTGTATAAATTTATTGTATATGGCCATGAGTTGTGGCTCATATTGATTATGGTTTGTTAGCCTATCTATCCATGCTATATCCTAATGCTTGGTGATGTGATGAAGTAGTCATGCTTATTTGCTATGAATGGTTAGTGTTATGACATATGTACATGATGAATGCTTTATGACCAATCGAAATGGTCATAGCCAAGAAGTAATTATATGATATGGTAATAAGATGATGATGATTGAACATGAGTGCTTGATGATTAAGTTAGAATTAATTGATAAGTTGAAGATCATGAATTAATGGTAAAAGTGGTAACACAATGACAAGGCCAATGAATATGAATTGTTGTGCCTAGTGATGATCATTTTATAAACCACTAAACTAGACTATGGTCACGACTAAGGCAAGCACACTTATCGAATGATAGTATTAGTTACGGTGAGTCCAGAGTTTCATATCCACAAGAACTAAAAGTACTAGTATTAACTATCTTTCTATTATTTAGCTTAAAATAAAAGGGATTTGTTTTAATCTAAATTTAACTAAACTAATTAACTAATGAGCGTGATAGAGAGTGAAGAAAGTAATCAAATAACCAATAATAAAGACAATACCCAAGGAAGAATCCACCTAGACTCCACTTATTATTCGGGTTCTAAATCTAACGATTTATTCGCTTGTCTTGATCTGTAGCAATCCCTAAATTATGTTAATATCTCTTTTGAGACTAAAAAAAACAGACTCTAGGTTGATTAATTGAAATCTCTTTCTAATTAAAACCCCTATTGTCGCATTAACTCAATCTATGGATTCCTTTATTAGATTTGACTCTAATCTGGCAGATTTATGTCGCCCTATTTCTAGGGTTGCATGTAACTCCACTTAATTATTTGAGATCTACTCTTAAACAGAGACTTTTTCTCCAATGAATAAGCACATCAACTTGAATTAATCTCCTGAGAACATTAAGACAAGAATTAAAAAAAAACATAATTAAGAACAAGAACAAATATTTGTCATTAATTTCAGAATATTAAATAACAAGATCTGTCTTAAGTTTCATCCTCCCTAGGTATTTAGGGAGTTTAGTTCATAATGTAGTAGGAAAACATCTCAAAAATAGGAAAATAACAAAACATAAAGAAACCCAAAAACTTCGAGAGAAATTGAAGGGAGATTTTCAGTCTTAAAGGAGATCCTACTTCCGAGCTGAATCCGTTGGTGTTCTTCGAGTAATTCCTGTGTTCTAATCTACATCCCCTTTTTGATCCTCTTCTCGTATGTTTAAATAGACTTTGGAATGCCCAAAATATCCCAAAATTAGCCTTTTCCGAGTAGAATTAAAATAGGTCTCTATAGGGACACGACCGTGTGGCACGCCCGTGTGATGGTGCTTAGGCGGTGTGCAATTCTGATATGGTTTTAATTCAACACAGCCATGACATACAAGCATGTGGTCTACCCGTGTGTCTCACATGGTCGTTTGGATTACCCGTGTGAAAGTGTCTGGGCCGTGTGTAGCACTAAAATAAACATATTTTGTCTGTTTTTGGCCTTTTTCTTGCACTTTTCGCTTTCCTATACTCATCTAGATATAAAACATGAAATTAAAGGATTAGGAGCATCAAATTCACTAAATCTTATGATAAATCATTCAAAAATCTGCCAAGCATGGGATTAAAATATGTTACTTTTGAGGTTTATCAAATATCCCCACACTTAAGCATTTGCTTGTCCTCAAGCAAAATTCTCAACTCACAATTAAAATTAACTCCCTTAATTCATAATTCTCATCAATAATATTTTGCCATAATTTCACAGATAATCATACATTGATAATTCGACTTAAAAGAGCACTAAATGCACCAACAATCAAAGCCTAGCTTTTTTAAAGCATGAAAACATAGGTATTTCCCCTTATCTAAATAATTACCTTCAGTCCAAAACTGACAAGAATTGACACCCTCATTAAAGGATCACTCAAATCACTCAAAGTGGTTAAGGTTTAAAAATTAAGCACTCAAGATTCAAGCTTGAAAAGTTATTACCGTAGGCTTGCATGCAAATCAAATCTCCACCACTATAAATGAGATGATACACAAATCAAAAGTTCTTTATAGGGTTGTAACGTGGTTTGGGTTAAAGGTGTGGAAAAAAGGCTGAAAAAGACGGTTAGAATCGAGATCGAATTGATAAATTACCTAACTAGAAAAATAAAATAACACTAAATAATTACATCAATTTTAAAGATAAACATGAGCTTCTTCTCAGAATATGGAATTAAACACTTAAGCTCAAAACAAAGAACTAATAATAATCAACATATATGTATACTTTTTTTACCTTTTTTTTTTGAATGAATGAATGAATAATGAGAGAAAATTATACAATTAAACTAAAAGAACATAGTTAGGCAATTAACCAAATCAAATCTCGACAAAACGGGGATCAATAAAATAGGAAAAATTCTCAACGATTCAAAAAGTATGATGTAGGGGTTTAAAAATTTAGGGTCAATTAAGAAATGGTTTGTTTAGCTCAAAGGGGTTCACTAAGGGTTAATTATGAAGGTAGGATTTTTGTGGGGTAAGTGGGTTAAAACCTAGGTGCCTTTATCATCTCAGTATATCAAATCAAATGTGTGGTCTCGACATGTATAATTGAAGCAAGTTCTAGAGTAACAATTCAATATTGACACACTCATAACCAATAATAAAGTGAGCACGAAAAAGATGTATGCTCTAAAGGCTCAAAATCTCACAAGAAATATGGCTTTTGACGTCAATCTTGCAATTTTCAACTTTAAGGTAATACCTCAATTTAGGGAAACAACCTAAAAAATTTTATTCCAAAAAATAGACTTGTCAAGCTTGATTCTCTACTATCTTAAAGTTTAAATCATCAATGCACATGTATCTATGAATTTAATCTAAAACATATCAATGAAAATCACAATTTACTAAGAGTTCATTCTAAAAGTAATATGAGCAAATTATTTAAACACAACGCATAAGTCAGGGATTTTAAAATAATCATATAAATAACCTCCCCAGACTTAAGATGTACATTGTCCTTAATGTACAAACAAATATAAATCATAATATAGACAAAATATCATAAGATAGGGAGATGATTGAAACTGCCCTTAATGGTGGATGAATTTCCCATACTAGTGAAAAGCGGAGTTGTAGATAAATGTAGGGGTAGTGCAAAATTCTGAGCAACTGATAAGAAAATAAACACAATGCTTGAAGAAGATTAAAGGGTTACTCGTTAAGAAACAACCATACTTATTGAAATAAAGTTCAAAATATGAAAACAAAATAAACATAAAAATAAAAATAAAAATAAAAATAAAGATAAATGCACTCAGTGGTCCTCATCATCAGACTGATCAGTGTCACGAGTCGATGGCGGAGTCGGTGGCACTGGAGAAGCGATTGAAGATACTGATAGATCTATTGTAAACCCGCATCAATACTGTCGAATCTCTAAGTACAGTACTGACGAAAACTAGCGAACTCCTCAGAGGATACTCCTAGGGAGCTAGCAGCAGAGAAAGCATGTCGGTGACTCAATGGTGGAGGCTTTGGTGGGTCCTCATGATAAGGAAGAACATCATCAGTGAAGTCCTCTGGGCCATTCTGAATGTCAGACTGGACTAGTCTATACTAAGGTGGGTCCACTCCACATCGCCGCTCGATCATCCTCATATGGATCATGCTCGAGATGCCCTGAAAGGACATCTGACTGACAAGAGTAAGTGTCGAGGACTACTCTGGTGTATTGAGAAGACCGAAGTGTCGAGCAAGGCGAGTCACGTAAGGGCCTAGACAGATGGGACCCTTCCTGTGGCAATCTGTCTGATGGCGAAAGGCGAGAGCGATGAAATAAGCTAAGTCGAATATGTGGCCAGTCAAAGTGTGAGCTAATAAGGCGTGGATGCATCGTAGAGCCTAAGAAAGAGATGTCACCTTCGAGCGACTCGCGTCATAAAGGATTTGACTGGCTGTGAGATTGGTCCAATAGCATGAAGGTGACTAATGGATGTGACAGTGGAGGTGAGGAAAGTTTTCGGCACCCATAAACTCATCGGTGTAGATGCCCAAAGCTGCGACAAAGTCAGGGACGCTCATATGTCACACTAAGCCACCAAGTTGGAATATAATGGTACCGTGCTTGTCATGCGATGACATCATGCGCTAAAGGTAAAACGTCAAACAAAACTCCAAAGTAAGCGCCATATATGTGGGCTCAACGATATCAAAGAAACGGTCCTATGGTGCTGTGGCAATGAAAGCGCGGACCTCATCAGCTAATCCGACCTGCTCCAATGTGGCCCAATCTATGCATCGGCCCAAAGCTAGTGGTCGCACACACAGGAGCTGGAATAAGTCCTCAGGTGCGTTCGCAAAGAACCGGAGGTAAGGATGCCGAACCTCGGCAAAGGCACTCGAAGAGGTTGCGCTAGGACCTTTCCGCTTTTTTGAAGCGAGTACAGCAACCTTGGATTTACCTCGAGTGTTTGTCATAATGTTCCTAAAAAATAACAGAATTGATTAATAAAAGAAGAATCATCCAATAGGCAAACTAAATCTTTAGATAATGGACTCCAAGTAGTCCAAATAATCATCAGTACATAGGAATACCTAAGCATGCATAATTCATGTAATAAGACTAGCATGGAGCAAAAATTAAAAACAAAAATAAATCATAACAATTACGAAGAAAAATAACAAGTAACCTAGTAAACTAAATGTAAAAGTGATAAGCAAGAAAACCTAAATAGATAAATAATTATTCCTAATGAGAGAAACAATTGAAAACAGTGAAATAATTAGTATATGCATCGAAAACAGAAAAGAAAAATCACCAGAAAAAGAAATAACTAACAATAGTACTAATAAAGGAAGATAATAGCTAATATTAAGAATTAAAGAAGACTAAGTAAAGAAATAGAATAATAGAGTAAAAAAACTAAAAATAAATATAGATAATAATATGGTTATTAACAATAAAAAAAAGAATAAAAGAAAAGGTTGAAAAGGAAAAACCGTTGATAGGGTTTGTGGTGACCGCCGAAGGGAGGGTGCGCGACCAATGGTTGGGATAAGAAGGGGTCAGTGGGGATGGAAGGTTTAAGGCACTGGGGAAGAAGAAATTTTGGATAAGGGGGCTGGTGTAAGTGCATAAGAGGGAAAAGAAAAACAAAAGGAAAAAAGGATGATGAGGGGAAAGGGAAAGAAAGAGCTAAGGATAGAGTCGCGAGGGGCGAGATGGGGGGTAGGTGACGGTGGCAGGAATAGGGGGTTGAAAGCTGCGACAGCTAGGGCTTGGGGGGTTTGAGAAGAAGAAGACAAAAAATAAAATTTTAGGGTTAGGGGGTTTAAATTTGACACGGTCGTGTAACGGTCCGTGTTGGGCCACACGGCCGTGTGGCTCAACTTCTAGCCCGTGTTCGTCGAGGAATTAATAGCCCATTTGTCACACGACCTCAGACACTCCCGTGTGTCTAGGCCGTGTGGTACGTCATTTGCTTCTCCCACGTCCAGGTGGTATGACGCACGCCCGTGTGCCCGAACACACGCCCCTATGCCTCGCCCATGTAGCTCCCTGACTTGTTTAAAATTTGAAAATTTTAGCTCTAATTTTCACACGGCCTAGGACACGCCCGTGTGTCCAGGACGTGTGGTCCACACGGCTATGGCGAATGCCCGTGTGGCCTCTTTTAAGCCCGCGTCTCTTGTTGATGTTGGTGATTTAAGCCTTGTTTCCACACAGCCAAGGACACGCCCGTATGTCCAGGTCATGTGGGTCACACGGCCATGTTGCCAGGCCATGTAACTCATTGTTTAACCCCTGTTAGAGCACACGGCCTGGAATACTCTCGTGTCTCCAGGCCGTGTGGGTCAAAAACCTACATTTAAACATGAAATATATATATATAAATAAACTAGTTAGTGGTGTTAGTGCTCGGGTTACCTCCGAAAAGCACTTATTTAGAGTCTAAGCTCGACTTACCTAGTATTCACATGGTCACGGTGGATCACGGAGTCGAAACTCCTCTTTCCTGCAATCAATTTTATCAAAATAAGGTTTGAGTCGAGTATTGTTTACCTTGAAAGTGCTGAAATCAGTATGTGTTACCTCGACTGTACCATATAGGAAGACATTTAGTATCATGAAGGGAATTACTCTATTAGGCTCAGAATTGGTAACGAGCGTATGCATCATCCAACAGTACCTTGTCCTCAACCTTAAATTGATTTCTTTCATCTGTAAGCTCGTCATGGATTCGCTTTGGTTCCTCTTGTACTCTCGGTTTCTCATTAACTTGTGTCATCCATTCATCTAGTTCCTCAATCTGTAATCTTCATTCTTCAAAAGACGTTCTGTTGGTATTGAATGAGTTTGACCGTGGCTCCATCATGTCTTTGGGAGGAATTTCCTGCACAGAGAGTTGAGTTGTAATGTTGCTCACATCAAAATGACTTGTAATATCAACTCTATCACTAGACATTTTAACAGAATCACAAGCTTGGAGAATAATTGTGT
This sequence comes from Gossypium hirsutum, assembly GCF_007990345.1. Lineage (NCBI taxonomy): Eukaryota > Viridiplantae > Streptophyta > Magnoliopsida > Malvales > Malvaceae > Gossypium > Gossypium hirsutum. The sequence continues at coordinate 57,939,729 of NC_053425.1, read as the reverse complement.
CATCTCCTACACGAAATGTGAGTTCACCTGTTCCAACATCAATGATAGATCTAGTAGTTGCTAAAAATGGTCTGCCTAGAATTAAGGGTACATCACTGTCCTCATCCATATCTAAGACAACGAAATCGACTGGGAATATGAATTTGTCAATTTTAACAAGCACATCTTTAACGATACCCCTAGGAAATCTAATAGTTTTATCAGCTAATTGTACGCTCATCCTAGTTTGTTTGGGTTTCCCTAGTCCTAGCTACTTAAACATCTTGTAAGGCATGACATTAATACTTGCCCCTAAATCAGCTAAAGCATTATTAACATTCAAACTACCAATTAGAAAAGGAATTGTAAAGCTCCCTAGATTTTTCAGTTTGTTGGGTAGCTTGTTTTGCAAAATAGCTGAGCAAACTGCATTTAACTCCACATTTGATAACTTATCTAACTTCTATTTGTTTGCTAAAAGCTCCTTTAAAAATTTAACTGTGTTTGGCATCTGCGAAAAAGCTTCAATAAACGGTAAGTTAATATGTAATTTTTTAAGTAGTTTAAGGAATTTACTAAACTGTTCGTCTGTGTAGTCTTTCCTTGTCGCATTGGGGTATGGCACCCGAGGTCTATATTCTTTACTTACCGGCTTTTGTGTACCATGACTCACCTCAACCTTACCATTGCTTACCATAGCTTCTTGCCTCATTTTAGATTTAGGTTCAGCTAACCCTTCTTTGTCGTGCACAGTGATGGCATGGAGTTACTCCCTTGGGTTAGTTTCTGTATTACTAGGCAAGCCACCTTGCAGTTGTTCAGAGATGAACTTAGCAAGCTGACCTATTTTAGTTTCGTTCCCTTGAATCGATGCTTGCTGATTTTTAAGTGTTGTCTCAGTATTCTGAAAATGAGGTTCTGACACTGAGATAAATTTTGTAAACATTTCCTCAAGGTTCAGCTTTTTCTCCTGTTGGTAAGGTGGTTGTTGAAAACTTGGAGGGTGTTGTGGCCTTTAATTCCCTTGACCACCCCACAAAAAATTGGGATGGTTCCTCCAACCTGCATTGTAAATGTTACTACAAGGGTTATTCTGAGGTCTAGAATTGTTACCCATAAAATGGACTTGTTCTCCCTCGGTGCTGGGGTTGAAGGATGGATAGTCTGCATTGTGCATTGCTCCTCCATTTGAATCACACCTCATCACTGGATCCATCTGAGTAGAATCATACAAACCATCAATCCTTTTATTGAATAGTTCTACCTGGTTAGATAGCATAGTGACCGCGTCGAGGTTGAAAACATCGGCTGCTTTTGTCGGCTTCATTCTCATGACTTGCCACTGATAGTTGTTTAGTGACATCTCTTCAATAAATTTGTAAGTCTCTTCAGGTGTTTTGTTGTTCAAGGTTCACACCGTTGTAAAAGGTCTGAACCTGTAACCATAAAGGTAACCCATGGTGAGGGCACCTTCTCAATAAATCCTTGTATCTCTTCCATGCATCATAAAGTGTTTCTAAATCCATCTGCACAAAAGAAGAGATATCATTCCTCAATTTAGCTGTTTTATCTGAAAAAAATATTTAAGCAAAAATTTTTCGGTCATTTGTTCCCAAGTAGTGATTGACCCTCGTGGTAACAAGTTCAACCACTATTTAGCCTTATTTCATAATGAAAAGGGAAATAACTGAAGGTGAATGACATCGTCAGAGAAGCCATTGATCTTAAAGGTGTCACAGAATTCCAAAAAATTTGTTAAATGAGTGTTTGGATCCTCATCCTGCAAACCATCAAACTGAACAAACTGTTGTATCATTTGAATCGTGTTAGGTTTTAGGTCAAAATTATTTGCAGAAACAGCAGGTCTAACAATACTCAATTCATTTCCTGTTAAAGTAGGCTTAGCATAATCACACATAGTACGAGGAGCAGGATTCTAATTTAGTGGATTTGCAGCAACTATAGGAGGTAGCGGATTATTAGGATTGTCCGCCATCTCTTCGGGTATATTGGTCACGTCCTTCTGCTCTTCCCCTATATACTGTAGGCTTCGCCTTATTTCTCTTCAATTTCTGTGAGCTGTGCTTTCTATCTCACTGTCAAATAGCAAAAGTCCTAACAGGTTTCTTTTAGTCATAAATTAGAGATTCCTGCCAGAAGCAAATAACAGGGAGAAAAATTAGTAAATAAAAATAAAAACAAAAAATAAATTGCAATAAAAATAAAAATTGCTAAAGTAATAAAAATCAAGCGTTCCTAATATCTTAGACCCCGACAACGGTGCCAAAAACTTGATGATCGTTTTATGAACTACTAAACTAGACTACGATCATGACTAAGGCAAGCGCACCTATCGAATGATACTATTAGTTACGGTGAGTCTAGAGTATCGTATCCACAAGGACTAAAAGTACTAGTATTAACTATTTTTCTATTATTTAGCTTAAAATAAAAGGGATTTGTTTTAATCTAAATTTAACTAAACTAATTAACTAATGAATGTGACAGAGAGTGAAGAAAGTAATCGAATAACCAATAATAAAGACAATACCCAAGGAAAAATTCACCTAACGATTTATTCACTTGTCTTGATCAGTTCAAATCCCTAAATTATGTTAATATCTCTTTCGAGACTAAAAACAACTGACTCTAGGTTGATTAATTGAAATTTCTTTCTAATTAAAACCCTTATTGTCACATCAACTCGTTCTATAGATTCCCTTATTAAATTTGACTCTAATTCGGCAGATTTATGTCGCCCTATTTCTAGGGTTGCATGCAACTCCACTTAATTATGTGAGATTTACTCTTAAACAGGGACTTTTGCTCCACTGAATAAGCACATCAACTTGAATTAATCTCCTGAGAACATTAAGACAAGAATTAAAAAAAACATAATTAAGAACAAGAACAAATATTTATCATTAAAATTAGAATATTAAATAACAAGATCCGTCTTACGTTTCATCCTCCCTAGGTATTTAGGGAGTTTAGTTCATAATGTAGTAGGAAAACATCTCAAAAATAGGAAAATAACAAAACATAAAGAAACCCAAAAACTTCGAGAGAAATTGAAGGGAGATCTTCAGTCTTGAAGGAGATCCTGCTTCCGAGCTAAATCCGTTTGCGTTCTTCGAGTAATTCCTGTGTTCTACTCTGCGTCCCTACTTTGATCCTCTTATTGTGTGTTTAAATAGACTTTGGAATGCCCAAAATAGCCCAAAATTAGCCTTTTTCGAGTAAAATTAAAATAGGTCTCGACAGGGACACGGCCATGTGGCACACCTGTGTAATGGTGCTCAGGCCGTATGCAATTCTAATATGGTTTTAAGTCGACACGACCATGACACACGGGTGTGTGGTTTGCCCGTGTGTCTCACACGGGCGTGTCGGTTACCCTTGTGGGAGTGTCTGTGCCGTGTGTAGCATTAAAATAAACCTATTTTGTCCCTTTTTGGCCTTTTTCTTGCACTTTTCGCTTTCCTATGCTCATCTGGTTATAAAACATGAAATTAAAGGATTAGGAGCATCAAATTCACTTAATCTTATGATAAATCATCCAAAAATATGTCAAGCATGGGATTAAAATATGTTACTTTTGAGGTTTATCACTTGGGCTTGGTATCACATGAGTATGTGGTACATATGAATGATGACATGCTAATACTAAGAATGTGTTTTAAGAAAGGATTCTTAATCATTAAATCGATGTTATGGTATGTGTCTTTGATGTGTATAATTGTCTAAGGGATTAAGGATAACAAAAGGCTTGAAAAATAGCCTAAGTACTGGTCACACGGGTAGAGACATGGTCGTGTGTCTCAACCGTGTGGAGGACACGGCCTGGAGACATGGGCACGTGTCCAGGGCGTGTGAAGTCTGTATCATTTTTGTGAGAATTTGATTCATCACACGGCCTAGCACGCGGGCGTATGGCTTGGCCGTGTAGTTCAATTTGTTTTGTTGACGTCATAAACAGAGAGTTACATGGCCTAAGGACATGGGCTTGTCGAGGGCACACGGGCGTGTCCCTATGTTACACGAGTGTGTGACCTGTTTCATGGAAAAGTTTTCTAAGTTTTTCTAAAAATTTCAATGTTCTCAGTTTAGTCCCCAAACCACTTTTAATGCATGTTTTGGGCTTCGTGAACCAAATAAGGAATGAAACGCATGTGTTTGAATAGTTTTGAATATGAAATTTTATGGTCCGATTTTGCATGCTTGTGTACGTTTAAGTCTGGTAATGCCTCGTACCTTGTTCCTGCATCGGACACGGGTAAGGGGTGTTATAGGAGTGTCCCATTTCCACACGGGCGTGTGACCCCTGTTTAGGAAAAAAAATTCTAAAGTTCTCGGTTTAGTCCCGAACCACCTCTAATGCATGTTATAGGCCCCGTAGGCTCGTAATAGGAACATTGTGATTGATTATGAATGGTTTTAATTTGGGCGCAAATTTATAACCCGAAATTGTATGTTTGTTCATGTGATAAGTCAGGTAATGCCTCGTGCCCTGTTTCGACGTTGAATATGGGTAAGGGGTGTTACATTGGTTGTGTGAGACACACGATCGGGCTACACGGACATGCGTCTCCTGTATTTCGAAAAATTTTCTAAGTTTTTTGAAATTTTCCTGAGATATCGGTTTAGTCCTGAACCACTTTTTAAAGCAAGTTTTAGGCCTCGTAGGCTTGTATTAAGGAGTTGACAAATGATTGTAAATGACTTGTATCTGAATTTGATAATTATGTGAGAAATGTATGTTCGATTGTGTTATAAGTCTGGTAATGCTCTGTAACCCTATTCCGGCGACGGATATGGGTTAGGGGTGTTATACTTATGGCATGCCAACTATATCTAATGGATCCACCATGCTATAATGCCAATATAACCAATCAATCATAACATAATTTCAGTCAATAATGTGCTCAATTTAAAGTGCCAAAATGCATATGTGAATAATGTAACATAGCCTTTTTAACATCAAATTAAATCTAGCATACAAATTACCTATTATCAATGTTCATTTACCAATTGAAATATCAACATACCATGAACCAAAAACTCCAGTATACTTGCTTAGTTCACCATTATAATCAATCAAATCAAGCACATAAAATTACTTGATGTTCACTTACCAACACTGAACAAAAATTTCATCACTTAAACATATATCAATAATCTTGCAAAATTAACCAACCAAAACTCAATTAAATATTTGCAATCAATAATTAATCATCCAATTAAGCATAAGTGAGGGTCAATTTACCAAATCGCCTTTCAATAACACTCACTAAACAACTAACACACACGCCCAAATATCTTTTTTGTAATGGGGTTGGTAACTCGATATCAGGCAAATCCAGGACCAAGGCACTAGCAAGAAATTAAACATATACTCAAGTATTTATAGAGAACAAATGATTATATGTTTGTGTATTTTAGAGGACACCTTACTCCTATCGGATATACTAATTTTGACTTCCAAACTTTTTGAGATTCGAGGAAATCGACATTGGGATATGTTTTTGTCCTAGGCGGAGGCGGGTCCATTGTGTGGAGAAGTGTAAAGAAAAATTGTAGTGTTGACTCCACTACAGAGGTCAAATATGTGGCTGCTTCTAAGGTTACCAAAGAAGCAATATTGCTTCGAAAGGTCTTCACGGAGCTTAAAGTTTTCCTTAATATGAAAAAGCTATCACACTATATTGTGACAATAGTGCAGCAGTAGCTATAACTAAGGAGACGAGAAACCACAAGAGGACAAAACATATCGATTGAAAGTATCATATCATAAGGGAGGCAGTTGCAAACGAAGTCATTGATGCCCTCAAGGTTGCATTTGTGGACAACATGGCCAACTCGTTTACAAAGACTCTACTAGTTAGGATTTTTGAGAAACACGTGGAGAGCATGGGAATGCGGAATATGACTCATCTACTTCACTAGGGCAAGTGGGAGACTGTTGGATCTAGTGCCCTGAGTGTTGTATGTTCGTTTATAAACTTGTAATTTTTTCGAGCAAATTGGTTAACAAAACAAATTTATTGATTACATTAATATAATTTGTATAATTTTCCTCACATAGTTTTTGCATGCAAAGCAAAATGGAAGAAAATGTTGACATGGGCTGTCAAAATGTTTAACTAATACTAAGCGGTATTACGTGGTTGGATCGTAGTATGAAAAGACAGCTTATTTTATTAAATAAACCTAAACATGTCCTTAGTCTAATCGAAAATGAGTAAACCAATTAAAAAACTAATGTATCGTATGTCAAGTCTATTTGGGGAGATGTCTTATCTGGGACATCGGAGTTGATGACTCCCAGAAGATAGAGACATAGATGTAATTGATTGGACTAACAATACATCAGATAGGACCCAAGCAAAATAGATCCTGAATCCGGCTATGGATTTATTCATTTATTATGTTCATAGTGTGGCATAGCTAAATTTTGAGTGAATGGCGAACTATGCTTGTGTGACTCATACACTTTGATGTAAGTAAAAGCCTGAATTCAAATAGATAAGGAATCAAAAGCTAGTGCGTTGGGTGTACAACTTCTATAGTATGTAGCGTCATTCACAATAGTGGAATTCATAGCTCAAAACATAGGTAAATGATATCCTCTCGTTGGCATTACATGGTTGATGAAAAGTAAATGTGGCCACAGGTCGTCCATCTTTATGATGGATGACTTAATCACTATTTAGTAGTGATTGACTTTTCATGAAGGAAAATGTAATAGTTACCATGAGATAAGATTGGATCATACTAGGAGAACGGATATTATCCCAAAGAGATCAAGGATATCCTATGAGGGTAACACATTTATGATGAGGTCATTGGATGAGCACTAAGAAGTTGCTTTTGTAATGGTATGCCGCTAGGGAGAGCTCAGTTACAATACTATAGCGGAATGAATTTGTGACTAAATGAAATTATAATTAATAGGCGAAGAGCCAGAACTTAATTATAAATCATTTTAGCCTCAACTACATAAGTCCAATCGGTTCCTCCGCTAACTCATTGAAACCATAAATGAATTGCGTGTTTGAATAAAAATGAACAGAATGAATAGTAAAAGAGGAATGGGAAACATTCATGAATGATTATGGTTTTCTCCAAAATGGAGAAATGAAATTATTTGGAAATAAACGTACGTTTCTAAAAATGGAAATAGGAATGATCCATTTGCAATCCTATATGGATTACTTAAAAATGATCGAAAGTATGAGTTTATGTTTTTGGACTGTTTTGAAGCTCAAAAATGAAAATAAATCATTCGGTCATAGTGAACATGTTGAGTTGTGAAATATTGAACATGTTTTATCAAATTTTTACCAGGGGAAAGTCGTCAAAATTTTACCATGGGTAAAATAGGGATGAGAAAAATATTTTATATATAAATATTAAATTTTATTTTGGGAAATAGAAAACTGAATCGGATTAGATCACATTATAGAGTACTAGGTTAAAAAGGCCCAGGAAATGCTCGTAATTGGACCTGATGTGAGAGAGGCCCAAAAACCCCTTATGGACATGAAGATGGCGGCAACCCTAGTAGGAATACTAGGGTGTGTCATCCACCCTAGTCCTATTCTAAGTAGGATGTTTTTCTATTTAAAATAAACCACTAGAACTCAACAATGGTTCTACCTTCTCTTCTTATAAATAGATGGCATCGGTAGAGCTATTAATAAAACTTTGAGAGATTGTTATTTTACCGAAACATAGAGAGAATTCATTCTCAACTATTATATATATTTTTCTGGAATAACAATTCTTTCGATTTCTATTAAGAAGAGAGAATTTTCATTTTCACCCCAAAAGAAGAGAAAATTCTTTCTAGTTCTGTGTTTTGATTCAACTCGTTTGAGCCCACACTCGAAGAAGTTTGTGGTACTAGAATAGCGTAGAAGATTGTTTGGTTGAAAGTTGGGAACAAAAAATGTCCGCTAAGCCAAAAATAGAGGTATGAATTTGATTAAGGTTTATAGCTATAAATATCACAAACTGGGTCAACTTTCAAAATTTTAATTTTCCACTGTGCAAGAAGACCATTTTCAAACTAGGATTTGTCGAATAATCAGTGCTCATCCAATGACATTGTCATAAGTGTGTTACCCTCATAGGATACCCTTAAGCTCTTTGAGATAAATCAGCTCTTCCAATATGTAAAAATTTTATCTCATTGTAACCATTACATCTCATTCATGAAAATTCAGTTACAATCAAATAGTAATCAATTCATTCATCACAAAGAAAAATGACCCGTGGCCACGTTTAATTTTCATCAGCCAAGTAATGCCAATAAGGATATCATTTACCCATGTCTCAGGCTATGAATTTCATTGTTTTGAATGACACTGCATACTCTAGAAGTCGTATACCTAATACACCAGCTTTCAGTTCCTTATCTATTCAAACTCAAGCTTTTACTTACATCAAAGTATACGAGTCACGCATACATAATCCATCATCCACTCAAGATTAAAGTATGCCACATTTTGAATGCCACAAGTTAATAAATCTATAAACGGATTTAGGATCTATTCTTTTTGGGTCCAATCCAATGTATTGTCATTCTAGTCAGTCACATTTATGTCTTTATCTTTTGGGAGCCATCTGCTCCAATACCCAAGACAAGGTGTCTCCCCAATTAGACTTGACAGGCAACATATTAGACTTTCAATTGGTTTGCTCATTTTCGATTAGACTAAGGGTATGTTTAGGTTCGTCTACTAATAAAGGTTGTATTTATGTATTACAATCTAACCACGTAACACCGCTTAGTATTAGTTTAAACATTAGACAACGAGAAAGCCAATATTTTCTTCTACTTTGCTTTGCATGAAAAAACCACATAAGGACATTTATACAAAGTATATTGACGCAATTCATGAATTATTTTATTAACCAATATGTTCGAAAAAATTACAAGTGTACATAAATGAAAATATTGCACTTAGGTCACCACATCCAACATTTTGGTCCTTTGGATAATTGCTATTTAGGTCCTTAAACCTTTTTCTAAATTAAAATTTAATTGCAATTGGGATTGGGATTGGGATTTTACAATTTAGCCTTTGAGCTTAATTAACACTATTATTAGTTAAATTATTTAAATGATCTTTAAAAAGTTTTCATACCAACTTCATTAATCTTTATATTTCATCCTTTTAAACTCAATTTACAAAAATAAGGTTCCAAAATTGTATTTTTCGACACCACTTAAAATCGGGTCATTGCAGCCACCATCGTTGTTTTCGATCACTGCATTACACCTTCTGACTATCCTACAATATTGGCACTCGGGGCCACTCCATCGACTTACTACCACACATTGTCGGCTGATGTCGATCCTATTAGGCACAAGGCCTAATAACCCCACCTGTGGCCTTTGATGCCCCTTTGGTGCCTGGTTGTGCCGATAAGTGCTAGTCAATCCTACTAGGGTGTAAAGCCCTAGCTACTGCATGCTACATACACATCTCGCCTTGCCAGTCAATTAGCTAGCCGTTGCCTGCTATGTTCAATTTAGAGGCAAAATGCCATTAGGCCTCTACCACTCATGACCCCTAGTTAGGGTGTGATACCCTGACCATGTCGATTCACACGTCCAGTTAGGGCAACATGCCCCACACTTCCGTGCCTCTTGGTTTCGTTCATTCATTGCCTTGATTTAAATTATATGTCCATCATTGTAACACCCCTAACCATATTCGTTGCCAGACTAGGGTTATGAGGCATTACCGGACATATCGGAACATTTAATAATCAATTTACAAATATCATCCACAAATCATAGCATCATAGTCAAACATCATTTCTAAGTCCCTTTCTTAGGCCATCGAGACCTTAAACATGCTTTAAGAAGAGGTCGGGACTAAACTGAGCACATACAAATTTTCTCAGAAACTTAACAAATTTTCAAAGTTCCAGAGGTCACATGCCCATGTGATCAGGCCGTGTACCTCACACGGCATTAGACACGCCCGTGTGTCTAAGTAGTGCCTAAAAAAGGCATACATACTGACTTGTACCGCACGGCTGGAGACATGCCCGTGTGTCTTGGCCGGGTCAAAACTGACTTGGGTCACACGGCTAACCACACGCCCTTGTGTCTAGCCTATCTACCCTTCAACATGGCCACACACGCCCATATGCCAAGGTTGTGTTCCTCACACGTCCACCAGACACGCTCGTGTGTCTAGGCCGTGCTCGAGACTGACTTTAAATTGTAGGGCTACTCCAGGAGACACACAGTCGTGTAACATAACCGTGTGTCGCACACGGCTGATACATACGCCCATGTCTCTGCCCGTGTGGACAAAAATAGACTATTTGTAAAGCCAATTTGCCACCCTTAATTGTCATCCCTACAAATCCAAAATCAAAGCATAATTCATGACCAAATAGCAACCAAAACCATTCTCAAACATGCATAATTCAATCCACACTGTCACCAATCAATTTCATTCTTATTATCCAAACCAAAACATACCAAAATCACATACCAAACTCATTCATTCATACATGTCATTATCCCAATTTTTCACATCTATTCTCATATCAAAATCATACCATTTCCATAACTAATTCACATAACTAACTTACCAAATCGACTATTTCTCACTAGGCCATTTCTGCACATCAACACACCATTTCTTAACTCAACTTATATACCAAAAACCACACCAAATAGCAACTTTAATCTAGCCATATCACATGGCATGATATACACTTCAAAAATCATATTCAAATACTTATAACTTATACATGTCATACTTCAGTATTCACATTTTCATAAGGTACCAAAATAGAGTTCGATAGTGAGGTGACGATTCTCGACAATCCCCAAGCTCCCGATAGCTTCGATATCTATAAAACAATTGTAAACACACACAAAGTAAGCTTTCAAAAGCTTAGTAAGCCATATACAAATAAACTTATCTCATAACACATTTCTAAACCAATTCATTCTTACAGCTCATGGAAAAATTACAATCACATATCCATATGTCTCATACACATCTCATTCTCATGATAAATCATACATATATTACATGTCCACAAATGTACATATACTTACCTTTCGTTCTCAAACATGATATACATTTCAAACGTACCTGCATTGGAAACACAATCACATAGTCATTTGTTTCTTAGAGTGCCCGTTGAACCGTACAGAATAAAATAGGATACGTAGATAGCTCGGAAAGCTAGTTTAATGCCAACGTCCTGGATATGGTCTTACATGTAATCAAATATCGATGCCACTGTCCCAGCCAAGGTCTTACACGAAATCAAAAACGATGTCGATGTCCCAGACATGGTCTTACACGTAAACTCAAATCGATGCCAACGTCCCAAACGTGGTCTTACATGAAATCACACATCGGAATCCTATGTCATGACATATGTATCCTAACTATTCCTATGGTTCGTACGGGACTTTTCGGACGTCGTCACTTTATCAGAGCTTTCTCAGATTTCTCATTTTTTTTACAACTCAAATAGCCATTCATCATTATTCATTAACATATAAGCAATAATAATTCAATTCAAACACATTTATTTGTATATTGACTTACCTCGTACAGGAATGAACGAAAACGAACTGCTATTCAACTACTTTCGACTTTCTTCGATCTAATTATGTTTTCTTTGATTCTTAATATATACACATTCAAATTTAAATCCTTTATTCAATTCAATTCAAAAACATATAATTAGGGCATTTTACAAATTAGCCCTCATATTATCACATTTTGACATTTTAGTCCCTATTTAAAAAAAATCACAAAATACACAAAATTTCCTTATACACATACTTTGACAAAGATTCATGCAGTCCATATATGCCCATATCTTTCATTTATTTCACATATTAGTCCCCAAAAATCTAATTTTCACAATTTAGCCCAAATTACTCAAATTCATCAAAATTTCAAATACAAAACATAATAATCTAACACATACCTTTCATTTTTCATCAATTAACTTCACAAAGCTCACAATTTCATCAATGGCTCAACTCAAAATCTTCATTAATTTCCTAAATTGAGATATGGGCTTGATAAAACACTTGACAACTATTACAAAAACATAGAAATTTTAAAAAACCAAACAAAACACATACCTTAATTAAGCCAAAACCATAGCCAAACCTATCAAGCTTTTATGCTTTCTTTTCCTTTCAATTTCGCAAAACCAAGATGATAATGCATGAATTTTGGCTTTTGTTTTGTTTAATAAATCTTTTATTTACAATTTACCAATTTAGCCTTTTTAATCTCATTTAAAAACCATTAACTCATGTACATGCATAGTCCATTCATAATTCAAAAGGTCCAATTGCATCATAAGGACCTTTGCTTTAAAAAGCCATAACAAATAGGCACTTTTAACAAATAACTAGCCACTTTTACATTTTACTCGATTAAGTCCTTTTATCAAAATCAAGCACACAAACAATCAAATTTTTATACGAAACTTTCACACATATTAATTCACATATTATAAGCACAAAAAAATAATATTAAAATATTTTTTTGACTCGGATTTGTGGTCCTGAAACCACTATTCTGACTAGGGTCTAAATCGGGCTGTTACAACTCTCCCCCTTAGGGATTTTCGTCCCTGAAAATCTTACCGTTGAACAGATTCGGATATTACTGTCTCATAGCATAGTCGGGCTCCCACGTAGCGTCTTCAACACCGTGTCGATGCCACGTTACTTTTACTAACAGAATTTTCTTATTTCGCAGTTCTTTAACCTCGCTAGCTAAGATACGGATTGGTTCTTCTTCATAAGTCATATTAGACTGAATTTCTATTTCGGACGGAGTAATTACATGCGATGGGTCGGATCTATTTCGTCGAAGCATCGATACATGAAATACATTGTGGATCTTTTCTAGCTCATGTGGCAATAGCAATCTATACGCAACTAGCCCAACACGCTCTATGATTTCATACGGTCTAATGAACCTCTGACTTAATTTATCTTTTCTACCAAACCGAAGTACTTTCTTCCATGGAGATACTTTCAGAAACACTTTGTCACCAATGTCAAATTTATTATCTTTTCGTTTCAATTCTGCATATGATTTCTGACGATCAGAAGTTGCTTTCAGACTATCTCGGCTTGTTTTTACTTTTTGTTTAGTCTCTTTTATCAAACCAACCCCGTGAATCTTATTCTTGTTGAGCTCAATCCAATACAAAGGTGTTCAACATTTTCAACCATACAATGCTTCGAAAGGTGCCATTTTAATGCTCGATTGAAAACTATTATTATAAGCGAATTCAATCAATGGCAAATACTGTTCCCACGAACCTTCAAACTCAAGAACGCAACATCTTAACATATCCTCAAGTATCTGAATAATCCGCTCGAATTGACCATCCGTCTGCGGGTGAAAAGTAGTACTGAAATACAATTTCCTACCTAAAGCATTTTGCAGTTTCTTCGAAAACCTCAAAGTAAATCTCGGATCTCTATCTGACACAATAGACAGTGGCACCCCATGCAATCTTACAATTTTGGAAATGTATATTTCAGCTAATTATCAAGCGAGTAATCTATTCGAACTGGAACGAAATGAGTTGATTTCGTCAATCTATCAACTATATCCCAAATTGCATCCTTCTTTCTCGGAGATAGGGTAAACCCGAAACAAAATCCATCGTTATTTTATCCCATTTTCACTCCAGAATCATAATTGGTTGTAACAAACCGGATGGCACCTGATGTTCAGCTTTAACTTGCTGACTGATCAAACATTTCGAAACAAAGTCAGAAATATCTCTTTTCATTCCAGGCCGCCAGTATAGCTGTTTCAAATCATTATACATTTTCGTACTTCCAAGATAAATAGATAAAAGGCTGTTGTGAGCTTTGTTCAAAATCATCTAAATCAACTCTAGATTTCTCGAAACACATACGATCTTGAAATCTCAGACAATCATCATTATCAATTCGATACTCAGAATTAGAATTCAAATCACAATGAGCTCGTTTTGCTATAATCTCATTATCAACTTTTTGAGCTTCGTAAATCTGCTGAATAAATAACGGTCTCACTTTCAATTCGGCTAATATCAAACTATCATCAGACATAACTAAATGAGTATTCATCACACGTAATGTAAACAATGATTGCTGACTCAAAGTATCAGCAATAACATTTTCTTTTCCAGGATGATAATCAATAACAAGCTCATAGCCTTTTAACAGTTCTAGCCATCTTCTCTGTCGTAGATTCAAATCTTTCTGAGTCATCAGATATTTCAGGCTTTTATGATCTAAAAACACGTGACATTTCTCACCAAATAGATAATTATGCCAAATCTTCAAACGAACACAATCGCAGCTAATTCAATGTCGTGTGTCGGATAATTCTTTTCATGCAGCTTTAACTGTCTCGAAACATAAGCTATAACTTTGCCTTCTTGCATCAAAACACAACCCAAACCATTCAATGATGCATCACTATAAATCACAAATTCTTTACCTAATTCTGGTTGTACTAACACTGGAGCTTCAGTCAATAGGGCTTTTAACTGATCAAAGCTTTTCTGACACTTTTCAGACCATTCAAATTTCACATCTTTCTGAAGCAATTTCGTCAATAGAGTCGTGATCATAGAAAATCCTTTTACGAACCGTCGGTAATAACCAGCAAGTCCCAAAAAACTACAAACTTCAAAAATATTTCTCAAAGGCTTCCAATCCAAAATAGCTAAAATCTTGCTCGGATCAACTCGGATACCAAATGCTGACACAACATGTCCTAGAAAACCAACTTCTTGTAACCAGAATTCACATTTGCTAAACTTTGCATACAACTGCTTATCACGCAAAGTCTGTAGCACTATTCTCAAATGTTTGGCATGCTTAGTTTCATCACACGAATAAATCAAAATGTCATCAATAAACACAACTATAAATCGATCCAAATATTGTCTAAAGATTCGATTCATTAGGTCCATAAAAATAGCAGGTGCATTTGTTAGTCCGAAAAGCATAACTAAAAACTCATAATGTCCGTACCTTGTTCAGAAAGTAGTCTTTGGCACGTCAGAGTCTTTAACTCGTAACTGATAGTAACCCGATCTCAAATCTATCTTTGAAAACACGGTAGCTCCTTTCAACTAATCAAACAAATCGTTAATTCTGGGCAGAGGATATTTGTTCTTGATAGTCATTTTATTTAGCTGACGATAATCAACATACATTCTCAACGTGCCATCTTTCTTTTTCACAAACAGAAGGGGAGCACCCCAATATGAGAAACTCGATCTTGCAAATCCTCTATAGGTCAGCTATTGCAACTGTAACTTTAATTCTTTTAACTCGGTCAGAGCCATTCTATATGGAGCTATCAAAATTGTATTAGTTCCCGGCACTAACTCAATGCCAAACTCAACTTCTCGTATCAGAGGTAATCCCGGTAATTCTTCAGGAAACACGTCAGAAAACTCACAAACAACAGGCACTGATTCTATTTTCTTTTCGATCACTTTAATGTTGAGCACATAAGCAAAATAAGCTTCACACCCCTTTCTCACATATTTTTGAGCTAACATCGAAGAAATCACTGTTGACAAACCACTCAAATCATTAGACTCAATTTGAATTATCTCATTATTCTAACATCTCAGATCAATCGTCTTTCATTTACAGTTCACTATCGCATCATGCAGTGTTAACCAATCCATACCCAGAATTATATCAAATTCGTCAAATGGTAACAACATCAAATCAGCCAGAAAGTAATTATCTCGAATCATCAACGGGCAGTTCTTGCATACTTTATCAACCAGAACACATCTGCCTAAGGGGTTCGATACTCTAATCACAAATTCAGTAGACTCTGCAGGCAAAGCCTTACTATATACTAAAGTCTCAAATACATAACAATGAGTTGATCCAGGATCAATCAATGCAACAACACTAGTATCATAAAGATTGAAAGTACCAATAATGACATCTAGAGACAAAGCTTCCTCGCGAGCACGAATAGCATAAGCTCCGGTAGGTGCTCGAGCCTCATATCCGAGAGCGGTGTCTTTAGTCATTCTCTGCGTGCTACTTACATTACCTGTGTTTTTGGGTGGTCTACCTCGAGCTGTATTGCCACTCGGCCTAGGATTTTGTAACTCGGCCTTGTATTTTACAAAATCTCTTGCTCTACAGACTCAGGACATTCACGGATAAAGTGATCTAATGATCCACATCTAAAGCAAGCTCGATCATTCGATCTACAACTTCCCGGTTGTCTTTTACCACAATGTATACACTTGGTTCGATCGGATCAGACATACCAACACTTGCAACAGAAGTACCTGGAACTCTGAAGCTCGAATGTGATCTAGTACGATCTCTACTCGAATGTCTCATATTAGCCTTTGAACGGCTATAATCATCTCGGAATTTCTTTGATGCTAACTGAAATGATTATTCGATGATCTTTTTCGCACCTCTCTAGCTTCTAAATTGGCTTTTCTTTTCTCTTTCTCAAGTTCTTCAGCTTTACATGCTCATTCAATAAGCACAACAAACTCTTTTATTTCCAAAATCTCGACTAATAATTTTATGTCTTCATTCAAACCATCCTCGAAACTCTTGCACATAATTGCTTCAGTTGAGACATTCTTGTGCATACTGGCTCAATGTCACAAATTCTCACTCATATTCCATAACAGACATACGGCCCTGTTTCAACTCAAGAAACTCTTTGCATTTTTTATAGATGAATCTTTGACTGATGTACTTCTTTCTAAACTCAGTCTGAAAGAACTCCCAAGTGACTCGTTCTTTTGGAACCATTAATATCAACGTTTTCCACCAATGGTACGTCGTATCTCTCAAAAGTGAAACGACACATTTAAGACATTGAGTACATGACAATTCATCAAACACTCGTATTGTATTCTTAAGCCAAAACTCAGCTCTCTCAGCATCATCATCTGTAGTAGCAGGAAACTCTTCAGCCCCATATTTTCTACTTTTATCAACCGAAGGCTTATCCAATTGAATCGAATTAACTTGTTGCATGACAAGGACTTGTGGAGGACTAGACGGGGGTGAAGGTTGTGAAGCAGTCGGATTAGTTCTTATATACTGAGGGAACCAATCATTCATCCTTTGGTAAAAGGCTTGCTTAGCCTCTCCCTCGTGGCTACTTGAAACAAGTTTAGAATCGGATTGCACTGCCCCTTGAGCGGGAGCGGGTGCATTACTTTTGACATCTTCAGCTACAGCTTGTTCAGGATCCATTTACTATATAAAAACACATTTTCATTGTCAGCAATTATCACACTATCACAATTCATATATATGGCATGTATAGCTAGACTCTTACACGCTACGTTAGTCCTAGAATCGACTAAATCATAGCTCTGATACCAATAAACCCCTAAGCCGTATCCATTGCCAGACTAGGGTTATGAGGCATTACCAAATATATCGAAACATTTAATAATTAATTCACAAATATCATTCACAAAACATAGCATTATAGCCAAACATCATTTCAAAATCTCTTTCTTAGGTCATCGAGACCTTAAACATGCTTTAGAAAGGGATCGGGACTAAATCGAGCACATACAAATTTTCTTAGAAACTTAACAAATTTTTAAAGTTACAGAGGTCACACGCCCGAGTGATCAAGCTGTGTACCTCAAACAGCATTAGACACACCCGTGTGTCTAAGCAGTGGCTAAACAAGGCATACATACTGACTTGTACCACATGGCTGAGGACATGCCCGTGTGTCTTGGCCGTGGTCGAAACTGACTTGGGTCACACGGTGAACCACACACCCTTGTGTCTAGCCTGTGTACCCTTCGAAATGGACACACACACCTATGTGCCAAGGCTGTATGCCTCACACGGCCACCAGACACGCTGTTTGTCTAAGCCGTGCTCGAGGCTGACTTTAAATTGTAGGACTACTCTAGGGGACACACGGCCGTGTAACGTAACTGTGTGTCGCACACAGCTGAGATATACGCCCGTGTCTCTGCCCTGTGGACAAATATAGACTATTTGCAAAGCCAATTTGACACTCTTAATTTTCATCCCTACAAATCCAAAATCAAAGCACAGTTCATGACCAAATAGCAACCAAAACCATTCTCAAACATGCATAATTCAATCCACTATGTCACTAATCAATTTCATTCTTATTATCCAAACCAAAACATACGAAAATCACATACCAAACTCATTCATTCATACATGTCATTATCCCAATTTTTCACATCCATTCTCATATCAAAATCATACCATTTCCATAACTAATTCACATAACTAACTTACCAAATTGACTATTTCTCACTAGGCTATTTATGCACATCAACACATACCATTTCTTAACTCAACTTATATACCAAAAACCACACCAAATAGAAACTTTAATCTAGCCATATCACATGGCATGATATACACTTCAAAAATCATATTCAAATACTTCTAGCTTATACATGTCATACTTCAATATTCACATTTTCATAAGGTACCAAAATAGAGTTAGATAGTGTGGTGATGACCCTCGATGATCCCCGAGCTCCCAATAGCTTCGATATCTACAAAACAATTGTAAACACACACAAAGTAAGCTTTCAAAAGCTTAGTAAGCCATATATAAATAAATTTATCTCGTAACACATTTCTAAACCAGTTCATTCTTATAGCTCATTGAAAAATTACAATCACATATCCATATGTCTCATATAGCTAACACATCTCATTCTCATGATAATTCATACATATATTATATGTCCACAAATGTACATATACTTACCTTTCATTCTCAAACATGATATACATTTCAAACGTACCTGCATTGGATACACATTCACATAGTCATTTGCTTCTCAGAGTGCCTGTTGAACCGTACGCAATCAAATAGGATACGTAGATAGCTCAGAAAGCTCGTACAATGCCAACGTCCTGGACGTGGTCTTACATGTAATCAAATATCAATGCCACTATCCCAAACAGGGTCTTACATGAAATCAAATGCGATGCTGATGTCCCAGACATAGTCTTGCACATAAATCTCAAATCGATGCCAACGTCCTAGACATGGTCTTACATGAAATCACACATTGGAATTCTATGTCATGACATATGTATCCTAACTATTCTTATGGTTCGTACGGGATTTTTCGGATGTCGTCACATTATTAGAACTTTCTTGGATTTTTCATTTTTTTGCAACTCAAATAGCCATTCATCACTATTCATTAACATATAAGCAATAATAATTCAATTCAAACAATTTTATTTGTATATCAACTTACCTCATACAGGAATGAACGGAAACGAACTGCTATTCAACTACTTTCGACTTTGTCCGATCTAATTCCGTTTTCTTTGATTCTTGATCTATACACATTCAAATTTAACTCCTTTATCCACAAAATCATTCAATTCAATTCAAAAACATATAATTAGGGTATTTTACAAATTAGCCCTCATATTATCACATTTTAACATTTTAGTCCCTAATTAACAAAATAACAAAATACACAAAATTTCCTTATACACATACTTGGCTGAATATTCATGTAGTCCATATAGCCCATATCTTTCATTTATTTCACATTTTAGTCCCTCAAAATCTCATTTTCACAATT